>NC_090935.1:651535006-651838036 GCF_040938575.1 Ambystoma mexicanum | reverse complement strand
GTAATAACACATGTTCTTCTCTCTTTCTTCTTTCAGGCACTGATGGATGGAAATCTCAGAACGAGCGTGGCTGTGGAAGCTCGAGGACAGAGCAGGCACGGTGAGCGTTACGCTGCAGAAGTACAGAATAACGCGAAGAGTGTTCTGCCTGCAGGGTGTGGCTTAAATAGCCTTGCAAGTAGTTCCAGGAAAATAGTCCCTTTACCACACCCTGCCTTTCAGGTAAAGTAGTCACGACCTGGATATGCAGAAAGGCTCAGCCTCATTAGGCTGAGTAAGTAGTCCATATGGTTCAAACCACCTTATGAGCCTGGCGCCAACGGCGCCAGGACTGAGTCCAGGAGGTTCTGGGATGCTCCTTTGGGGCTTGATAAGCCCTATTGGGTGTCAATGAATGGGGTGGGCCCATCAGTTCCAGGGGTTTTGGAGCATGCACCATGACAGCACAACAAATTGATATCATACATGTGTTAGCCCTGTGGGCCCGGTTCAGCTATGGAAGAAATAAATGTATTCTCCCAGACAGGATGGACCCTGCCCTACTGGCAGGAAGGTAGCCTGGTAGGGTGACTCTTTGTTCCTTTGTAAGGCCAGGTGACACCCTTCTCCCTGGCCTTTCAGAAGCGCAGGTCTTCCTATCCTGCCTTTCAGAAGCACATGTCTGCCTATCCTGCCTTTCAGAAGCACAGGTCTGCCTATCCTGCCTTTCAGAAGCACAGGAATGCCTATCCAGCCTTTCAGAAGCACAGGTCTGCCTATCCAGACTTTCAGAAGCACAGGTCTGCCTATCCTGCCTTTCAGAAGCACAGATCTGCCTATCCTGCCTTTCAGAAGCACAGGTTTGCCTATCCTGCCTTTCAGAAGCACAGGTCTGCCTATCCAGCCTTTCAGAAGCACAGGTCTGCCTATCCTGACTTTCAGAAGAACAGGTATTCCTATCCTGACCTTCAGAAGCACAGGTCTGCCTATCCAGCCTTTCAGAAGCACATGTCTGCCTAGCCTGCCTTTCAGAAGCACAGGTCTGCCTATCCAGCCTTTCAGAAGCACAGGTCTGCCTGTCTTGCCTTTCAGAAGCACAGGTCTGCATATCCAGCCTTTCAGAAACAGAGGTCTGCCTATCCTGCCTTTCAGAAGCACAGGTTTGCCTATCCAGCCTTTCAGAAAAAGAGGTCTGCCTATCCTGCCTTTCAGAAGCACAGGTCTGCCTATCCTACCTTTCAGAAGCACAGGTCTGCCTATCCTGCCTTTCAGAAGCACAGGTCTGCCTATCCTGCCTTTCAGAAGCACAGATCTGCCTAGCCTGCCTTTCATAAGCACAGGTCTGCCTATCCATCCTTTCATAAGCACAGGTCTGCCTATCCTGCCTTTCAGAAGCACAGGTCTGCCTATCCATCCGTTCATAAGCACAGGTCTGCCTATCCTGCCTTTCAGAAGCACAGGTCTGCCTAGCCTGCCTTTCAGAAGCACAGGTCTGCCTATCCATCCTTTCATAAGCACAGGTCTGCCTATCCTGCCTTTCCGAAGCACAGGTCTGCCTACCCTGCCTTTCAGAAGCACAGGTCTGCCTATCCTGCCTTTCAGAAGCACAGGTCTGCCTGTCCTGCCTTTCAGAAGCACAGGTCTGCCTCTCCATCCTTTCATAAGCACAGGTCTGCCTATGCAGCTTTCAGAAGCACAGGTCTGCCTATGCAGCCTTTCAAAAGCACAGGTCTGCCTACCTTGCCTTTCAGAAGCACAGGTCTGCCTATCCTGCATTTCAGAAGCACAGGTCTGCCTATCCTGACTTTCAGAAGCACAGGTCTTCCTATCCAGCCTTTCAGAAGCACAGGTCTGCCTACCCTGCCTTTCAGAAGCACAGGTCTGCCTACCCTGCCTTTCAGAAGCACAAGTCTTCCTATCCAGCCTTTCAGAGGCACAGGTCTGCCTATCCATCCTTTCATAAGCGCAGGTCTGCCTAGCTTGTCTTTCAGAAGCACAGGTCTGCCTATCCATCCTTTCATAAGCACAGGTCTGCCTATCCTGCCTTTCAGAAGCACGCCTATCCTGCCTTTCATAAGCACAGGTCTGCCTATCCTGCCTTTCAGAAGCACAGGTCTGCCTACCTTGCCTTTCAGAAGCACAGGTCTGCCTATCCTGCCTTTCAGAAGCACAGGTCTGCCTATCCTGACTTTCAGAAGCACGGGTCTTCCTATCCAGCCTTTCAGAAGCACAGGTCTACTTATCCTGCCTTTCAGAAGCACAGGTCTGCCTACCCTGCCTTTCAGAAGCACAGGTCTGCCTATGCAGCCTTTCAGAAGCACAGGTCTGCCTATCCTGCCTTTCAGAAGCACAGGTCTGCCTATCCAGCCTTTCAGAAGCGCAGGTCTGCCTAGCCTGCCTTTCAGAAGCACAGGTCTGCCTATCCATCCTTTCATAAGCACAGGTCTGCCTATCCTGCCTTTCAGAAGCACGCCTACCCTGCCTTTCATAAGCACAGGTCTGCCTATCCTGCCTTTCAGAAGCATGCCTATCCTGCCTTTCAGAAGCACATGTCTGCCTATCCTGCCTTTCAGAAGCACAGGTCTGCCTATCCTGCCTTTCAGAAGCACAGGAATGCCTATCCAGCCTTTCAGAAGCACAGGTCTGCCTATCCAGACTTTCAGAAGCACAGGTCTGCCTATCCTGCCTTTCAGATGCACAGATCTGCCTATCCTGCCTTTCAGAAGCACAGGTTTGCCTATCCTGCCTTTCAGAAGCACAGGTCTGCCTATCCAGCCTTTCAGAAGCACAGGTCTGCCTATCCTGACTTTCAGAAGAACAGGTATTCCTATCCTGACTTTCAGAAGCACAGGTCTGCCTATCCAGCCTTTCAGAAGCACATGTCTGCCTAGCCTGCCTTTCAGAAGCACAGGTCTGCCTATCCAGCCTTTCAGAAGCACAGGTCTGCCTGTCTTGCCTTTCAGAAGCACAGGTCTGCATATCCAGCCTTTCAGAAACAGAGGTCTGCCTATCCTGCCTTTCAGAAGCACAGGTTTGCCTATCCAGCCTTTCAGAAAAAGAGGTCTGCCTATCCTGCCTTTCAGAAGCACAGGTCTGCCTATCCTACCTTTCAGAAGCACAGGTCTGCCTATCCTGCCTTTCAGAAGCACAGGTCTGCCTATCCTGCCTTTCAGAAGCACAGATCTGCCTAGCCTGCCTTTCATTAGCACAGGTCTGCCTATCCATCCTTTCATAAGCACAGGTCTGTCTATCCTGCCTTTCAGAAGCACAGGTCTGCCTATCCATCCGTTCATAAGCACAGGTCTGCCTATCCTGCCTTTCAGAAGCACAGGTCTGCCTAGCCTGCCTTTCAGAAGCACAGGTCTGCCTATCCATCCTTTCATAAGCACAGGTCTGCCTATCCTGCCTTTCCGAAGCACAGGTCTGCCTACCCTGCCTTTCAGAAGCACAGGTCTGCCTATCCTGCCTTTCAGAAGCACAGGTCTGCCTGTCCTGCCTTTCAGAAGCACAGGTCTGCCTCTCCATCCTTTCATAAGCACAGGTCTGCCTATGCAGCTTTCAGAAGCACAGGTCTGCCTATGCAGCCTTTCAAAAGCACAGGTCTGCCTACCTTGCCTTTCAGAAGCACAGGTCCGCCTATCCTGCATTTCAGAAGCACAGGTCTGCCTATCCTGACTTTCAGAAGCACAGGTCTTCCTATCCAGCCTTTCAGAAGCACAGGTCTGCTTATCCTGCCTTTCAGAAGCACAGGTCTGCCTACCCTGCCTTTCAGAAGCACAGGTCTGCCTACCCTGCCTTTCAGAAGCACAAGTCTTCCTATCCAGCCTTTCAGAGGCGCAGGTCTGCCTATCCATCCTTTCATAAGCGCAGGTCTGCCTAGCTTGTCTTTCAGAAGCACAGGTCTGCCTATCCATCCTTTCATAAGCACAGGTCTGCCTATCCTGCCTTTCAGAAGCACGCCTATCCTGCCTTTCATAAGCACAGGTCTGCCTATCCTGCCTTTCAGAAGCACAGGTCTGCCTACCTTGCCTTTCAGAAGCACAGGTCAGCCTATCCTGCCTTTCAGAAGAACAGGTCTGCCTATCCTGACTTTCAGAAGCACAGGTCTTCCTATCCAGCCTTTCAGAAGCACAGGTCTACTTATCCTGCCTTTCAGAAGCACAGGTCTGCCTACCCTGCCTTTCAGAAGCACAGGTCTGCCTATGCAGCCTTTCAGAAGCACAGGTCTGCCTATCCTGCCTTTCAGAAGCACAGGTCTGCCTATCCAGCCTTTCAGAAGCGCAGGTCTGCCTAGCCTGCCTTTCTGAAGCACAGGTCTGCCTATCCATCCTTTCATAAGCACAGGTCTGCCTATCCTGCCTTTCAGAAGCACGCCTACCCTGCCTTTCATAAGCACAGGTCTGCCTATCCTGCCTTTCAGAAGCATGCCTATCCTGCCTTTCATAAGCACAGGTCTGCCTATCCTGCCTTTCAGAAGCACAGGTCTGCCTATCAAGCCTTTCAGAAGCACAGGTCTGCCTATCCTGACTTTCAGAAGCACAGGTCTGCCTATCCATCCTTTCATAAGCACAGGTCTGCCTATCCTGCCTTTCAGAAGCATGCCTATCCTGCCTTTCATAAGCACAGGTCTGCCTATCCAGCCTTTCAGAAGCACAGGTCTGCCTATCCTGTCGTTCAGAAGCACAGGTCTTCCTATCCAGCCTTTCAGAAGCACAGGTCTGCCTAGCCTGTCTTTCAGAAGCTCAGGTCTGCCTATCCTGTCTTTCAGAAGCACAGGTCTTCCTATCCAGCCTTTCAGAAGCACAGGTCTGCCTAGCCTGCCTTTCAGAAGCACAGGTCTGCCTATACATCCTTTCATAAGCACAGGTCTGCCTATCCTGCCTTTCAGAAGCATACCTATCCTGCCTTTCATAAGCACAGGTCTGCCTATCCTGCCTTTCATAAGCACAGGTCTGCCTATCCTGCCTTTCAGAAGCACAGGTCTGCCTATCAAGCCTTTCAGAAGCACAGGTCTGCCTATCCTGCCTTTCAGAAGCACAGGTCTGCCTATCCTGCCTTTCAGAAGCACAGGTCTGCCTATCCTGCCTTTCATAAGCACAGGTCTGCCTATCCTGCCTTTCATAAGCACAGGTCTGCCTATCCTGCCTTTCAGAAGCACAGGTCTGCCTATCAAGCCTTTCAGAAGCACAGGTCTGCCTATCCTGCCTTTCAGAAGCACAGGTCTGCCTATCCTGCCTTTCAGAAGCACAGGTCTGCCTATCCTGCCTTTCATAAGCACAGGTCTGCCTATCCTGCCTTTCAGAAGCACAGGTCTGCCTATCAAGCCTTTCAGAAGCACAGGTCTGCCTAGCCTGCCTTTCAGAAGCACAGGTCTGCCTATCCATCCTTTCATAAGCACAGGTCTGCCTATCCTGCCTTTCAGAAGCACGCCTATCCTGCCTTTCAGAAGCACAGGTCTGCCTATCCTGCCTTTCAGAAGCACGCCTATCCTGCCTTTCAGAAGCACAGGTCTACTTATCCTGCCTTTCAGAAGCACAGGTCTGCCTACCCTGCCTTTCAGAAGCACAGGTCTGCCTATTCAGCCTTTCAGAAGCACAGGTCTGCCTATCCTGCCTTTCAGAAGCACGGGTCTGCCTATCCATCCTTTCATAAGCACAGGTCTGCCTATCCTGCCTTTCAGAAGCATGCCTATCGTGCCTTTCAGAAGCACAGGTCTGCCTATCCTGCCTTTCATAAGCACAGGTCTGCCTATCCTGCCTTTCAGAAGCACAGGTCTGCCTATCCTGCCTTTCAGAAGCACGCCTATCCTGCCTTTCAGAAGCACAGGTCTGCCTATCCTGCCTTTCAGAAGCACACCTATCCTGCCTTTCAGAAGCACAGGTCTGCCTATCCTGCCTTTCAGAAGCACAGGTCTGCCTATCCTGCCTTTCAGAAGCACAGGTCTGCCTATTCAGCCTTTCAGAAGCACAGGTCTGCCTATCCTGCCTTTCAGAAGCACGGGTCTGCCTATCCATCCTTTCATAAGCACAGGTCTGCCTATCCTGCCTTTCAGAAGCATGCCTATCCTGCCTTTCAGAAGCACAGGTCTGCCTATCCTGCCTTTCATAAGCACAGGTCTGCCTATCCTGCCTTTCAGAAACACAGGTCTGCCTATCCTGCCTTTCAGAAGCTCATATGCAGAGCTGCCTGCTGCTGCAGTTGGATGGCATGCGCATGCTCGGGTATCTTTGCTGTTGTCTGAGTTCTAAGCCATTCTCTGCGCCAAGCCTGTGTCCCCGGAGCCGTAAGATGGGAAAGTCTGTAATTATGACTCAGCTGTTGAGGCTCTTGACGATTTCAGAAAATCGGCACTGCACCAGCGAAGATGAGTCACGTGCTCAGTGGCCTGCTGCAACAATTCACGTGGCAGCCATTTCAGGTTTCAAGAGCGTGCTAAGAAGCCATTTGAACAGGGTCCGACTGGGACATCAAATCTGTCCAGGCACCAATGAACAAGTGTCCCTCAGTCACGTTACAATTTATTTATTGTCAGAATAAATTGTTTGACTACGACCTAAGCGGGTGTTTTTGGTGAAAAGTATGTTGCATATAATGCATTGCAAAGCATTTTTATTTAGTAAAATTTGTGAAAACTAGTTAGGCCCACTCTGTCCAAAAATGTGGCCCGTCCTGCCCCAAAAAACCTGCCCATACTAGAATCATGGGCCGGCAGTTTGGCAATTGCCCTATTGCCTTGTAGGTCAGTCCGAGCCTGCATTGGAACCTGTTGGAGGGCTGTCTAAGGCGGCAGCATGTTAATAAGCCATCGTTCACTACAACTGCGCATGCGTTGTTTGGTGCCTAGCACTAAAATAACCTGGAAGGAGGAGGGCAGTCAATCGTTCACTCCTTTGTTTCGAAGCACCTCTTTGCTCACCATACTGCCTAAACTGCCCGACCCAAGCTACTCCTCACTGATGAAGCCCAGCAAGGCCAAAATATGCCAGGGTGTGCTCGTGGTCTCTTGCAGAGGGGATGTGACCAAGCAGTTTGGGCTGGACCGCCCCTTTTGGGGCGGGACCAAGCCTGATTTGCATATGGTCTTTCCCTTTTTGTAATGTAAGGATGGTCTGGAGGGTTGTCCAGAACAATGCCAGAGGTTAGGATTAATTCTAAACTTTTCAACCATCCCTGCTTGTGTTTTAGTTTACTTGTAAGTACATGACTTGCTGGCAAAACAAAAGACCTAAGATGTTCGGGGCAGACACAGAGGAACTTATTGTAAGGAGCAAGATCCCAACCTCACTCACTTAGGACTGGCCTCCATCCGTCGGCCCACCTCCCAATCCATCTGGCAGAACTGGGAACCTGTGCTTTACAGGTAATGATGAGCTGTTGTCTGGTCCCCACATAAATAACATTCTCAGCTCCTCCTTCCATCCCCTTGATAGGATAGGAAGTCCTCTTAGCTGGATCTAACTGATTATTGCGACGGCTGAAACCCTTTACACCACATAGATATGTGGGGGAGACCCCCGCAGCCACCCCCATATTAATATTATACTCTAAACCCCCCCACATATATATGTGGAGTAAGGGGGGGTTAAAAAAAAGAAAAAGTCGTCATTTTCGGCCCTCGCACTTCCCAGGGTGACATTTTTGTACGATTCCCTGCTAGCTCACCACATTACCCCTCTCCATCAGCTGCCTTCCCACCAGTCACGTGACGTCACATTCAGACCCTGTTACATGATCTTGCCTCCTTCCATTACATTGATGTGGTGCAAGCTAACGGGCTGGAGAAGTGGGACAGAACAATGTCCTTTCTTTCAAGCTTACTTTACTGTTTTTTAGAGCTGTGAGTAGAAACACATCTGCCTTTTGCTTCTTCCCTGTTTCTGTAAAGACCCAAATGACAAGGGTCAAGGGTCGGACTGGGCCATACAATTGTATGGGGCACCAATGGAAAAGTGGCCCACAGTTGCAAATGGCAATTAATTCATTTTGTGACACTGTGTCATTAGTAACCAATGGGGAGTTTTTGTTTAAAGTGTGATGCAAATTGTGCATTTTAAAGAATACTCATTCTGCGACACTGGTCAAAACCTCTAGCTGCAGAGTGAATTAATTCATCAAACTGGCCCCAATTGTAAAATATAGTGGCCCACTTTGACAGAGAAAACTGGCCCACGCCAGCATTTTGTGCTTTGGGTTCGGCCATGGGCCTATTGCCCTATAGGCCAGTGCGAGCCTGTAAGGGTCTCTTAAGCTGCCTGTTAGCTGTTACATTTGCCAGGGTTGCTGGATTTGTACATCTCTCATTGGATCATACAAATCGCTGCTCTCTGCGTCTCGTTGGAGCACAGTTGAATTAAAGGCACACCCCCTTTAAACTCAGTGGGACAGAGTCTCACGAACTGGCAGAAGTAAAAGAAAGCGCAGAGAAGGTGCCTTTTCTGCTTGTGCAGGTCGCCTTATTCACAAAAGAGACCTGTACCTTTCTTGTGCACTGTGTGGCAGTGCAGACGAAGTGCCACCCAGCCCCCTTGCATAGTCAACACCGATGTGTGGCAGACTCCAAGCGCTGGCGGCGGTGCTGGGACTGGGAGCACCTTTTCCCTGAAAGCGCCCCTGTTTGGGAGATGCAAGCATCAGGGCAACGCTTCCAAGTGCGGCTGACAAACTTAAAGAAAATGCACAGGAGGGTCGGAAATGACCCTGCCCTATGTTGCACACCCCCGTGCGCCTGTTCCCAACAGGCACAGGTGCATGCGTTTGCTCTCTGCACATTGCAACGCCTTTGCCTTCTGTGAATACGAAATGCCCGGTTATTTTGAGTAGATGCGCATAGGGGGTCAGAAAAGGCGCAGTTGAATGTGCGCATTTATGATGCACACCTTCGCATGCCATTTCTGCATGCGGCACATCTTTTTGGCGCAAGTGATGGCACTTCTGTTAGAAACAGGTGTGAGGATCTGGCCCATTGTGTTCTGCTCTGGAAAAGGGGCACGCTGTTGAATACCCACTCTGTCGGCTGGATTTTCTTCCAGAATTCTTTTCTAAAATGCGTTTGATTGCTTTCCGAAGCTGACAGGTTTTTGTTTCAGGCAAAACGGCTGGGGAACACGCCTCACTGCAGTGGCTTGGGAAGCAAGCGTTTGCAAAGCGCTCATTCAGGCTGTTGGGACATGTTGACTAAAGGAGTGAAATAACAATTCAGTCACTAGTGGGGCTCATTACGAGTATGGAGGTGGGGGGAAAAATGGACGGTAATGAGCAGAAATTCCACCACAAATGCCCCATAGAATCCAATGGACTCTCTGAAAATGGGGATTAACTCCTCCCCTGCCGCTTGTCATCTGGCAGTAATTCCGCCGGGGCGAGTGGAGGAAGCGGTCATTTCGTTGTGTGTTTCTCTGGTGCATTTACCACAGGAAACCGCCCAACTCGTTATGAGGCCTATTTTGGTAATAGGCAGTGGTGAACTTTGAAAGGGCATGCTTCATTAAAACTGCTAGGAGAGGAACTAGGACCTTTTATAGAATGTGCACCAGGCTCTAGATAAAAGTGTGCAGTAAGTTATTTAAAATAGTAAAAAATTGGAAACACATTTAGTGTGCGTGTGGCTTCCATATACGTGTGTGCTGAGCTGCTTTGCCTTTTCCAATCACTGTAATAATATGTAATTGTTACCAAATGGAATGGCACTCAGTGATTTGACATCAGAAGGATGAAAGGCTGAGTCATTACGAGCAGAATGCAAACCACCGGCCTGCAGGATGCTCTCCCATTTCTACAGCAGGCACTGAACACAGAGAGCAATCTTAAAGGTAAACAACGTGCCGGGCCAAGTTACTCTGAAGTCCACGCATTCTCATTTACAGAAAGCGCGAGTTCGCTGTACTATCCTAAGATTAGTGGAGCAGGAGAGGTGGCGTCACAGAGACGAGAGGATAGGGATGGGGAGAGAGTTGAGATGGTTCTGAGCGGAGGAGGGTGAAGAGAGAAGTAGAAGAGAACTGAACTCTCTCATCCATGACTAAAATCTCTAAATGTAGCAAGGGAACCACACTAACGATGGGAGCACACTAACGACAGAAAGCGCGAGTTCTCTGTACTATCCTAAGATTAGTGGAGCAGGAGAGGTGGCGTCACAGAGACGAGAGGATAGGGATGGGGAGAGAGTTGAGATGGTTCTGAGCGGAGGAGGGTGAAGAGAGAAGTAGAAGAGAACTGCACTCTCTCATCCATGACTAAAATCTCTAAATGTAGCAAGGGAACCACACTAACGATGGGAGCACACTAACGACAGAAAGCGCGAGTTCTCTGTACTATCCTAAGATTAGTGGAGCAGGAGAGGTGGCGTCACAGAGACGAGAGGATAGGGATGGGGAGAGAGTTGAGATGGTTCTGAGCGGAGGAGGGTGAAGAGAGAAGTAGAAGAGAACTGAACTCTCTCATCCATGACTAAAATCTCTAAATGTAGCAAGGGAACCACACTAACGATGGGAGCAACCAATGGGACGTCCCCACGTGTGATGACATCACATGTTCACCCCTTCTACCGCAAGGGGAACATAATATGAACACACACGATGCTGTATAACGGGCACAGTTTGTAATTGCACATGCGTCACTTTTTCAATGTAGGTTTCATTGGTCACTATTGTAGCTCCGCCATGCTGGTATTGACATGCAAGGTAGTGCTCTATGATACTTGGATGCATGGGATGATGATCATGCGTGCTTTGCTTGTAGAGTTGGCCCTGGCGATGGACGAGCTGTCCGACATGCCCTGGCCATTTATTCTGCCTTCAAAATACATGCAATGAAGCACCGTGAATACAAGTCTGGACCTCTCACCAAAGAAGACTCCTTCTATCGATTAGAGTCATGTGATTGTGCTGTAGTATTTACTACGAGGGTGTAGCCAAGCACTGGAGAGGATCCCCCAGTTTCTTTGTAGGATTGCATGGAATTGTACAATGCAGTCTTTTTGGCACACCCCAGATACTGCATTACTATCATAGTGTATTTCGTCAATGTAGTAGTAATTTGAGTGGTGCCCACTTAGCATATTGTGGGTGATTCACAGACGTGCACGTCAGCCTTACAGTCTTGAACTGTATCGTTTGCACAAATGGCAGCATATGAAGTGGTCTGTGAACGGGTGAGATAAAATCAACCTTCCAGACCCCAGTGATGTGACTTGCAATGCTGCGACATGGAGGGCCTTCCATACCCCAGTGACTTGTCATGCTGCGACATGGAACGCCTACCAGACCCCAGTGACTCGCCATGCTGCAACATGGAGGGCCTTCCATACCCCAGTGACTCGCCATGCTGTGACATGGAGGGCCTTCCATACCCCAGTGACTCGCCTTGTTGCGACATGCCATGCTGTGACATGGAGCGCCTACCAGACCCCAGTGACTCGCTGTGCTGTGACATGGAGGGCCTTCCAGACCCCAGTGACTAGCCATGCTGCGACATGCAGCGCCTACCAGACCCCAGTGACTCGCCGTGCTGTGACATGGAGGGCCATCCATACCCCAATGACTTGCCATGTAACAACATGGAGGGCCTTCCATACGTCCTAGCTAATACTCCTCGCAAATTCAAACCTATCCCAATTTCAATCAACTTTACCACATAGCCGGTCCCTGGAGGCCATGCCCACTTTAACCCCATTGCCAGTCCCCTGTGGTTATGGCCAGTAGCCAGATTATCCGGGAAATGACATGTGCCCAAGACTCAGACAATCTGGCCACTGTCCATGGCCAGAGGTTATACCTCAGTCATCAAAGGTAATTTCTGTTCTCATTAAAACCTATCCCGATTAAAAACCTTAGCACATAGCCGGTCCCTGGTGGCCATGCCCACTTTCGGCCCATTGCCAGCCCCTCGTGGTCATGGCCAGTAGCCAGATTGTCCGGGTCAGAGCCTTTGGCCATGACTCGAACAATCTAGCCACTGCCCATGACCAGACGCTATTCCTCAGTCACCAAAAGTATATCACTATTTTTTGTACCTACATTATGACACTTTTCAAAAAATAAAACACTGACACATTTGCCAAAACATACTTTCACATCCTTGCTAATGCTTCTTGCACGGGCTGCAAATCCGTCCATGTTTTATTTTTTAAAAAGTGTCAAAATGTATGTACATAGAATAGTCACATAACTTTGCCCCCACCTGACAAAATTCATTCAGAAACATTCAAGGTTGGGTGTATAATCTTTCTAAAATCATTTGTCCACATTCATCAAACAGCAACAAAGTTATAAGCCCTCTAAAAATATTCAGACCCCACCCTCTTATTTTACCCCCTCTTGACAAAATCCCAACAAACTTTGCTAACAAGTTTGAATCTTTGTCTTAAATCTTTTTGCAAACTTGGGTGCAGGTTCGTAAATCTATAATGTATAAGCCTTTCAAATATTTTGGGACCCCCACTCTAGTTTTGTTCCCTCTAAGCAAAACAGCACCAGACTTTGTAGAACCATTTAAAGTCAAGTCTAGAATGATATTACACATTTTCATGCAGTTTCTTTGAGTTGCACCAAAATTATAAGCCATCCAGAAACTTCTTTTCACCAACCCTGTAATGCAGAATATATGTATGGACGCCCCGAACATCTGACATATTCGCAGACTTTGTAGAAGAAAAACACCTGTTTTTTGGCTTTTTATGGCCATATCCCATCCTCATCACACCTCGCCTTCCCAGAGATTGTTTCATTAGTTTGACAAGTGTAATTTTGTGTTTTTAATGTTTTTACAGCGATATCCGCGGACAACGGTGGCTGTTTGCGGATCCATTATGGTAACCGTTTAAAAAAATATGACGGATTTCACATTTTTTGTTGACTTATTAGCATGCACGTACATTGTCCGCGGACATCATGCCGCTCTCTGATTGGCACAGGAGTGTGTCTGCGGGCCGATTGTGGAAAGTGAGTACGCGGATCGAACCCAGATATCACAATTAGTTTTTCCTACTTTTTGGCTGTTTAAAAAAGAAAACTCTTAAATTTACAAAAGCACATTCTAGGACCAAGCACCAATCCTGGCACAATTTGGTGAAAATCCATCCAGCAGTTTGGGCTGTGTGCGTGAGCAAAATCTTTTTCCATTGCGTCTATGAGGAAATCCACACATTTTGGGACCCCTCTTATAACTTTGCCCCCCCCGAAACGAAACCTCACCAAACTTTGCAGAATCAATTTGAGGGTCCATATACTTTGTTTGCAAAGTTTGGTGAGGATTCATCCAGGGGGGTAAAGTTACAAGCCGCCCAAAAAGAGCTCTTCCTATGAGTTGAGCAATTTAACTATATATACATCTATGCTATAGCCAGACAGGTTAAACAAGAATTATACTGCAGGAGGGATAGGCAAATGAATGAATGAAATGGAGAATACAAAATGAAAATGATTACTTTAAAATTTCTTGGGTAAGGTTGGAAAATTGGCCTAACCATTCTCTAAGGCCAAATGTTACGGTAAACGGGTCAGAATACCCAGCAATGTCTGGGAAGGGACATCTATTCCAAATGTCCATTACCTTAGTCTCTAAAATAGTCTCAACAGCATCAAGAAATCAACTTATCGCTTCTTCCTGCAGAAGAAGCAGGAGGTCTAGTGCATATGTCTTGTTGAGGCGAGTTGGCTCAAACAGGCATGATCCATGGAGGATGGCTTCGATTAGGTGTTGTCAACTGGAAGTGCAGACAGATTGTCTCAGTGAAGCAACATCCTGGTGCACAAAAGGTGCCACGTGCAGGAAGTGTCTGTATCTTGAGAATGTTCAGTGATGGCTCGTCAGGCTCAAAATTGGCTTGAATTCAAAATGTTTAAATGCTGAGCAACAGAAATGGCAGAAGTAATGCAATTAGACGATAGAACTCTGGGAATTTCAGTACAGGTTCTCCACAGTAATTGGGGTCCTTACTTCTCCACTTTCCAGGCAATGGAAGTTGCCAAAGTCATCTACAGGATACTGTCCTCCTCGTTGAAAGGGGGCCTGGCTGCGGTATATTTCTTGACCATAGTCAAGCTTTTGGTTCTTCCATATGGCTATCTCACGTTCCACAGAGACTGTTGAGGTTCCTAAAACTCTTCTTAAATCCATGTCTTCATCTATATGGAAGGGCACTTTATTCTTTGAGGACATTTACCGCACTTAGATGGATTTAGGGCTAGGAAATGTATTGGACTTAGATGGATCTTGGAGTAGAAAATGTTCATCACACTTAGATGTTTGGGAAGCATATAAAATGTAACAGTTGGTTACAAGCTGTATTTCACTAAAAAGAATTACATAGTTGATAGTTTGACATGCGCATTACACAGGAAGAACAGTGAAGACTAACACGCGTACTTCTCTTCAAGAAATCTGAAGGTCTGCAGATGCACCGTATGAGAAGAAACAGTATAGATGTAGTGGTCACATTTCACTTAAGGAACTGTCAAGAAGAATGGTATAATTTAGATGGTTCAATGGGCCGCCAGTGTGTTGCATTAGATTGACCTGGAAGTGGACATTTGTGCAGTGACTTTAATGTTAGGCCACCCTTAATGCTCATAGATCTACGCTGGTAACCCTTTCATTGCACTTAAAGATCCTAAGTTAGCCATGCTATCCTGACATCGCAGTAAGTAGGTGGCCGTTGGTAGCACTTACGGAACTTGGAAGATATTACTTAGACTATAAAGGTAGCCTGTATATGGCGCTTTGAGAAACCTATCCCCTAGACCCTATGGTAGCCTGCCTGTCACGCTGAGAAGATGTACTAGGACAGCCAGTCGATTTTACTTTGCTAGTAAGATTTGAGGGTAGCCTCTCCATATTGTCTAGTAGAGTGTACAAGGGCAGCTGGTTTTTTCCCCACAGACGATCTGATGACACATCAACATCAAAGATATGCTCCATTTCAGCCCTAGGTACATATAAATGCACCACTTTGGTGAGCATCAGCCCCAGATATGTCTATTCATCCACACACATTAGGATGCAGCTATGACCTACAACACATTCAATCTAGCTGGGCACTTAACATGTTTTAAGCATAATCACACCAGACTTGCCTCAACACCTCTGCCATTGGAATACAGGGACAACCTATGGCAAGATTGAGTATAGCTGTCAGGATTAATCAGGTGAGTACAAAGGCAGCGAATATGGCAAGGGAAATGTGCACAAAATCGCACAGTGAATAACCTTGAATCAAACAACGTGCACACAAGAACCACAACTCATATATACTAAAACCCAGGAGTGCAGATAGAGTGAAACAAAAATACCTATATATGAAAAGGGATGTGGGGTAAGCACTTAGAACCTCCTTATGACTGAAAGGAAAGTCGGCAAACTCCTTACCCACTATGCTATTACAGATACTGACAGCGCTAAGCCCACGTAGAGGGCAAGCAAGGACAGGATCTGTGTGCTGACACTCTGGTTGTTACTGAATAAGGAACTTAGAAACAGTACTCACGAGAACCGGAAAGACCACTTGAATGTCAGTAAACCCACAAACCCAGTTGATCAAACATGGACCCAGAAGGCTATAACAGCAATGGGTGGAGGATAACTAAATACCTAAGACCTAAGTCAAGGAGCAAGTAGGAATTGTGTTTAAAGAAATAGTGAGGAAAACAAAAGGCATTCACACAGGGACTAGTTACAACAGCACCCCACACCTAAATAATCAAATGGGAAATAAATGCAGAAGTGAAATGGGAAACATGGCATGGATCCCAATAGGAAGTAAGGATCAGGAGCAGGGAAAATGATATCACAAAAGGAAACCTTACCCACCCATCCAAGGAGAAAAGGCAGGAAACTAAATCTAAAAAAGGAAAGACTAATGCATCAAGTTTTTCAGTAGCAAAGGACAGCATCAAAGAAACAGAAAACACAGGCAAATTGGGCTGCATCAAAGGGTAAAGCACAGAGAAAGGCTGCCTGCAGACAGAGGAAGACAGAAAAGGAAATCCAGAAAGCAGAAATCAATTAAGCACATGAATCTGAGATCCAGGGCGGAGGAACAAGAAACAGGAACTAGGAACTAGGCACTAAAGCTAGGAACAAGGAACAAGGGACTAGTCACAACAGGAACACTGCAACGATGACCAGCACTGGACTGAAGCAAACTGAGGTTTTTAAATCTGCTTAACGAGCACACCCATCAGGTGTGCCGCCTGCTGCACCTGCAGCCACAGGTGTTGCCTATCCTCCACCCAACCTTGTCCTGCAAGGGAGGAGGTGAAGCAGTGAGCCAGGCATTCTGGGAAGCATAGTCATTTGATTAAAGTAGCATGCTGGCTGCCAAAAACCTGGAATGGATCCGGAAGGGAAGTAACTTGGAAAATAAGGTTTTAGCGCTCCCAATTCATCACAGCACTGTAGCATTAGGTTCGGAGGAAATGTCCAGAAGGGAATAAACCCCAAAACATGCCCCCAAGTGGCGGGAACGGGAGCGAAGGGAGCGAGTCGTGACAGTATCCCCCCTTCCACGGCCGTCTCCAGGCGACCGTCACCCGCACAAAACATCTTCCTTCTATGATAGGAGCGCTTTGTCTTTGGAGGTGGCACTGATGGAAACGGTGGCCTGTGGGCAAAAGCAGATGGACTGGAATGAATAGAATCAAGCTGCAGTCTAGAAGAGTCAAAGGCAGGCTTCTGGTGAGGAAGAGACTCATGGTTCGAAGAAAGGCATGAAAGACTTGCAGGACCTGAAGCAGAGTTGGAAGGTCCCGGAAGCTCAGTCACTGGGAGTGGACACTTATAAGTCTTTGAGGAGGGAGGCAGGCTGGTGCAACATGCCTTAGACAATGGTAGAAGCCCTGTTAGCCTTTCTGCCGAGAGTGGACACGCAGGAGATGAGGAAACTGTAGGTTTCAGGAAATGTTTATGTTCAGAAAAAGAATGTGGCGGCCGAGGTAGAGGTTCGGATCTTCTCCCGTCATCCATCTGGGTAAAGGCCTGTGGTTGAGGGTGACCAAGGTTCGACTGCATCTGTTCCACGCCTTGGGGGCCTGGAAGTCCAATGGGTTGTACGAGGCTGGCACTCCTGGTGTCAGTCATGTAGCCACCTTGTTGCATGTGGGATACAACCGCAGGGACGTTTGGCATACCGATAGGAGTGATAGATGCAGTACTTGGTACATCAGGCACACTCGCAGCAGGAGCAATAACAGGCACATCTTGAACTGCAGCAGTCATTGCCTTCCTTTGGCTACTAGCACCCAACTGGTGCTGCTGCTGGGGGGCTGTGCCCGTCCCTTCCTTCGGGCTCATGCGTGATCCGGCAACAAAAAAGCTGTCGAGCGGCTGATCCGAACCGGACCCCAGATGCGAACCACCCAGCCCGCTATCCTGGTTGGCTACTTGTTTGGTGACTGGGCCGTGGCGGATGGTATCCGTCTCCCTCTCGTAGTACTCCAGGCAAGTCCAATGGCCTCGCATGTAAGGCTCTCCCGAATCATGATCCAGCTTGATGTTTCTGAAGAGAGAGCTGGCAGAAGTTTCAGACTCAGATGTTGCATCTTCGGGAGGCTCTGATGCTACAGTCAAGCAGTTGGGAGAATTGTCTTGTGAAAAAGGCAGGCAATCTGGTGATCCCCCTGAAGCATTCAAAGAGCTGGCTGGACCTTCATTGGTAATAAATGGTTGGGATTCAGGAGGAATCTTTGGAGCAGAAGAATATGCAGCAGGATCTGACAGTGTAGACAGGTACACCTCCGATATTGGCCGCGAGGCTGAGAAGGATACAGGTCTCTCATGAACTGAAGCCAAACTAGCAGTAGGCTCTGGGACCGAAGACATGCACTTAGAATGTACTACCGTAGGCTCCATGGCTGAAGGATAATCTGCTGGATGAGTCACTGTAGCCGAAGACAGGCATGCCAGAGGAAATTCTGAGGCTGAAGGCATGCAAGCTGGAGCCATCTCGTTAGCTGAAGACAAACTTGTCAAGGTCTTTGGCACTGACCACGTACATGGTGAAGGCTCTTGAGTGAATGGCGGACATGGCAGTTGTTCATTGATTGAAGACACGTGTGTCAAAGATGACTGCAGAGCTGTGGACTGGATAATAGAAGAGTCAATGGTTGTAGGAGGACAGACTGAAGTCCCAGAAGTAGACAGACACATTTGTGGCTCAGGAATGGAAAACACCTTTAGGGCAGTTGACTCCTTGGCACCAGTAACCAAAGACTGAGCTGTACCCCTGCAGTCCCTCTCCTTAGTGGATGGCACAGAGTCTCTTCCTTTGTAGAAGTCAATATCAACCAGAGGAATCACCATAGTAAAGTCTCTGTTAATCAGGATTTCGTCAATTGTCCATTCCTCTGTCTTAGCTTCTGAAAGTGGCAGATTAACAATCAACAGTTCAGGAATCGTCTGCCAGGTTTTTGGTTCAGTATCCTGCGGAATGGGTCCATCAAAATCTGAAATCTGTACTGTCTCTGACTGCTCGTTGTGACCAAAATTGGCAGAAGGAGGAGCGAACACAGAGGTAGCATCGTTTTCCACATCAGCTTGAATGTCTACTTCAGTCTCAGCAGCTAGATCAAGGGCAGCACCTAAGCCTACAGTAGTGACTGATTCTGTGTATGCAACCATTGTGGATTGTGTTTGGAAATCAGAAGCATGTGTGTGTTCAAGCTCAGAATTATGACAAACTGCTACACAGGACATGTTAGGTAAAGGAGTGGCTTGTAAATCTTCAGCTAACTGCAATCCCTGACAAACAGCAGAACAATTGTTAG
The DNA here is from genome assembly GCF_040938575.1 of Ambystoma mexicanum. Lineage (NCBI taxonomy): Eukaryota > Metazoa > Chordata > Amphibia > Caudata > Ambystomatidae > Ambystoma > Ambystoma mexicanum. Next base: position 651,819,299 of record NC_090935.1, on the reverse strand, counting down.
AAACTGTGCCCAGATTAAGCGCTGTGCTAGAAGAAAGACTTTCACTCTCAATAGATCTAACATATTGACAAATATCATGGTTTACCAAAGTCTCTGCACTCAGGGGCTGAACAGTGTTCACTTCATCAACATCAACAGATAAAGTCTGAGGTGTATTCAGTAAAGAGTGCAAGGTTTTATTCTCCTCTTGTAAAGAAATGAATTCTTGTCTTAACTCCTCAAGCTTAGCTCTCAGCATGCCCTGCATTAACTGTACATCACTATCAGTAGGCACAGGGGGAGGCATAGTGGCATCAGGGCTGGATCCTGCACTAGCAATCTGGATGTGCACCGATTGTACATTGTCATCTACTGCTTGCAGGTTCTGAGATTTATACTTTCTCTTACCAACTTGGTCTGTGTTTCCCTTAAGCAAACTATTGACATTAGACCTCTTGGCATTAGGGACTACAGTATGTACTTGTGCAAAGGAGTATGCTTTACACTGAGGGTAGAAAACAGAAGTTATGCAAGGAACCCCTCCATTCTTTATGTTTGTACCATGAAACTGTTCAATCTGAGGTGAAGCACAACTGGAATCATGGGGTTCAACAACAGAGGTACTCTTGTATAATAAGTCTAACAGTGTGTTGTTTTCTGCTGCTAAGGCTTGTGCTGACATAGAATCTGGATCAGAATAAAATACAGAACTAGGATCAGGCAATGTAAGATGTGCCATCCTGTGGGAAAAATACTCTGCACGTAAATGCCCATTCGTGACAAGGAGTTCATTTAAGTCAGGACTAGTGATTTGATTGTCACAGGTAAATGTAGGGGAAGCCTTCTGTACAAATTTGTTAGAGGCCTTGCTGCCTTTCTTTCTTAAACTTGCCATATTCAATGGGAATTTAGGGCTGGTCATTCTGTCAGGATTAATCAGGTGGGTACAAAGGCAGCGAATATGGCTAGGGAAATGTGCACAAAATCGCACAGTGAATAACCTTGAATCAAACAACGTGCACACAAGAACCACGACTCATATATACTAAAACCCAGGAGTGCAGATAGAGTGAAACAAAATACCTATATATGAAAAGGGATGTGGGGTAAGCACTTAGAACCTCCTTATGATTGAAAGGAAAGTCGGCAAACTCCTTACCCACTATGCTATTACAGATACTGACAGCGGCGCTAAGCCCACGTAGAGGGCAAGCAAGGACAGGATCTGTGTGCTGACACTCTGGTTGATACTGAATAAGGAACTTAGAAACAGTACTCACGAGAACCGGAAAGACCACTTGAATGTCAGTAAACCCACAAACCCAGTTGATCAAACAGGGACCCAGAAGGCTATAACAGCAATGGGTGGAGGATAACTAAATACCTAAGACCTAAGTCAAGGAGCAAGTAGGAATTGTGATTAAAGAAAAAGTGAGGAAAACAAAAGGCAGTCACACAGGGACTAGTTACAACAGCACCCCACACCTAAATAATCAAATGGGAAATAAATGCAGAAGTGAAATGGAAAACATGGCATGGATCCCAATAGGAAGTAAGGATCAGGAGCAGGGAAAATGATATCACAAAAGGATACCTTACCCACCCATCCAAGGAGAAAAGGCAGGAAACTAAATCTAAAAAAGGAAAGACTAATGCATCATTTTTTTCAGTAGCAAAGGACAGCATCAAAGAAACAGAAAACACAGGCAAATTGGGCTGCATCAAAGGGTAAAGCACAGAGAAAGGCTGCCTGCAGACAGAGGAAGACAGAAAAGGAAATCCAGAAAGCAGAAATCAATTAAGCACATGAATCTGAGATCCAAGGCGGAGGAACAAGAAACAGGAACTAGGAACTAGGCACAAAAGCTAGGAACAAGGGACTAGTCACAACAGGAACACTGCAACAATGACCAGCGCTGGACTGAAGCAAACTGAGGTTTTTAAAGCTGCTTAACGAGCACACCCATCAGGTGTGCCGCCTGCTGCACCTGCAGCCACAGGTGTTGCCTATCCTCCACCCAACCTTGCCCTGCAAGGGAGGAGGTGAAGCAGTGAGCCAGGCATTCTGGGAAGCATAGTCATTTGATTAAAGTAGCATGCTGGCTGCCAAAAACCTGGAATGGATCCGAAAGGGAAGTAACTTGGAAAATAAGGTTTTAGCGCTCCCAATTCATCACAGCACTGTAGCATTAGGTTCGGAGGAAATGTCCATTAGGGAATAAACCCCAAAATATGCCCCCAAGTGGCGGGAACAGGAGCGAAGGGAGCGAGTCGTGACAATAGCTGGACACATGACGAGTCTCTTGTACTCGCACACACTTGTGACCTCGCAGAGCAGCCAGCCACATGCCTGGCCTCTTGGGTGGCTTACTGGAGCCTAGACAGCCCATTTAATACCTAATCTTGGCCAAATGCACACATGCATTCTAAGCCTTTGAGATTTGTCCCATATCGGTCGTCGAAGGTGTTGCCTCCACAAGCGCATTGAGACTATAGTAATGGTGAAAGGCGCTATATAAATGATGATTACAATTACAATTGCAACTTTAAAAACTCAACATTCATTAGTTACCAAGACTCACAGGAGAAGCTCAGAACACTAATGCTTCCCCTTTTTGAAGTGGTGTGCAGAAGACAATGTTGGCTATGATTTATTTTGTTCATTTATATAGCACGCCTAACCCACAGGTATCTGGGCGCATTACGTGGAGTTACACACAATGAGTTATATACAGAGAGGAGGTCAAAGTAATATGAAGAATAAATCCTATTATCAGGAATGAGAAATGTATTCTGCAGTGCACAGGCATTACCATGTATAAGGAGCAGAAGGTCTTATTATGATTGACTACATTCCCTATACAAGAATCAAAAGCTCTACTAAAAGATCTCCAGTGGACAGACCCTGATGAATGTCTGACCATTGTGTAGCCACGTATTGGTGAAGACACAAACTGGACCAATTAAAATTCACTTTGTATCCTATTCTGATTGATGTGATGATTTTAGTTTTGTATTGTTCGTATAATGTTTAAGTATTGTATGCTTGGGGATTTTTGTATTTACTCATGTGTTGTGGATGATCTTAGACAATTCTTTTTTATATAAATGTTTTAGGTTCACATGATGTTGAAATTTAATATGAAATTGTAAGAACATTGGTAATGTAATTTTATGTCTTTCTATTGTGTCCAATTACTTTGGATTACATAGGGAAAGAATTTTGAGAAAGTCACTACGATCGGTAACATTTGGTATCTGTGTCTCTTCTATTTGTATACATTATTCTGTCGACTCCAGACAGTAGAGATTGGTCACCCGTTTCAGGGGTGAACATTGTTGGGGTGCTTATGACCTGTATTATATTGGTATCGTGGCTCTATGGTCATTCTTCAAGAAGTAACCTGATTGAACGACGGGAACCAACAGCTTCTGATTTGTAACATGGGGCATTTAAATTATATACAAACCGCAATTCTCTCATAGGCCCAACTTTAGATTTCTCAAGGTCATTAATTTGTTCCTGAAATATAACCAATATAAAAACCTTTTTTCAAAAACCAGAGAGGTTACAGCAACTGATGGCTCTGCGCTGCACCAAAATATTACCTAGAGTATGGACTGCATGCATCCATGTACAAGGATTAGAGACATATTTTATATCAAGAACAAACAAATGGCCTTGAGACAGAGCCGATAGGTTTGAAGCATGTGTTGGCCCAATATTCACCATAAAGTTAGATTCTGTACAAAACAAGAATACATTGTTAACTACAGGTTAACAGTGGATTGGAATACATTATTTTAACTTTACCCATACCAAATTAAACATAGAAGGCCCAGGGGACAGGCTGTCGATGGTCCCCATGTTTGTGTGCACTAAGTGGGGCGGTCCTACCCCCACACTGGTGTCTTGCTGCTTAAATCCTAGTGGATAAACAAATGTTCAAGATCATCCAAAGCATCCTGTCATTCCTATGCAGGCCTACTCCTCTTTCGAAATGTCTTGTCTGCAGGCTCTCCCTTTCTCTTGGCCACTCTCTTACCATGGCTACTATCTATCGGCCACCTGGTCAGATCACCTCCTTCCTCTCTGAGTGGGCGGACCTCTCCTCCTCCCTCCTGGCCTTGAACGCTCAACTCCTCCTTTTTGGCGACTTCCACATGCACCTCGATGCTTCCTGTCCATCCTCTGGACTCTTTCATGATCTCTGCGACTCTCTCTCTCTTTCTATTCTCCCCTCTCGCCCGACTCACTCTGTAGGGCACATTCTGCATGCTCTGATCTCCCCCTCTCTATCCTTCTCACCACTGCTCTCTCCTGGAGTGATCACTTTCACCGTTCCACCCATCTCTCCCTTTCTACCCCTCTGGCCAAGCCAACTCCAGCACTGCCACCTACCTTCTCGGTCATCTGACCCATGAAGCGTCTGTCAGTTGATGCTTTTGCTGCCACTTTCTCTCCCCCTCCTCCTCCTCTGGCTGACTCACATCCTGACACAGCACTTTCTATGCTCCACTCTTCTATCTCTGATACTCTTGATGTTCTTGCCCCTGTCATGAGGATCTGCTTGAAGCCCAAAGCCAAGTGCAACTCCTGGTACAACTCTGACCTTGTCATCCTTAAACGCAAGTGCAGGGTGGCTGAGAGGAAATGCCTAGCTTCTTGCTCATCCTCTTACAAACTGGCCTACCGCCTGCTCCAAAGGGAATACCGGCTCTCTGTCCACACTAAACAGAGAGCCCACATCCAAACCTGCATCTCTGCGGCATCTAACAACTCAGCCGGAATCTTTAAAATCTGCAAGGAGTTGGCCAATCCTGCTGCAGTCTCAGTCTCTCCTGTCCCCTCCCAGGCACTCTGCACTCCCCTGGCTTCTCATTGCATCTCTAAAACCCAGGACATCCTGTCCTCCCTCTCTTCCTTTCCCCCTCCTCCCTCTACTGTCTCCTCTAACTCTGGCCCCACTGTGGCCACCTCTCCTCCCTCTTTCTCTGCCTTTCCTCTGTTTCTAGACAAGTCTGATCTATGAAAGTCTTGTCTAAACAGGTTCTTCCCTGTTCTTCCAAAACCATCAAGGACCACCTTGACACCCTCGCTCCTGCCCTGGCTGACTTCTGCAACCACACCTTTGCCACTGGAGACTTCCCTTCCCCCCTGAAGCACTCTATTGTGCACCCTCTTCTCAAGAAACCCTCAGCCGACCCCTCCTGCTTCTCCAAGCAACAATTTGGTAGGAGATCTCTTTCTTCGACTGGGGCCTCCCTCTGGAACAGCCTCCCTGCCTCTCTGAAACCTGACGAAAACCATCTCTGGTTCCAGAAGCACCTCAAGACCTCCCTCTTTGCTTCTGCCTTCTCTGTTCCTCTCCCCTGCTGAATTCCTGTCTGATACTGCACTGGGCTAACTATCGTCCGATCTCCATCACTCCTTTCCTGGGCAAACCCCTGGAAAAGCTGGCCATCTCCCAGCTTAATCTACACGCTGAATCTGTTGGTTGTCTCCATGACCATCAGCCTGGCGTCAGATCAGCCAGAAACATGGAAACTGCTCTCCTGAACATCCATGAAAACCTGCTCTCTAACCTTGATTCTAATCTCCCCTCGGTCCTCATCTTACTCAATCTCTCTTCTGCCTTTGGCGTGATCAACCATGCCATCCTGCTCAATCGTCTCTGTGATAACCTGGGCATCACCGATCAGGCCCTCGTCTGGCTGACCTCTTTCCTCCCTGACCGATCCTACCAGGTCCAACTTAGGACCTACCTTTCCTCTATCTCACTCGCTACCTGTGGTTTTCCCCAGGGGTCTAACCTCTCCCCCTGGCAGTTCAACCAATACCTGGCACCTCTTGCACACCGCATTGCTGCTCTCTGCTCCAAATTTCAGTGCTATGCAGATGACACTCAGTTAATTTTCAGGTTGCCGTCTGCCACCTCTTCTCCTTCTCTCATCTCTGACTGTCTACTATCCAGGAGTGGTGTGCCACCAATGATATCTGCCTTAATGCCAGTAAGACGGAGATTCTCCTCATCGGCAGACCTGCACCCTACTTCCCTGTCACTCCCTGGCCGGCCTCCCTTGGCCCTCTTTCTGCTCCCACCTGTGAGGCTAAGAACCTCAGGGTCATCTTCGACTCCACACTCTCCTTTTCTCCTCACATCTCTGTTGTCTCTAAGAAGTCAAACTACCAACTGCACCTCCTCAGAGGTATTCGTCCTTTCCTCTACTTCCCCCAGAAGCTCGCTGTCTCTAGAGCTCCGGTTCTCTCTAGGCTGGACTACTGCAACAGCCTCTTTCTAAATCTGCCTGCTTCTACTCTCTGCCCTCTGCAGCTCATCCAGAACAGGACTGCAAGACTTATCCTTGGCCTCAAGCCCAGGGATCTTATCTGTCCGGCACTGAAATCTCTGCATTGGCTCCCAGTGGCTGTGCGGATTAAGTTCAAGACCCTCTGCATTGTCCACAAGGCCTTCTGGGGCCTGTGTCCTCAATACCTCCAACTCTCTCTTTGTAAATACCTTCCTACTCGCGTTCTTCGCTCTCCACATCCAACTCCCTCAGGGTTAGTCGCTTGTCCAAGCAACGAGTTGGTAGTAGATCTCTTTCTTCGGCTGGGGCCTCCCTCTGGAACCTGACGAGAACCATCTTTGGTTCCAGAAGCACCTCAAGACCTTCCTCTTTGCTTCAGCCTTCTCTGTTCCTCTCCCCTGCTGATTTCCTGTCTGATACTGCACTGGTCACCGAGCTACCCTCTGATTTCGGGCCCAGGTCCCTGCCCGCCCAGTCGCACACCTGCACTGTCTCCCGGCAATCCTTACACTTGGGTCTGTAATTGTAACCCTACAGCCTCCTACCTACACTTCTGGACACCTGCTGTCTGCACTTATCCTTGCACCTGCCATCTGCTGGCCACAATTCTTGTTATTGTTTGATCCCAAGTACAGCACTGCCCCCTCCCCTTTCCCCTGGCACTTTCCCTTCCCCCCTCCCCTACACTTGTGCGATCTCAATGTCACTTGGCCTAGTAAGATCGTTATCTCTGTCCTCCTTCTGTGCCCTCTCCCTTGCCTCGTCGCGCCTTGAAACACTAGTGTCTAGGCACTGTATAAATGCCATATCATATCATATCAAGCACTGGAACAGGGCACCATCCTCCGCGTGTGCTAATCACACACCGAGGATATTCGCTCCCTCCGCTACTGTTCAATAAAGCATGTAAGCCCTTGGCTGCCTATGTACGGCAGGTCTGGCATGTGAGCAGCCGCATGTTTTGACAAGCTGGGTACAAGGCAATGACGTGTGCAGATAGCACTGTGCTGTTGATCAGAAAAGCATTTTGAAAGCTGTGGCTTCATGATGTGGATTTTGACTGCATTTGTGACAGTAGCTGGTCACAAAATACATTCGGCTAAATCCAAAGGTCTACCTCTCTCTGGGAAATGCAGTAAGGTGGACTGGAATGTTAGATTGCCTGAGAGGAAGGGGTTAAATACCATGGCATTAAATACAGCAATAAGTTTGTCTCCTTCAGCGGAGATGAGGTAGCAACAGGTCTGAGAAGTAGGTATTAGGAACTGGAGCAAGTTAACGCTGGGCATGCGGGCCAAAATAAATGCTATCAAGATGTGGTTTCTTCCAAAAGTCTTGTGCGTTTTTCAATCACTTCCCATCATGATCAAAAAGTGTTACTTTTGGAAACTTGAGAAAATGTTTGTGAGGAGAGGGGCAGGCACCCAGAATACCCAGGCATATATTGAGGAACAGTGTTAAGAAATTGGGTAGTGGCAACCCTGCCCTCAAATATATCAGGCGACTAAACGACTCGGAGGCGGCCTCTATCCTACTCGTATGCGCTGCTGCTCATTGTTTTCGTGCGAGGTGCAGCCTGAGTCAGACGGCGTTAGACGGCGTCAGACAGCGTCAGACAGCGTCAGACAGCGTGTGAGGTCCCTTCCTCGAACCTGCAAGACCGAGGCTGAGCGTTCTGGGTACGAGCTCGCGCTCGCGCTGTTGCATCTGTGGAACTCGCCAGAGTCCGCCCTCCTGCCCCCCCCCCGCATCCCCCCCTTTGGTACCCAGTACCCGTATCCACGGACATCCACGGATATTAGGAGTGTGGCAACGGTCTGAGGGGGAGTTACAGGATCCGTGGAGGGCCACTACTGTCACGCCTGCACCTACGGTGGGTAAAGGACAAAGAGGGACAAAAGGCGGAGGGGGTTGAGTAGCGTAGGGGCGAGCTGCACTGAATAGTGCAGGTACATTGCTCAGCAGGTTGCGCTGCCCCTTTAGCTGAGCCCTCTCGCCCTACCCCTTACCCCTTTCCCTTCCTCCTCTCCTGTACCCTGATACAGCATAGCTCCATCGGGGCGAGGGGGTACACCCAGGTGGGTGCCTGAGGGACGAAGAGCGGAAAGGGGGGATATTTTGTATCTGATCTGCGCTGTTAGTACCTGTGGGTACTGTAGTACTGGGTGATACTTTGCACTATGTCTGTGCTGCTCAGTAAGGACGCAGCAGGCTGCTTGTAGAGACCTCCTGCGCTGTATCATTGCAGGGAAGATTGTGCTCTTGCTGAACAGGAGTGGAGCAGTGGTACCTGGCTACCTACTACAGAAGCACTAGCCATTACTGCTGCTGGTACATCTAGCGCTAGGTTGGAGGCGGCCCTGCAGGTGGCCCTATAATAACGTAGTATATGTGTGGTACCGGCTGAGGTGCAGCCTGATATAGCGCTAAGGCTGAACGCCCAGTAGATGTAAACGCGCAGGAGGTACATACATACCCTGCTGGGTTGACTTCTTGACTCCGATAAATACCTGGAGACTGCGGGCTTGCGCCTTTGATCCAGGTACTGAATAACAACGGAGTGTAGTATAGTGGGTAGAACCCCACCAATTGAGGGTCACTGAGACAAGCCGATTAACCATTGGCAGGGATTCCATCAGTGGTCCTCTCAATGCAATCAGGCAAGAACCGGAATCATCCAGTGTACAATCTAAGCAAAACCAATCCCAGAGCAGTTGCCCAGGGCCTTGTCAACAAGAAGGTTGAGATGGAAAAACTGATACCTAAAACAAAAGTAAAAAAAAACTCCCCCATTAAGCAAGGTGCGATTACTTCTTTCTTTCCTCCTCGTGAAATAAATTCGACCATAATTGAAGAAGATACACCCGATCAACAAGAAAATGCTCTATTGAATGATTCAAATTTCGAAGATATTGACAATAACTCATTATTAGATTTATGCCTAAATATCCAAAGAAGCATGACGCCACAATCTGTTGCAAGACTGAGCAACAACAGCGGATCACAGACAGATAAACTAATGAGCATACCGTCGGGGGCATCTACGGTAGGGGAAGGATTGGATAGACTTTTGGTCTCACCTAATTTGGCTTTGGCTTCGATGGAAGATGACCCCGACGAAGAAATTGAATGCTCAGATAAACCATACTCAGGGGCAGCCGAAATTGCTGAGATCCAGGCATCGGTAGCATCATTGCAATTTGCGCTCAAGATCTTGTTGAAAATGTCGGGGCGGATTTTGGCCAATATGGATATTCTAGTCAGGGAAAAAAAGGGGAGATCGATCTCTGTCGAAGATGCAGAAGCAAACCTATCTGAAGCTATCCATATGGCAAGCGAGACTGATGAGCAACAAAACTTGGAAATTGAGGAGGAGATGAGTAGTCTTGACCCATTCTTCTCCAAAAAACAGAAGAGGCTAGCAAGAAAAGCAAATAAGGATAAAAAAGATAGTGCAACACAATCAACAACGTTAGAGAAGAGCGCGATGGGAACACTAACTAAGAAATCCAGGAAAAGAGTAGCAAGAGCCAAGAAAAGGAAGGCAGCCCGTGATGGATATTTGACCAGTTGGCCACTCCCTGAACAAGAGCCCAAATTGGACCGGGAAGAAATGGAAGAGACGGTGGAAGAGGTGGAGGAGAGAGATATCACTGCAGCAGACACGGCTAAACCAGCAGGTCAACTGACAGTGCTGGAAGACTCACTAGCTGAAGAAACGGCTACTATGCTAGCTAAGAATGAGAAGAAAGGTAGTCGTATATGCTTGATTAAGAACCTCTACCAGAGTAAGGTCAACAAATGGTTATCACGATCGGAATTGCTGATAAGATTATATTCTGTTCCACAACTCCGGGTATTAACCTCAGACGACTTTCAATTTGTGGAACCTTTGAAAGGCCCCAATCCAAATGTCTCTGCGCTTCATTGTAAGTTCTTGGCTACGGCGGATTTACTAAGAAAGCACAAAGAAGAATTAAAAACAGCAGATGTGGAAGTGGATGCTGACCTAAATGAAATAGATCCATACTGCCCGGAGGAAGAAGTTGCCATAAGTGTGGCAACAGCAATCTGCTCAAACAAACCTATAGACAAGAAGATAGAAGTAGCAGATGTCCAACAAGTGCTGAAATGGTTGACTAATGCCCTTCCCGAGATTCTAAAGAAACAATGAAATCTATCTATTGTATCATGGAACTGCCGGGGCTTCTCACATTTACTCTCATTAGAGGGCTCCACGAAAATGTTCAATAAATGCAGCTGTTTCTGTCTACAAGAGACATGGGCCATAGACCCTTTGTTATTAGACGGTTATAAGCTGTTCCACTCAGCCGCTTCAAGAGGCGAGAAGGGCAGGCCTTTTGGTGGTCTTGCTATAGGAGTGGCTAACACTTTGGGGTCCAGGCAGATTGAATGTAATTGTGAAAGCAACTTACTTGCAGTCGAAGTGATAATTGATGGTGATGACTCCATGGGCTCATTTTTGTTGGTGAGCCTGTATAATCCTCCTGGGTCAACACTGAATGAACAATTGCAAGACTCTTTACAGGACTTGTTGGCGAATTGGCTACACACAACTACTGATGCGGGGGTAATGGTTGTGGGAGATTTTAATTGCCACATGAGAGGATGGGAGTGCAAAACGCAGAATCCGAAACTGAGAGAAAAGGGAGCTATGGCTCATAATAGAAAAGATGAGAAGGGCAATGTATGGGAATATCTGTTCGAATCCTGGGAAATGATAATGCTCAATGGTAGAACCGTCAGTGACTATCCTGGGCAATATACATGGTCCAATGGTGTTTTTCATAGCACGCTGGACTACGTATTTATATGCCCCAGGCTTCAAGAACAGATTGAAGATCTGATAGTTATGCCTAATGAGTGGAGTGATCATGCGGCTTTAAAATGTGTGATGAGAATTCCCAGAAAACAGTCCCCATCTAGTAATGTGGGTTTGGTAAAAGTCAACAATGCAGGTACTAGGATCTCTTGGTCTGATAAAAATATAGTACGTGCAGTTGAAACCTTGGGAACAGTAGAGCCCAATGAGTTGTCCAAACTTAAGGCAATGGCCATTAACTCCATAGAGAATTGGATTCGTGTTTTTGCAGGTAAACATGCGGTTGCTCCTATGGGGCAAATGATGGGTAGTGGGGGAAATAAACTGCCATTTGATAAAATAATCCGAGATATGAAACGCAAATGTAGAGGTGAATTGCGAAGGGCCAAGAAAATAATAGCCCTTGGAGAAGTATATTATCGAACAGTTAGAGAGATCAAAAATAGATTCAGGTCAGCCATTAAGGCAAAAAAAAGGGCGGATAAGCTACTCTCATGGCAAAAACTGGTGAGAACCATATGTGAAGGAAAGACCCGTAACATCTGGTCCCTTCTGAGCGAGGCACAAGGCCCACAGAGGAGGGCCCTAGTTAACCCTATTGAAGCGAGAGTGTGGGTAAAATTTCTGGAAAACAGAAATATAGAGGGCGAGGAAGAAACAATGTTGGGCAGCCCGCCTTGTGAGGTCCCATTTCCTATATCATACGAGCTCATCCTGAATAAAATCAAAGAGATAAAATCGTCAAGAGCACCGGGACCCAATGGTCTGGCCAACATTGTTATGAAAGCGTACCCTGAGTTTTGGGCGAGTCTCTTAAATATCCTGTTTGAGAAAGTTGTAACAACAGGTAAAATTCCCTGCTCCTGGCAGACGGCAATATTAATTCCCGTTTTTAAAAAGGGTAATAGACGTGATCCAAGCAACTATAGGTTGCTCTCAATGTTAGATGTTACGGGAAAGATATTTGCCTCACTTTTGCTCAATGAACTACAATCTTGGGCCGAGGGTAAAGGAGTACTGTCTAGATTCCAAAGTGGGTTTAGACAAGGTTACTCTACTGCCCATAACATCATGGTAATGGATATCTTGCGATCTAGAGCATTGAGAAGTGGATCTGCCCCTCTCTATGCACTTTACATAGATTTCTCTGCGGCATTTGATTCTATACCTCGTAGCCGTCTGTGGAAAAAATTACAAACAATGGGCTGTCCGGAAGGCTTAATATATTATCTTAGACTTTTGCACTTGAACAACTCAGTTAAATTGAAGCTGGACCAAGAAGGCCACACAACTGAAAATATTGTGCAAAATAGGGGAGTCAAACAAGGCTGTGTAACAGCACCCCTAATCTATAACCTAAATGTTTATGATATCCCAGACGCTATAAATGATGTTAGCAATTGTCCGCCGAGAATCGGAAAAACAAGTTGCCCAGTATTAGCTTATGCAGATGACCTGGTGGTATTTGACCATACCATCAGTGGGATGCGTAGATCGGCGGTGGCACTTTGGGAGTATGCAGAAAAGAATGGGCTGAGTATTAACCTAGGTAAAACAAAGATTATGAGATATACTAAAAAGAAGGCCTCACGTGTGCAACTCACAGTAGGGCTAGCGAACATTTCCTATGTCCCCCAGTACCGCTATTTAGGCATAGATTTTGAAGATCGTGGAGATTATGTCGCCTGTAAACAAACACGCCGTATTAAAGCGTCACAATTGACTGCCTTGTTCCATAGATTTACTGTTGGACAAGGCGGTTTTAGCCTGTGGGGGACTCGTCAACTCTATATCCAGGTGTTTGCTCCAGCGGTAACATATGGCTTGGAAGGCCTCCTGGAGTCTGATCTGAAATGGCTACAGGTGCTAGAGGGTAAATTTTGGCGACATGTTCTGGGCCTATCTCCCTCAGTCCCTATGGCCATTATCAGATTAGAATTGGGTCTGACCTCGTTAAAGGATTTAGTACTGAAAAAGAGGGCCTCGCTTTATCTTAGAATGACCCGAGATGTAAGTAATGGCCTACTAACAGCGGTCCACCAGGAATTAGAAAAGGAAAGTTTGATCTCCACAACCGTCGACCAGATGAATAATCTGTTCCGCGAAATTGGCTGGCAACACAGAGATGGTAAATACTCAGAGGAAGTAAATAGAGCACTAAGCAAACGTGTAGATCTCTGGGATTGGCTGGAGAATTTTGAACATCTTAAGAGCCTGAGCAGTTACCATTTTGTGCAATATAGATTGTTCGACTTTAGGAAAGCCCAGAAATATCTGAATATCTGTCCATCTGTCAGACTTAGACGGTTCATATTGTTGCTCAGACTGGAACAACTACCTACGCTTATGACCACAGGGAGAAAAGATATGATTGCTGTTGAGAAGCGCATATGCCGACTATGTAAAATCCAAGAGCAGCTGGAGACGGCAAAGCATCTATTGACTGAATGTCCAGAGATGGCCAGCATATTTTCCCCTCTTTTTGCCAGCTATGTCCATGAAACCACGCATATCGGGGAAGCTTTGTTTTGGCATCATTGTCTCAACTCTAACAGTATACGTCTGCTGACAGTCCTGTACACTATCTGGCTGCAAATTGAAGTTAGGTTGGGTATAACTCTATAGATGACTATACTCATTATATGCGGGTAAATACCAAATAGATTGTATGAAACATATGTATATAGATTATATATTCTTCTATTTTAACTTTTTCGGTAAAAGATAGGAATTATTTGTATTTAAAATTGTACTTGGATTCTGAATCATTTGTACCTAAAATTGTTTTTGGATCATGTTTTAATACTATATGTTATGTAATGTGAAATTTGTGTAAAGTTTATAACTTAAACTATAACACAATAAATATTATTATTATTATTATTAATATATCATAGACCCTAAAGAAAGTTCATTATTGTCTCCAGGTGGGGAGGCACCTAACTGGGGGGCATGAGTATTTTTCTGTAAAGCTCTACTGCCTGCAAAATACATACTCCCCTAAAAAGTTGCCCCACACATGGAAACAGATGCCCACAATGAATCTATGTGATCACTGCGCCGCTCATAATTTCGACTATTAAATAGGTGACTACTGTTATGGTGCTGCGCTGTGATCACATAGATCACTATGCCCTGTATCCCCATACCCGCCTCGCCCATCCACTTACCTGTTTGGCGGCACACAGTGAAGTGTGCTGCGTCTCTCTGCCAACCCTGCAGCGTCAGCTCCTCCCACTTGCGTGGGTCGATATTGAGGCCGCAGGGATCTTTTTTAAAATTCTTATCCCCCGCTTACCATGACGGTAAGAGGTGGACACCCCCGCAACCCCTGACTCACGTTACTGCACCCAAGAGAAGCGGGAGAATGCCCCGCAACCCCGCTCCGAAAGTCATAGTAACTGCGGGGAGGCAGTACTGGAGGTGGCATTTTTGTACGTTTCTCCCATAATCACCCATGCCAAAGGGATGTTGGTAACATAACTGAAAGAAAATATTCAGGCTCCATGGGTTCCCTGCCAGTTAAAAATAGTAAATCTTTCTGGAAAAGATGGGTACTTGCAGGGGCACAGAAAATCGGTGGCATGCTGTCAGACAATGGACCAAACACAACTGTCACTCTCAGGTACGGATTTGGGCTTGGAGAAGGGGATGTGGCGGGGTAAAGCAAAGCAAGGGACTTGATGATGACGAGGATCGGCATGGTGTTCAACACATTGCATGTCCCAGCTCTTTGTAGGTTTCTCAGAACCTCCCAAGAATTGGTGACAATTTTGTGGATGAGGAAAGATTGGGCAGAGTTTGCTAAAAGCTGGGGAAAGGTGAGGCTGAAATGGAAGGAATAGCTGACTCAGGATTTACCATTGGACATGTGGGAGAAACTGAGCTCTGATATATACTGTAGTAATATTGACCTAAATGTAAGAACAACAACACAGTGTGAACTTGTCTATACTAGCCTCTGGTGGTTCTGTGTAGCAGGAGGCTCCTAGATGCGGACACCTGTTGGGGCGACCTGAGTCGAATGACATGGAGCTGGAAGAGATCCAGAGGCTTCTGGTCAGACATGCTGGATAGGAGTGACTTAAGGTCTGCTCCGAAGGGTAGTAGGACTCCTCAAATGCTGCGCCTGCTCTGTCTGGGAGGGAATGACACCTCCCCCTCTGACGGCATGGCAACGTGAGTTTACAGGGATAATGTAGTTCCTGGGAAACAAATGTTGAGAGAATGGAAGAGCAGGAAATTGTCTTCATTTGCTTTAGTTACAAACGCTGGCATAGTACGAGAAATGAATGCATGAGATGTTGGGTCGGGAATATGCGCGCTTGGTTGATATGGTCATCGTTTAATGAACCGTATGCTTCAGAGTTACTGTGAGTGGTCTGGAGGCTTCAGCGGGCTTTCGGTGGTGTGTGTTTTGTCTCCTGTGTATTTGCTTTAGTGTATGTAGGGAGTGGAGCATCTAGTGGAGGGTCTCGTGAGCACCTCCTAGTATTATTTGCAATCTGCCCTCTGTTTTCCCCTAGGCTGCACCTAAACCTTTCTCACTGAGTACCTATTTGGATGTTCCTGGTTCGATACTTCAGGGTTCGGGACAAGTACTTTCCAAAAGTGACTATTTTAATTGATGTTCCTGTTGCTGATTGTTATTTGCTTGTACCATTATGGATTGTGCCGCCATTTACTTTAAAAAAAAATGTTTACGAAACAGTATAAAGAAAAACATTTTTTTTAAAACAAGATTGTGCCTAGTGTCAGCAAAGGCCAGATGGATTTTTTTGATCGGAGATTTATTGATAATGTGGAATAGGAAACCCTGAGGACTTTGCCACCTGCAGCAATTCCTTTGGCAGCTGGCTGGCTTTGATGTCTAAATGGTGAAAGCGAAAAATGATAACTAAATCGACTCTGTTAGGAGAAAGTGGATTATTGTTAACTTATATATCCATCCAACCCCCATGAGAAAAAGGTTTGCTTCCATAAATGTATTTGCTGAGGCACTTGGTTGGCTGAAGTTTAAAGAGAGTGAACCTCTGGTGTGGATATCAGGAGATTTTAACTTAAAACTGCAAGTGCTCAATCAGGAGGTCACAGATGTAACTTTAGCCAAACACCTGCATCAAGGTGGGTAAAACCTATTTTTAACTCTGGACCTGAGGTGCCTGCATGGACAATTTCCCACAGATTAACCAGCCACGCCCACTTCCTAAAAGGGGCTCATCCGAGCCTGATGGACTGCACCTTTATTTCTGTCACAGGCTCTGATTGGGTGCTGGATCCTAGATACTCAAACACGGTGGAACTGACCACAATCCACAGAACCGTACCTGGGTCCATTTCACTCAAATCAATGCACGGAAGGACCGCCCTCAATGTTAAGGAAGATGCCTTGCGCAGTATCAGGGTTCCATATTGTGATAGATTTCTTTTTACAAAAGATGACCAGTATGACTCTGCTAAATACAAATACAGAGACTCCAGCTGTAGACTTAATGCTACTCAAAAAGGAGTATGGAAATGGGAAAAATAGCTTGGGAACTGGCGAATGGCACATCAGATAGACAGGACGGGAGTGATACACACGGAGCCCTAACCAGGCTCGTAAGCAGCCAATGATATCATGTCACCAAAGAGTGGGCTGCAAACTCACAGTCTACGGATGAACATTCTTGATAACCAAGTGGGACAGTGAATATAAGCAAATTCTCAGACAGCAACAAATTGTTGTTGTTTTTCCAATTTGTGGGTTGAGAGGTTTGCTCTGATAAACACACAGGTTAGCAGCAGGTTTGGGTGTTAGCAAACCCTAGTGTGAGCTTAGAAAAAGCACCTGGCCTAAGCCCCGCCCCCACTGCAGAAATAGATTGGGTGACATTTGTGAAAGGTATATATAAGCAAAACAAAGGTGTTCAGGTACTTCTTGAGGAACGTATAGAAAGATGGAAGGGTGTTCTATAGAACTACAGCATATAGAAAGTGCTCCACTGAAGCTCAAGGTAAGCCGGTGCACCAGACCCAGACCCACCTCACGCATCAACACCAAAATGGCGGAATTGTTTGTCGGAGACTACTGTTTGACGAAGTGGTAACTAAGAGTTAAAGTGCCAAGCTCAAGACTTGGTTCTATGGTAGTCCCTGTGTTATAAAAACATCCAGCCTCACACGGTCGCATTTCCCAGCCCGACACCACCGGGAACGTTTTTGCCAGGATAATTCATGCCCGCTAAAATACAGGCAGGAGAAGAAGCTGAAACCCTGCAGACTCAGCAGGATGTTTTGAGGAGCTGTGTGCCAACCTCTCGTCCTCCTTCACTTTGGCACACGTGGCTCGCCACACGACGACAGGACCCCCAAAAGTACAGTGCTGCTTTTACTGCTTGTTTGTTGAGTTATCGTCGGCTCCTCTTAGAGCTGACAGTGCAACCCGGCCTTTAGGCCAAAATAAAGTCAGATTTTCCCCGGTTTGACTACACCTGAGCTATACATGAACACAGGTAAGGTCGGGTACTGCGTTCAGGCGGTGTACACGTCAAGGCCCTGTGCTTGCTCTGATGTGTGGGGCCTGTATCTGCGCAACTGGCCAGCTTTTCCTTTCGATGGCGGATGCTTTATCACCTGGTGCCAGAGAACCGGGTTGTCTGTTACCTGGAGGTTGGCATTGGGAAATCGGATTATACAAGAGTTGGTCTCCAGCTACAAAATGCGTCTAGAAGACTATCACTCTTCACATGTTTTTATTATAAACAAGGCAGGGCTCAAGTCGAGGGTACACGCGGGTGGACAGTTACACCCACTTTTTTCAGAGGGTGGACTCAGTCTCACCCTGCTAAAAGATAAACATTGGATGTCCTCTTTGAATTAATGAATTAAAGCCGACCTCAGTCGTCGGGTTTGTAGGCTGGACACTTCACCGCTGCACTATATAACCTGATGAAAAATAACAAACTAAAGGGGAAATCTCCCATTTCGGTACTGCAAGTCCCAGGGAAAACATTTGTATTGGTTCTTGGAGTTTAAGTCAAAAACACTATTAGAAGAAAATATCCTCTCTTGGTTTTGTGTGCGTGTTGATTTCATGAAAGTCAAATGCTGTTCGTCCTGTGCCGTTTGGGTGGTTATGCAAAGCCAATTTAATGAAATGTGCATATTTCACCTTGATATGCTAATTTCTGGCGACGCCACATCCCATTGCGTTTGTTGATGAGTCCCCCCACTTTAATTGTTAGGACTTGACCTCTGAAACAGGGCAACAGCAAGGGTTTGTCGCCTGTCCCTTGGGATCACCCTGGCTAGTAAGAGCTCTGACCTTAAGGGGTTTCACCCCCGCCTCCGCTCTCTGAGTAAAGGTCTAGCTCCCTTCTTATGCAACAGGGAAGCTACCAGACAGCGACCTGGAACCCAGAGGATGTGTCTCCTCTTGTCTTCTCAGTGCCAATATTATGCTTTATTACAATGATTTAGAACTGGGTTTGGGAGGCCTCAAAGTGTATTCCCTTTCCCAACTCAATGTCACAGTTCTATCAATGTACAACCCTCACACCTGATTACATACTCGCGAGTTCGGCAACACGCCCACGACAGTTCCTGACATTCCTAGTGCACATGTATAGGGATTAAGAGATTTGAAAAAACAGAAAGACTTCAGGGAGAGAAGCAAAATATGCATTGCATAACACAGTGTTGTTAATTAGCATTTCACTGTAACAACGTCTCAAAGTCAAGAATGACCAACGTTGTATAGAAGGAGTATTTATGTACATGTAGAAAACCCTCAATACATTCTAGCTCAATCAGCATACTCTTATAACACATCCGACATGATTGTCATCTTTAAACGATCCTCCAATTGTCTCTGCTCAAGTGTCTCACTAATGTTACATAGAATCAAAACTCATTTGTTTGGTAGGGAACAAGTTTCACATCTCTGTAATCAAATCATTCTACATCAATTCTCACGGGGAAATGTGCTGGTCTTGGAAGCAAGACCATGCAGAGCAAGAGAGGTTTGAATCCCGGATCTGCGCTTAGAAACGGAACTCCGGTATTAAGCGTGTTATAAAAAAAACAATTAAAATAAATAATCATGGGACATGTCTATCCTATAAAGACCTGTCCAACCCAACATGGGATTTAAATAATCTTTCCATTGACAAAAGCACATAGGGTCTGTCCGTCCAGCCTTGTCCTTTCTGCTTAAGGAAAATCAAAGTTTAACAAAATTGCTCAATTCACTTAGAGCAACACTATATGAAAGCATTCAAAACCTACTCCATGGATTCCAAACTTTTTTTTTTTAAATTTCTTTATTTATTTTTTAAACAACAACAAACACATAACATACAAACAACTTTAACGTAGATGGCTTATTGGCACTTCATGCGGAACTTGTCTTTCCATTGTGGTTTCATAGTTTCCCCAGTGACCATATCAGTTCGGTCTGGACCTCCCGTGGAGTCGAGCACCAGGTCTGGTACGCACAATGTTCTATTCTTGGGCTTCCTGCTGGCCTTACTATTTCACTTACGGGTCCTCTGTTTCCAGGGGGTCTTCAGAGCTTCCCTCCTCCGGGTGGCCAAAAAGGTCTTGTATTAGTGTGTTCCATGCAGACAGCTTGTGCGCAGTTTCCCCTTCCCCTCTTATCAGTGCTCTTGCCCACACCACTGTCTCTGCCTGCGCCCACTTCTGAAGGTCTGACCACCATGCCTCCACACGCGGGCCCTCCTTTGACTTCCATGTCATTGCTATCCGTCTCTTGGCCAGTATACTTATCAAATCTTTCATCTTTGCCAAATGTGATCATGCTTACCCCCTCTCGAGAAGAGGCCCAGCAGGTACTTTTCAGGATGTTCCGCCTGGATTCGAAGTCCACTTCCTGCTATCTTGAGTCTGATCCCGTCCCAGAACTCCTGTATCACTGGGCAGGACCAGAACATGTGTACCATGTCCGCTTCTTCCGCCGAGCAACGGGGGCACCCGCTCTGAGCCCCTGTATGGACTTTATTCATCTTCTTGGGTGTGAGATACGCTCTATGCGTGACGTATAGCTGCGCCTGCCTAAACCTCGCATTTCTGGATACCTTTTTTGGGTATCGTAAGGCCCTAGTCCATTCTTGATCGCTGAGGGGCCTCCCCAACTCCTCCTCCCAACGCTGCCTCATGTGTTGTTCCTGTGGGTCCTTGGCCTTCAGTAGTTGTTCGTACAACCTAGAGGTCGTGTGTGTTCCCTCTGCAATGTCATACCATACATCTAATTCTGTCTCCTCGTCCTGGTCTTCCCAATCTGGCCATCTTCCCGTGATGTTTCTCAGCATGCCGGTATATAGGATGAATTGACCCATATGTACTTCATATTCATCTACCATTTTGTGGAAGTCCCCCCACCTTCCCTCTCTTCTCAGGTCTCCAATTTGTGCTACCCCTTTAGCTTCCCAGTGTGCTCGGTATGTTGCTAATGTATTTGTGTTCCCCCCCAGGAGACCTGCTAGTGTGATTTGCGTTGACTGCGGATCCTTTACCCCTTGGAGTTGCCACACTCTTTTCCATAAGTCCACTGCGATGTTAAGCATATTCGGCAGGGTTCTGAGCCGGGGTCTATTGAGCCATAGTATTTCCCTTAGGTAATACTGTTTCAATGCAGTTTGGAATATGCGAGTGTCTATTGTTTTGTCTTCCCCCCAGCCATTTTACTGCAAATTGCAGCTGCCCCGCTAAATAGTACCTCTCAAAATCCGGTAG
This sequence comes from Ambystoma mexicanum, assembly GCF_040938575.1. NCBI lineage: Eukaryota > Metazoa > Chordata > Amphibia > Caudata > Ambystomatidae > Ambystoma > Ambystoma mexicanum. The sequence continues at coordinate 651,798,430 of NC_090935.1, read as the reverse complement.
TCTGATACCCCCTTCTTCATAGTCCTTCTGCTGGGTCCTTATTGCGATCCTATTTCTCCCTCCTCCTCATAGGAATGAACGCGCTATTGTATTTAGTTTGGTGAAAAAGGCCCTGGGTATGTTGTATGGGATGTTCGTGAGGAAGTATAGTAGGTGGGGCAGCACCACCATTTTCAGGGGGGCTGCTCTTCCCATCATTCCCAGTGGTAGTGTCCCCCAGAAAGTCATTGACCGCTGCGTTCTATCTAGAGCGACGAGCGTGTTGGATGCGTGGGTATCAATGGTATTATGATGTATCCCTATACTCAAATATTTAAAGGTGCGGGGCGCCCACGTCAGACCCAGGTCCGGAAAACAATGGGGGGACGTGTTTCAGTCCTGCCAAGGGGAAGAGTAGGGACTTCTCTTTATTAATCACTATGCCCGAGAGCCTAGTGTACGCCCCGATCGCCTCTAGGAGGCAGGGTAGGTTAGTGGTTGGCTCGCGTACGAATAGGAGCATATCGTCTGCGTATAGCGAGATTTGGTGGAGCACCCCATCTATGTCCAGTCCGGTATCTCTATATTCTGCTCTAAAGAATACCGCAAATGGCTCTAGAGCCAGGATATATAACATTGGTGATAGCGGACACCCCTGCTTGGTTCCCCTGTGTATCTTCCACTCCACGGAGATGAATCGCCCCGTTTTCACCCTTGCTCTGGGTTCCCTGTAAAGTAACCTGATCCACCGGAGGTACCCCTCCCCGATACCAAAGTGGGCGAGTACACCCATCAGCCATTCCCAACGCACAGAATCGAAAGCTTTGACAGCGTCCAAAGACACTATTACACTCTCGTCTGGCAGTCGATTTGTCTCATCTATCACATGGTGAAGTCTGTGGAGGTTCCAGGATGTGTTCCTTCCCGGAACGTAGCCCGTTTGGTCCGGGTGGATCAGCGTGGATATTACCTGTTTTAAGCGGTTGGCTAGGACCGCCGTTATGGTTTCCAAACTTAACCAAAAGTTGCAATCGATAAAGCAATCATTGAAATTGAATATATATCATCATAATATTCACGGTAAAGCTCAAATTCACTGTGTCAATCAAAAAGACCAGCATATCTGCACATTTTTCAGTCAAGCAGACCCCATTGCAATACATTCTCAACATGACTCCAATGTACAGCTTAAAGCATACACCCCCTGCACTCTTTGACCAGATCTCAGCATAATAACATGAAAGCCAGCCATTATACAGGTGCTGGCGTGGTATGTATAGGGTCTCTAGCTTAGAAATCCCTATACCATTAAAAATGCTGTAATTCGGTGGCAAGACCCTCAGCTTCGGATTCTAACCTGTATAACTTGGAAGTTCTTCCCTTCATGTGTGTGATGTATGTACATAATTAGCACCATGCTAAATGCTCAGCTCTTAGCAGCTTACTAAAATATATATCTAGGCCCTATGTCAAGGACCTTAAGTCATGATATTTTGTCTTGCGTCCTAAGCACATTGCTGCTGCTTCCCTTAACATGGAAAATTAAGAGGATTTCATTTTATGGCCTATCAGTGTAGCATACATGGCGCATGGGGTTCACACATCGGCCTGCTCAAAACTACATATGTAAGCATGTTTGCATCCATGCATGTATGATATATGAGTAAGCTGTTTAAGCTGCTAAGTGCTTTGCTATAATAAATGGTTACATGAATCAATGAATGAAACACGTGTTTCTGACACATGACAACAATCTTGCTATATATCTACTTTGCAATACAAGGCCAATACATTACTCTAGCAACATTAAAGCGCTTCGAGTATACTTCTGCTATTTGAAGCACTACTTTTCTATTCAAAATATTGTAATATTCCAGTATAGGTTGCCCTTTAAACATGTAGCACATTGCTTGCTCTTTTTGTGGATTCTGACATGAAATGTTATCTCACTTGTTGCTCCTACCCCGGAGGGTAGAATGGGGGAATTCTTTTTTTAATTTATTTTAACGTTATTTAGTAAACATGGTGGTGGTACATTTTCCAGCAGCATATTCACAAATGAACACGATTCGAGCCTTACAAAGATGCAGGTAAAGATTCCCACGTATAGGCCCTAACCGTCTCTCTCCCTTTCCCATGCCAAGGAGGGCCGGAAATCAGCCCAAATGTCTTGTGGCTGACTCACATATGCCTACAGGTTAACATATATTTCTTCCATGTCATTAGCCCATATAACGTCTTGCAACCAGTCCGTTAACAATTGGGCTTCCTTCTGTGTCCATTACGCATAAGAACGGCCCTCTTGCCAAGCAGGTGGCCCAGGTTAACACCTTTATGCTTGAATACATTCAATTTCCCAACATAACCTAGTACACAATCAATCGCATTCCACATCAAGGGTTGCCCCAGTATTTCGTCTAGTGTGTGGCTCACTGCTTTCCAGTATACAATCAAAGTGGGGCAGTCCGACGGCGTATGAAATAAATGGGCGTTCATGTCTCGACACTTGGGGCACTCCCGCTCTGTCATGGGAAAAAGCCTTAAAAGCCCTGCCGGTGTATAATACGTTCTGTTAAGGACCTTACACTGCATCAGTCTATAGCAGGAATTCAGTGATACCCGTTCCGTAAGCTTACAAATCTGTGTCCAATCTGTGTCCTGAAAGGGTGCACCAAAGTCTATTTCCCATTTGCCCCTAATGTCCGCTGTCTGCGGGGTTGTGGTTGTTTGTGCTATTTTGTACAAGGCAGATATGGATTTCTTCGCAGCCTGTTGTGACATGATGTATGTGAGGCACGGATGCGGGTCTGGTCTCAATGGGAACACCGGCCATCTAGATGCAACCTCCGAGCAGACCCTCTGGTATTGGAATTGATGTAAAGGTGTGTCTCCTAGATGTTCCTTAATCATGTCCCACGTGATAAAATGACCTGCAGCAAACAGGTCTCCCTGTACCCTTATGGCCGCAGCATTCCAGTGAGCTACTATTAATTTATCCAGGGTGGGGTTCAACACAGTCAGTCCCCAAAGAGGTATTTCCTTATTATACGACGCGGCGCCGCCAGTGATAAGTAATCATTAGTTCCACAGCATTGTGTGGCACTCACTGGGTCTAATTGATGTGTGCAGCGGTACCTGTTGCCTACCATCAATTGCACCAGTGGTCCATGGGTCACCTGTAATTTCTCTAACCTCACATGTGGAGAACTTGGATCTTGATCTCGCCAATATGTTGCAAAGTGTGTTTGTGCCGTCAAGTAATAGAATTCAAAGTCCAGGGTAGAAAGACCCCCGGTCTCATAAGGTAATGTGAGAATGTGTGAATTCCAATGGCAGGTTCACTATTTCAGAGTTAAGAGGTGCATAAATGGAGGTTGGACTGGAAATATTTACAGAAAATGAAGCCATACACTTATCTAGGGTGATCCTTCCACAGATGTATGAGGTAAAATCTTTTGAGGAGGACAATTCTTACTCACTGCTTTGAAGTTCTGACTACAAGGCTTGGTAGCTACACAATTGAGCCTGTTACATTCAAACACAATGAAAAGGTACTCCTTGGTGATGATGGAGGTGCAGTGAGAGGACAAGTAAAACGGCTTCCCCTTGGAGCCATAGAGTGTTTTCTCTAGCGCAGTGATGGCTGATAACCTTTGAAAGAAGAAATTGTTTTCCTTTATTTGTGCTTGACAGACTTCATATAACAGTATACATATATATATATAAGTGTACAGATTCATTGGAACATATATACATAAGCGTTGACATTGTGCACATTACCACCTCCCAGAGTAGAATCAATCCATACCCAATGGGCAGTATTTCCCCTCCTACTATACACTCCCATTCAGTGTACATGCCTGTACCCTCCCCTTAGTTTAGCTCAGTCTGTTTGCAGGCCAGCCAGATAGATACGGATGTAACACCTGATGTCCAATGGCTTAGCCGTCCCAGGTATTGTACTTATATATAAATCTTCACAATCCTCACCCCAGATTAGATTGACAACCAGTCCTGCTCCGTCGGAGGGTTGATCATCTTCCCGCTCTGCTGTATACATCGCTTAGCGACTATGCAACCAATGTTCACAATGGATCTCTTCCTTCGTTCTGGAATGTCCCCTGACAGCCCAAAATAAAACCTCAACCAGGCGAATATGGTAATGTGTGCTGTGTAATTACTGACAAGGTATTTATCACCTGTTTCCAGAAACCATGTAGTTTACTGCAATTCCACAATGTATGTAAATGAATTGCATTTTCGCTTTCCCACCTGAGACATTTCCCTTCCATATCTAGGTATATTGATTAGAGTTGACTTGTTTCCAAAACTATATGGTGATAAATATCCCCTCCAAAAAAAGGTCAGCTACTGCTCGGTACTCCAATTATTCCCACGTCGCCTTAAGTGTGACTTCCCATGTGGGCCCGAGTCCAGGGAACATCCATAGTGGCAGCCATTTATAGGGATGTGTTGCCCAATTCGCTGAAATATACTGAGCCAGGCACGGAGCGCGGTTTGTACCGGATCAAAGGGGCAATTGTCAGCGCATTCATCATCCAGCACTAGGGTTTGGATGTCAGCTGTACCGGTCGCCAGTCGTTCCACTAAGACATGCGGTGGTGCCACCTCATTACCATACAAGTTTGACACGAATTGTGCTTATTCCGCATACCAATATATTTAAAAACTGGGAGCTGGAAACCCCCCTTTATCATATGGCAATGCCAGATCTACCCATTTCTTGAAGACCGCTCCAGCATGCCACACAAACAGTGATAATGAACCGTGGATTTTGGTAAAAAAAAGTCTCTACCCGACCAAATGGGTAGGTTAGTATCAAAGTACAAGAACTTAGGAAGAAGGACAATTTCCACCAGTGCTAGTTTACCTGCCAGCGACAATGGTGCACTACGCCACCTAAGTAGTTTTCCCATTGCATAACTCTAATGTGCTATGTAATTAAGGACCAGCAACAATCCCTTATCCCTCCTCACATGGACCCCGAATTTCTAAACCCGTCTGGGGCCCACTTCAAAGGATAGGTCCCTTGTGGCCTGGTTGCATTGTCTGTTAAGGAGAATATCTCGGATTTTGAGTAGTTGATTGTAAAACTTGAAAAGATACCAAACTGGTATAAGATTCTCATTGTGATTTCGGAAGTATAATAGTACATCATCCGCATATAAAGGAAACATCTCCAGGGGTCCCAGTAACCTAATCCCTCTCTTCCTGTGTCCCTCCCTGATCATGTCCTCCATGGGTTCAATGGCCAATGCGAACAACAGCAGGGACAGGGGGCAGCCTTGGAGCGTACCCCTTTCCAATTGCAGTGGGTCCGAGACTGCGAATTAACCTGTTGGACATGTGCATTATAGCTTAATAAACTGGATCATATTGTTCCCAAGCCCACATTTATCAAAATAAGAAACAGATATTCCCACAAGAACTTATCAAAGGCTTTCTTTGCATCTAGTGCTGCCGCCACCGCCTAGGCCTCCAGTGTCAGAAGGGACATAACTAACATTGCATAGCCTATGGATATTTAGCACCATGGAGTGCCCGAGATAAATCTTGCTTGGTCACTGTGTATTGGGTGTGGCATAAGAGGGAGCAATCTATTTGATATAATTTTAGCGAATATCTTAGTATTCACATTAATTAATGAGAGGGGTCTATAGGAGCCGCAATCATTGGTCGGTTTGCCCGGTTTCAGAAGGATCATGATTGTAGCCTCCCGGAGTGAGTCAGGCAATACTGCATTCCTCAAAGCCCCCTCCCATACCCTCAGTAGGTGAGGTGCTAAAAGCGCTCCATTTGTCACATAAAACTCAGCTGTCAATCCATCGAGCCGGGGGCCTTCCCTTTGGGGAGATCTCTAATCACTCCCATAACCTCTTCAATTGTAAATGGACTGTTAATCTGCTCCCTAGTGCTTGCCGATACCCCGGACAAGGGGAGCCCATCGAGCAGGGATTCAATGGCATGCATCTCGCTAGGCGGATCAGCCCAGTATAGAGATGCGTAAAAGCTTCTAGATACTGTGAGAACTTCCCGGTCTGAGTACTTACCATTTTTCTGCTCATCTAGTATCACATCAACTCAGGTAGGCCCCTGCTCGGGCCGCACTAGTCGAGCCAGCGTCCTGCCCGGCCTTTCCCCATCCCCGTAATGCCTAACAGCGGCTGGCCTTGCAAAGTATTTAACTTCCCTCTGCACTTGTGACCAGAACTGTTCCAGAGTAGTATGTATTTCGGTTCTGACTACTGGGTCAGGTCTAGTGGCATATGTATTTTCCAGTGTCTTCAGCCGGAGTTCACAGACAGCCAGCTCATGCTGGATAGTCTTAAGAGTGCCAAATTCCCTAGATATCACCATCCCTCAGATGTATCCTTTGAATGCCTGCCATGTCATGCTGTGGGATGTGGCCTCCGGCACATTATGAGTGAAATAGGTATGGATGTCCTCTTCTATATCTGACGGAAAACCACATCCTGTAAAGCGTCTGCCTTAAACGGCTATGCTTTACGACTGTAAGTGCTCTTACCCATGGTAATATGAATGAGTATCTGTGAGTGATCTGGTAGTGTGTGAGGGAGGATGTTACCCTGCTGTACCCTGCCCATCCATTGTCGTGTAACCAGCAGTAGGTCAATGCGGAGGACATATAATGCGTGGATGAATAAAATGTATACTGGCTATCATGTGGGTGTAATGTTCTCAATTTGGGAGACCAGGTTTCGCCCAGCCCTGGATACCGGCTTAGGGGCTGTCAAAATTCAATCAATACCCTGATCTGTTATACAGTTCGTGTCCCCTCCCCAAATTACAGCAGTCAGCGGGAATGAGTCAACAATATCAGCAATGTTCTCATAGAAGCCATACAGACCTATATTCGGGCCATAGGAATGAACCAAATTATACTTTATCCCCCTCAAGTACTCCATGCACTACCACATGTCTACCCTGGTGTTTTCAAAATAAATTGAAGGGTTTTATGAATCACGATCATCACCCCCCTGGACTGGGTCAAGTAGGATCAGTAATTCCCCCCAGGAGGTCGCTATCCCCGACACGTTGCTGCCATAGTGTACATCTCCTGGAGGACTAACATGTTAATCACCACCATCTGGTCCTGCTTCCATTCATAAGGTGCACAATGGCTTCATCTTTTTAATGTGTTACTCGTTTTCCCACCCTAGCACTCATTAGTCTGCACAATCGTCTGCCAAGGCATTTTATAGATCTTTTCATCCCCAACTAGATTCTACTCCTGTATCACCCTCATCCCCCTCCCCAATTGGAGGGATGCCATCGCTCCTATGCCCCAATTTAAGGGGTCGCCACTGAACTCAGTGAATCTCAGCATAACTTGCAAACGTAACAGTCCAATTTTGCATCGGGGAGCTGTTGCCAATTCTCCCCTCTCACAAATAACGTTGAGAAAGGTGGTTCCTCCAGCCGGTCCCTCAGTAAAGTTTCCACTGCATTTTCCATGGGCCCTTTGCCAAATCCCTCTAGTAGGCCCACTTTCTGCACATTGTTACATCTGGAGTGTGATTCTAGGTCATTGCAGTGCTGTAGAGCGCGCTTCAGGTCTATGGATATGGAGGATACTTGCGTTTTGAGCTCCACAATATCATCTTGTGCTGTTCCAATTCGGGTCTCTGCTTCAGTCACTATAGCACTCTAGCAAGCAGTGCTGCAACCAGGATATCAATGTCATCAAGTTTACCACTGACCACCATCAAACCCGACTGCATACTTTCCATAATCTGCCTTAGGTCTGGCATGTTGGATGCAGCGGACCCAGAGGGATCCCCTGGTTCTCCATTGGTATTTGGGCACGGTTTGCTCCGTTGTCTGGTGAAGGACTTGATGTTGCTCTGTTTCTTGTGGGTCCCACGCCCCTTTGTCATGTTTGTTGCTGGTGTTGGGTTGTATGCTGCAGCAATCCAGCAGGCATTGATGCTGGCCCGACGGGGGGGTGGTACTCCTCCCCCCTTATTGCCTCCCACCTGTAGTGGGCACTGCCAAGGCCTCCAACGTGGCCTCCAGCATACAGTCCACAAGTGCCCCTTCTCCACCGCCTTCTTCCTAGTGCTTTATTACCCCCAGTAGCACCAGCCTTGTATATATGTGGCTGACTCCCAAGGAATTACCAAATTATACAGCCTGTCTCGGAATACTCTGTCCCACTTCTACTAGGCCGTGACCAAGTAGTCCACCTCACTATTCACCTTCATTAATGCGTCAGAGGCCCAGAGTCAGTCATGTCCCTCTCAATCTGGTGTGAGGACCACAACACACACCAGGAGGGTCTTCCGGCCCACTTCAATCTTGTCCCCCAGTTGTATAAGCTGTACTGACTAGCTGGGCCTCCTCACTTTAAAGGTTCCCGCACCTCAGTGTGTTGTCCCGGAGCGGCCCTCCTTCTCACTGCATACCGGCCCTGGATAATCCCCAAAACATCTGCCGGCCCTGGATAATCCCCAAAACATCTGCAGTCACTCCAGCCCAGAGCGTTCCTTGCCCGCCCCAGCACGGCCGGCGATGGTAAGCCGAGCACCAGGGGTGGTGTACTCTGCCATCCCAGTGAGCGGGCAGCTTCTCGTCGTTGCACCAGAAGGCTTCCCGGGGACAGCCCTGCTGCACAGCCACAGCAGTCTCCACTTCCCCACACTCACTTGCTCTCCACTTTCTCTGGTTGCATGTCCTCGGTCCCACAGCAGAGGCCTACGGAGGGGTACAAAAGTAATTAAAATCAATATTCGAGTGCGAGTGGTCAGAGGAATATAATTTCTCATAGAAGTTGGTAAAGACCTTTAGAATATCCATATTAGAGGTTACAACCTTTCCTAAATCATTCTTGATAGCAGCTATTCTAGATCTCTCCTTTTTGACCGTAAGATATGAGGCAAGAGCTTTACCAGCTTAGTTAGATGATTAATACATTCTGGATGTGAACTTTAGCACAACACCACATGCTTGTTCCGTCAGTTGTTTATTAATAGAGAAACGAAGGTAAAGCCCCTGGACCTGATGGGTTTTCTATGGATTATTTTGCTCATTGTCCTTCTGCCCTCACACCAAAGCTAGACTCTTTATATCCTTTTTTTTCAAGGACTGGTGGGTCGTCGAGTACCTTTACTGTAGCTCTTCTGATCCTTTTTCCCAAACATAATAAAGATAAAGAACTTCGCAAAAACTATAGACCAATTTCCCTAATCAACTCTGATTATAACATTTTTGCAAAGATTCTGGCCAGTAGAATAGAGTCCTTCACCCATAAGTTAATTAAACCTGATCAGGTAGGATTTGTCAAGGGAACAGTTATCTCAGCGAATAATAGACTATTTATGGATCTTCTTCAAGGTATAAATAGTAGGCAATTACTCAACAAATAGCTATATGGCAGTAGCACTTGATGCTGAAAAAGCATTTGACCGTGTGGAATGGGATTTTCTTTTACCAGATTTAAAGTGACACAGTATTGGAAATGGCTTTATTCAATTGGTTCAACATTTATATTCTGACTCAAAAGCATCTATTTTTATCAGTGGACAATTTCCCTTCCACTTTTCCGTTGATAGAGGTACAGGACAAGGTTTTCCCTTATCCCCTATTGTATTTGTTTTAGACCTTGAGCTCCTATTAGAATTAATTCAAATAAATAAAGATATTGTAAGTATTAATTATAGTAACTCTAAGTTCAAACTATCCGCATATGCTTATGATATTCTAATCTTTTTAGAAAATCTAAGTTCAACTCTCCCTCATTTATTAGATATGATAGATTTTTTCTCTTATTTTTCCCGGGGTATAAATTAAATAAAGACAAATATGAGATGCTTTCACTTAATGTTCACTGTGTGAGGCAAGATTTTACACATCTACGCCTTAGCTGGTGTCTAGTCTCTATTTCAATTGCTTCTTCACTCTCTCAAATGATTAAGGTAAATCTACAAAGCATGAAATCAAAGTTGTTTGAATCCTTTGCCTTATGGTCGATGTTGTTGCTATTGCGGTGTGGAAGATTGAAGGCCATCAAAATGATGTTCAAACCAGTAATATTATACTATTTACAAATGCTCCATTTCCCGTTACCATCATCCATTTTTAAATCTATTAACAAGATTTTTATGGATTTCCTATGGGGTCCAAAGACGAGGAAGAGAATTTCGGGTAGTAAACTTAAAAACTCATATGCTGGTGGTGGTGTAGGTTTCCCTGACTTGAAGAACTATCATAGAGCCTTTGTTCTAAAGCAAGCCAAAAATGGGTTTTCAACTAATGAAAACATAAGTGCACCTACTTGGTTGATGGGTGAAAAATACCTAGTGGTACCATTTGTCATCAAGGATACAATCTATATGTTTAATGATTCTAAAGTGGGGTTCTCCAAAACTATTTATATTACCATATCCTACTTGAAAGACTTCCTCTTTCACCAAAGTAATAAACCGACCAAGGCATTTTCACCTTTCATTTGGTGTAATTAAAACATTACTACTAATGATAGACCTATTTGTTGGAAAGCTTGGATTAATAAAGTAGTTCCATTTATTAATCAGGTAATTACAGGAGGTGATGCCCTTACTGCATAGGAATTTAAAAACAAATTCTCACTGCCAAGATTCCCCCCTAGTCAATAACTTAATTTAATAAATGCATGTTTGGATGCCATGAGCAGAAACAATATTTATACGTCGGTTGTCGATCCTATTAGATTACGCTTATTGGAATCCTTTGATGTCTCTAACGCTCTAATTTCTATACAATTGTAAAGGGAAAGAGACCCTTAATGTTAAATGGTCTTCTGAACTGCAGCGGGAGGAGGATTGTGGCACTCAATTTGATGATGAAATCTGGCCTATGATTTGGACTAAGATCAAAATGTTATCTATCTGTGGCAATTTAACCTAAACTCTGTATCACTTCACAGATTACTCCTAAGAAACTTTTTATATGCAACATTTCTGATGATGATGTATGCTGGCCTTGTCACTCAGTCACTGGGTCTCTGTGTCATATCTTTTTTGAATGCTCATTGGTAAATGCCTTTTGGACCCAAGTATGGAGTTTCCTTCAACAAATCTTTAAGATTTCAATTCCGTTAAATCTAACTAATATCTTGTTAGGAAGTTTATCCTTTAATGCAGGAAAAATGAAAACTTCTTTTATTATTTTGGATCTATTTGTTCTTCTTGCAAATTCCCTTAATTACATCCAATTCAAAAGATTTTACTAACACTTCTATTAAAAAATGGTGGAATAGTATCTGTGATGTACATAGAGTTGAGAAATGTATTGCCAACTCACCATCTCTCTCTATTTAACATGACAAAAAATGGCTACCCTTTGTTAACTATTTGAATTAACTCAATGTCTAATTTATTTAGGTTTTATGCTGATTACATTGACTATTTTACTGTTGCTTTATCTGTATAAATATGATGCACTATGCTTCATACAACTTTTCTTTTCTCCCTCTCTCTTCGTTCATTATACCTAATATTTTATGCACGTGTTTATACAGTGTTCTTGTATTGATCCTTATGACACAACTCTGGTTGGACGGTTGTTTTTTTCTCTTATCTTATATTACTATGTAATTAATGTGTTATACATCTTATTCCAAATGTTAAATTATTGATACATTGTTGTATTGTTATTATTTTGGAAACCTTTGGTTTGTAATTTGGATCTGAATAAAATAAAACTTTATAAACTAAAAAAAGAAAATATATACTGCTTAGCTGCACCAATGTATGCCAGTATAGACTGCCCTTAAGCATTTAGCACATTACTTGCTCTTTCTTCAAGGATCTATACTCTTCTCGGTCTTGTCAAGCGAATACTGGCTCACTGTTATGAGGGGAATTCTGACATGAAATGGCATCTCACTTGTTGCTCCTAACCCCCAGGGTAAAATGTGTGAATTCCCATGACATCTACCCTAGATGCCATGAATGGATGGATGGAATGAATCTCTACATCTATAGTTTCTATTCTCACTTCTTACCACTTCTGCCTTTGTGTTTTGACACCCCTTTTCTAGGTGGTTCTAGATCTAAACAAATCTCTTTGGGGTATTAAGTAGTACTAAACGACACTCACACTGGTCACCAGTTAGTGCATTCTTTCTGTTTCCAAATTCGGAATTCTAATATCTATTAGACACTCTACGCAGTGCGCATTTATTAGTTAGCTACATCTGGCAGAACAATCTGGGCTGTGAAAGCCAGGTTGGAGCCAAGGTGAAAGCAATTCTTTACTCTCTGTGACTTCTTTGGCAGACTCTTCCGTATATCCCAGAAGAGGACCATGTGTTGGCAGTGGGAGCACTTACGAATGCTCATCAGGACTACTGTAACAGCTAACTGATGGGTATTCGAAAAAACAACTTTACAGACTTCAAAAAGCCCAGAATGCAGCAGTCAGGATGATCTGTATATTAAACATCACTTCCCATGTTTCTCCTTCACATCTATTTGCCTGTTTGCTGTTGCATTTGTAAACATTGTATCTATGTTTACACACACCAGTGTGTTTCTAGCACACGTATAGCTTATGGATAGCCGTTTCCAACAAGCTACACTTTGGCACATTGTTAACTATGTAAATATTCAACACCCTACCTGTCTCATAGGGATGGTTACATTCATTCATACAATATTGTACTGTGAGAGATTTAGAATGGCCAAACAAGGCCCATTTTACCACCTCTGTATTTGCATATTGCAATATTCACATAGAGATAAGATTTGACTAGGGTCTGTGTTGCAGGTGATTTCTGCTCGCTGTCTCTCCTTGACTGTAACGGGCTCAGAGAGGGAGCAAATGCACAAAGACATCATCATTACCATATGCACGTTTAAAATGAATCTTGATGCTATTATCAATGTAAATGTTTCCTCTGCTCATCCAAGAATTGCCTAGTTGTACACCCTAAGGTGTATGTCACAATATTATCTTAATGCCCCCTTCAATGAAGGAGATGATCATTGAAACTCCATTTGTTTCTAATTCTGGAAAGTGGATTCAAAAATTGAAAAATCGTTTTAAATAGTGCAGGAGCTTTATAATTGCCATATTGTTGCAAGGGTTGTGTCATTTTTTGCTGTCTGTCATAATGTTGGGAAAGGGGGACGATCGTCCCAGCCCCCCAAGAGTTTTTGGATGAGACAGAAGCCTGGGAATGTGCAGTAGGGGTTCAGGGAGGCTATAGGGGGTAGGTGGGCTGTTGTTAGGGGCCATAGTGCAGGAAGGGTAGAGTACGTTTTGTTCTGCTATACATGGGGAACCAAACGCCATCTTAGATAGTAGTAGCCATATTGGAATCGAGTCCTAGCATTGAGCTGAAGCCAGGTCTGCAGGCTGGAGTCACACACATAGAAATAAAGCGTATGCATGTGGGAATTGGTAGTAGCTTGGGCACCGTAGAGAAAGGCCAGAGCTGCAGAGATTCATAGACCCTTCGTTGTTTCATGTTGCCAGCATTTCCTATCACAGAAGGAATGCGCCCTGCAAGGCCACGAGGGGGTTGAGTGTTCTCTGTGAAAAGCGATCCCATGGGAAGGAGGGCACATGCCTCTGACCTCCCCTGTCCCAGCTTTAAGTGATAGCACCCAAAAGGCCCTCTCCCAAGACCTCCGGCATTCCAAGGTACCAGTCAGTCCCAGACCACCAACCATAAAAATGTTAGACCCCCCTCCAATCGATCAGGAAATATCAGAAAGCAGGGGCCAGTTGCCTTCACCATAGGTCACGTGATTTGTGCTGCGAGGTGCCGGGAGGGATAAAACAACATAGCTAAAACAAGGGTTGGGAGCATTGGATGGGCACTGGCATGTCTGGAATCGGGCAAGTGTGTGTGAAGCTATGGCCTCAAGTATCCTCTTAGTCCATATCTACACTACCAGGTGCACATTAAGTTAGAGATAAAGCATGTATTGTTGTTCTTCACGCAATTCCCAAGGAGTCGTATCTTTTGTACCTGATGACGCACAAGGAGGAGCCCACATGGAAGAAGATGGACAGACAGGGCTGGGACCAATGGCCTGTCATCCCCTATGGAGCAGGTAGCCTATGTATAGGGATGTGATCCCAGCTACTCCCGTGAAGACAGAGGCTTCCAGGCAGCATCTCTGTAGGGGCCGCAACCAACTACAGTGGACAGTCCCAAGCGTGCAACCTGCAGTGGCGTACAGCAGTCGTTTTCACAGAATTCCTCTCTGCTCTTTGAAGCGGGACAAGGAAGGGCGCAGGTCAATGTTGGGACCCTGTGACGGAAGAGCTTGGGTGAACAAGCATATCCAAGTACACCTCTTGTGAGCAAGTCAAACGGGGAAAGAGGGAGTGGGGGAGCGAGGTGTGCGTGTGGATGATGGGAGAGCGTGAAAGGCCACGTAGCAGATTTTGCATTTTTTATTATTATCAAGGAGATAACAAGGAAGAAAACAGGAGTGTGGGATCCTTTCAGAGTGAGGGAAGAAGGTGGTGCCATTTTGTACTGGAGAAGGAGGATACAAAAGTCAGAGGTTTGTATAAATAGAGAGCTCGGATTCCTATGCCCAATATATTCCGGGTGGGGGATGGAGGAAGGTAGTGGTTGTTGTTTTAGCTAGTCATTTTAGATTATTGTTTTAGTATATTAAATTATTATTGTGAATTCAGTGGAGGCCATAGGAGGGCCTGTGAAAATATTATGAATGAGAGGCGTGAGAAGGGTAGGGGTGAGTGTGAAGTAGGAAAGGGGGCATGAGTAGGGGATGACCGGAAGGTGGGAATACAGGACAGGTAGCGACAATTATGATAACATTGTTTGTGACGCATAACTAGAAGGTTTGATTTGAGTATTTAATTGTCAATATGGGGGTGATGACTCTGCTGGAGTATATGTGTAACACGTTGCCATTTTACAAGGATAAGATAGAGAAGTATCACTAGCAATGGGTGGCAGAGACGGAAAGGGGAATGCCCCACCCCTGGCCATAGCAGGGTACCAATAACAGAGAGATATCAGAGCATACGAGCATGTTCCTCAATTCTAAGTATAAAGGTAAACAACTGCAGAAGAAAAATTAGATTGTAGACTTGTGGAAGATGGTAGAGGATATAGAGGATACCACCAGGTGCATGCCCCGATGTGAAGATAGTGCCAACTCAAATATAGTGACCACAACAGCGCCAGAGGGAGGGTCGCCGCCCACGCCTAGTGAGGGGCTATACTCATTTACCGGCCGCCCAGCCACGGGATACACCAACCCAACATATGTGCCCCCACATGCCACTGCCCCACCCCCATATCGACCAACCTCAAATAGTGGGACACAGAAGGAGATAAAATCACAGAACAAGTTAGAGGAGGCATTAAAGACAACACAGGCAGAGTTGACCCGCTTGAGGAAGGGAGGAACAAATCAGAGTGTGGGTTGGACGAGTTGAGGGCTGGTGACATTTTGTTTAGGCTGGATAGCACCGCTATTAAGGATGTGCGTGTTAAGGAGCACATTAGTGGAAATGGAGGGGCAGAAAGCACAGGTTATGGGACAGTGAAGTCGGACAAGGAAGTACATCAGGAGATACAGGAAGGAGACTGGGACATTGTGGAAGAATTCAAAGATGAGGAAAGTGAGGCACAAGGGGCTCCAGAAATCACGCCAAGGGTAGAAAGCATGTGGGGTGAGCGATTGAGGAGCAGGTGTGGGCGAGTAGCAGTAGCAAGGAAAAGGGGAAGTGATGGACTTAAAGCAAGGCAAGGAATGCTCACACAACTGCCATTGTTGCATAAGGGACGTGGCAGTGTGCATTACATGCCATGGGCACAGATGGATAAGAACAATTTTATTAAAAACACTACCGCCCCTTATTTCTGGGCTGGGAAGTGGATATATGCTTTTGAAAAATAGACGGCAGGAATTCCCCTGGCAGTGGGAGACAAGAAAAGTTTACTTGTCACAATCATGGGAGATAAGGCGGGTGACGTGTGGGTTAAGGCCGTGTATCCAGGGGTGAAGTTAGGCGATGATGCATACAATAGGGTCCCTTTTATCAATATTAGTGCACAAGTGTGGGATGCACTGCAACGGGTGTACCCCAACATACCGGACTTGCAATCCATAATGCAGTACACCATGGGGGACGATCAAGATGCTGCTCAGTACATTTTAAAAGTGCAGGAGATGTGGCGAGCGGAGACAAGTGATGAGTGGGACCCATCAGTTCCTCTTTTCTATTTTGTTATTAAGAGAGGATTACCCAGGGAAATTCAGAAAGTGCTCTACAAGATAGTGGGCATAGAGGCAAGGGGGTGGGCTGAGATTCAGACAATAATAATACACTATTGCAAAAGGATTAAAGAAAGAGAGAAGAAAACAGCTAAAAGATTACAGAAGAAGTGAAACTGGTGCAGGAAATGTTAGCTAAAATACCAGTGTAAGTGATAGGGATGGCAATCACTGAGAAAAATTCAGTGGAGGAGGATGCAGCACATGCAGATGTCAGGGTAGCAGCGTTTTGGTCAGGTGGAGGGCAGGGGCAGTGGGGCAGCAGACCCCCGCCTCAATATTCTGAGTGTTACCAATGAGGTCAGCAGCAGGGAAGTGGGGGGTTTCAAGGGAACAGACCCGTCTCAATGTTGGAGCTGTGGGAAGTAGGGACATTTTGCAAGAGAATGTAGAAGCAGGCAGAGGGTGGGATATAACATATATTATCAAAATGCCCCGGCATTACCCCAGCCACCGAGGTTCACCTGCATACCTTATAAGATACACTAGGCTTACACTCATTTGCCGCCAAACATCCCACAGATGCAGGCCCAAACACCGCCTAATGTGCCGCCACAACAAGCCCAGCAGAACACAATGTACGGAGACCACATGCCCACACCCAATTCAGTGTCGAATGGAACAGTAGCACCTTATTAAGGGATCAGTGTCATGGTAGGAAACCTCTTCACGTTCCCTGGGTACCAATGGGTACCCTGATTAGGACATCCCACAGAAAGCTCTTGCATGCCCAGTACTGTCCATGACTACCCACCCTGACGGGGAACCGTGGTTGGCACTGAGATAGGTAATAAGCAATTCATCTTTATGGTTCACACAGGTGCTACTAAATCATACATCCGTAAAAGTGACTTTCCATTATAAGGTGAAACTCCTGACAAACAGGGATTCTCTGGGGATATTGCCATGGGTCCATATACAAAAGATGTAGTTATCAAAATAGAAGGAAAAGTGGTATGTGGTGGTAAATGTATTGGGACAGGAATTGCTGAGCAAATTGAACATGACCATCTCCTTCAGAGACATTGGGTTGGTGTGTGCCACACCAGGCATGTGGGCGTTAAGGGTCATGGTCATCATACAGGCCAGAGAAGGGGAGGTGGTGGTTCGCAGCATCCCCTTGGACCCAGACATGTTTGTTTACGGGATTACAGTATTGCTTGATGCTGTGCCCCAGACTGGCAAGACGTGTTGGCGGGTACCATCAGACTTCATATTTCGACCAGTGATGACCCCAGGCATTGTGGCAGGAACAAAACTCTCACTGGATTTACAGGTCCTGATTGTGTCAGCTAAAAGGATTGTTGTGGTGGGCACAGCCTCTGATGGATGTGAGTGGGGTACTGTATTGTGCATTGCCCCAACTGTGCCCCTTAAAGAGGTTTCAGATGCCGACTTGTTTGAAAATGGCATTGACGATTTAGAGATTGTGCTAGTCATTTGTATCCCCTGTGAGATTATGGTACAATGCTGCAAAGTGCAGTGTTCTGTTATGGCCCTTGTGGCCCCGCCCCGTTCACTGAAACAGACTTAGGGCAGGTCCCAGAGAGATGGTGAAAAACGCTCATGATGTAGGGCTCTTGCAGGGGGTGGTGGCGGTGCGAATAACACTCAAGTCAGGCGCAGTGTTACCCCCGAGCTAAACAGTATCTGTTGTCCAAAGAAGGTGAAGGGGGCATATGAGACACCATTGTAGCACTCCTGAATCAGGGAATAATAGTGCTGCCACTTCCCTGTGCAACACAGTGATCTAGATGATAAAAAGAGGCAAAAGAGGGGAGTTGGAATATGTTCCAGGACCTTCAGCCTCTAAATGACATTGTCCAGGCAGAACTTGTTCCAAATCCTGCAACGATTCTATACAGCATCCCCAAAGAGGCGACCCACTTCACTGTGTTGGACCTTAAAAACGCCTTCTCCTCCATACCTCTGCACCCCTATTCACAGTAACTCACGGTGTTTATGCATGGGGGAATGTGCTTCGAGCACACAAGATTGCCTAAGAGGTACTGTGAGTCCCCCAGTATCTTCATCAGGATTTTACATGCTGACTTAGGGAATATCCAAGTGCCCAGTACCATCATTCGGCGTGTTGACAATTTGCTGGTGTTCAGCGACAGTGTACAGCAGTGCAGGAAGAATTCCACCACCTTCCTGCAGCTGCTGCCATACAAGGGGTTCAAGGTAGATAAGGCAAAGCTGCAATATTTCCTCCAAGAAGTGCTGTTTCTAGGTCACTTGATAACTGCTCACGGGAAGAAAATTATACCTGATTGTGCTGCTTTGGTGACCAGCACACCCCAGCCCAGAACGGTCAAAGAGATGCTAACATTTCTAGGGCTATGTAATTACTGGAGGGTATGGATTCTAGACTATACAGCATACACCAGGCCCCTGTTACAGGGCCTTAAGGAGGCTCAAAACAGTGACCCTAAGATTGAATGGACAGAGGACATGCTCACCAACTTTAACACCCTGAAAGAAGTGATCTCCACTGCCCCAATGCTAGCTACCACTGGTAACACGCAAGAGGTTTACCTCTTTTCCCATTCAAGTGGCCAATTGATGACTACAGTACTGACACAAAAGAGACCAATGGGCCACAAGCCATTGGCCGACTACAGCGGACTGCTAGATTCTGTAATGCAGGGCCAGCTCCCATGCGAGCAGGCACTTGCTGCAGCTACAGCGATTGAAAAGAGCTCCACAATTGTCATGCGGTGCTCGGTAACACTGTACGTGGAGCGTGCAGTGTTCACCATTTTGGAACGGTTCATATCAACCTTGACCACGCAGCAGGCATCCGCATATGAGCTTATTCTGTCTAGCCTGAACATACATTTTGAGAGGTGTGAAACTGTAAACCCTGCCACATTTTTGACAGAGCAGTGCACCAAGAAGGATCTTGTGGCACATGATTTTGTAACATTTGAGGGGGGAGAGGAGGATATCCTGAAGACAAAAGATAGCCCGCTCGAAGGGGTGGGAGGTACTGTTTGTCAACAGATCAAGAACCATCGACCAGGGCACAGTTTTGAGGCATTCTGGGGCAGTGCTGGTACGTTTAGTGGACTGGGTTTATGAGGTATTGGTGCAAAAGAGATTACCCATGCACTATTCGGCCCAAGCAGCAGAACTCATAGCACTCATCGTGGTGCTTCTAGCATCTCAAGGGTGCTGTGTCACCATCTATTCCGATTCAGCTTACGTCACCACCGGTACAACATGCGGCACGATTAGATAAATTAATTGACACACTATCCCAACCTTCCTTGACAGGGGTGGTAAAGTGCACCGCCCATACTAACGATACCGATGAGGCTTCACTCGGTAACACTGACATGGATGTAGCAGCTAAGCAAGCAGCGTACTTACTGGTGCAGAGTGTCCCTGAATACCCAGTGGTCGCGCAGAACAGGTAACAACTGCCAGAGTCCTATAATTCCTTACTGATCAAGAACTAATCGAATTGCAGGGACGGGTACAACAGGAGGATAACAATTTGTCGTTGAAAAGGGGGTACGAGCAGTCCCATACAGATTTATTGTGGTGACAGGAAACGTTGGGCAAAGCAGTCATGCCACAAGAATTGCTGCAGGTCACATTCAACTAGCTACACCATCCATCTCATGTGTCCAAACAGCATATTGCTGCAGATATACAGGAGGACTGGTTTGTCCCGAATCTGCAGGAGGCGGTAACTAAAAGGATTGTTAACTGTATTACGTGTCAGACTTACAGTACTGGTCTTACCTTAAGAACAACATGGGCAAAAGGTGTAACGGATCCCGGTACTTGATAGTTGTTGTGTGTCGCTTCTCATGGTGGTTGGATGCTGGTCCTTGTGCACACCCTGATGCAAAATGTGTGGGCATGTTTATGGTCAGAAAGGTCTTTCCTCCATGGGGTGTGTGCGAAGTTCTAAAGTCCAACAACGGCACCCACTTCTTTAATGTGCTCTTTAAAGAGATCATTTTATTATTGGGCATTAGGCATCAGATGTGTACAATCTACCACCCGATGCCAACAGGGTTGTATAGAGGATCAATGGACTCCTCAAAAGTAAATTGTTAAAGCTGTGCACCACGTTAAAGAAGAATTGGGTGCACTGCCTACTTCTTGCTCTATTTAGCATGCAAACGCAGCCCTGTAAGGATCATCACTTATTGGCCCATGAGGTGGTAACGGGGCAATGAATGCACACGCCCTTATCCCCAATAAGGAGAGAATCTGATGCTCACAGGGCTGCGTCTGTGTTGGGTGACACATTTGGAAGTTATTTGCATGCCTTAACCAAAGCAATAAAATGTATTTTTCAACAGATCGTGCCACCAAGGACTGAGGAGACAACCAGCGCTGCATCTGATTCTCCATCCACATCATGTTTTCCCTGGTGACTTTACTTTTGTGAAAATCTTTGTCCGCCAGTGGCCTGAGATTAGATATAACAGCCCCTTTGAGGTTATCTATGCTACTCGTCTTGCTGTAAAAGCTTGTGAACTGTGACATTGGGGGCATCTATCTGATGTTCACAAAGCAGCCCAGGCCACGCCCCACGCCCAAGTTCAGTAAAATATCACCATTGCAAGTTATGTACTGCACTGACGCATTGTCCTCCTCGTATTGTTCCCCAAAATAGACAGGTGACTGCACATGCATGTTTTGATTTTCTTTTTTTCTTTCAACAAGATTACCTCAATGACACATTCATAGCTGCTATGCATTACTCAGTCTCTCTTAAACTACGACGTTTTATTTTCGTTGCATTTCGTTTTTGCATTTCGCTTTTAGCACTGTATGAAGGTCTATTGTGTGTAATGTCATGAAACTACAATTGATTATAAATTGAATTTTAACTTGTGTCATCATTAGTTGGGGCCATTAGATAACGTACCTGCCCAAAACTTAGCATTTTATTAACACAGCTAAGATTTTAGCCTGTTTGTTTCCCTGCATATGCTGCCTGGGCATCTGAACTACACAATCCAGCAGCCTTGTAGTTCTCTGCTGCCTCATTAGTTTAAACCCGGCGCAAACGCGCCGGCGCGAAGGGGGTAAGCCGGTCTGTGCCGGTCCGTGGCCAGACGGGTCGGAGTTGGTGGAGCCGGGACTCGTCACACCTGTGTCAGTACCCGGGATTTGGGGAGCCTGGGGCTTAGGTTAGTCAAGATCTGCGCCATGTTGACTACAGGAGTAGCGAGAGAAACAGGTCAACATGAGAGGGATGAAGTTTTAATTGATGAGGTGGAGGGAAATTTGGTCACTGGTTCAGTACGGGAGGATACGGGGAAGTTCTCAGACCTTAATATCGGCCTACCTAACACACGATCGTTAACCAAACATGCTACCAATATTGGGGAGTTGATTACTTCCAACAATTTTGACATTCTCTGTTTAACAGAAACCTGGCTCAAGGACCCAGTAGGTCCCACATGTGAACAGGCTGTACCAGATGGCTACAGTATTTACTTTGAAAACAGACAGCAGGGTAGAGGTGGCGGGGTGGCAATTATTGCCAAAAACAGCCTTAAACTTTTTAAGGTTACTCTAGGACTTAGTGGATGCGAAGCTCTGCACCTTAAGTTAATGCTCTCACCCAATAATTGCTTAAATTTAATTGCTATTTACAGACCACCAGCTTTGGTCTCAGACTTTTCTTCGGAACTTTGTTCATATTTAAACACCCTGAGATCTGATAACGTATCTACAGTTATTATGGGTGACGTAAACTTTTGGCGAGGGAATAAGAAGGATAAGGGAGCTATTGCCCTGGAAAAAGCATTGAATAACCTGGATTTTTCTATTCTCAATATGGATCCAACCACCCCTCAGTGAAACCAGTTAGACTGGCTGTGTGGTTATAATGTACTATTACAAAATTGCAGAACCACTCCTTGTATATGGAGTGACCACTACTTAATATCAGCCAATTTAAGATTACCACTCTATGCACATAAACCCAATCCTCATATTAAAATAGTTAAGAGAAACCTCAATAATCTAAATGCGCTACTTCTTAAGACTTGTATGGATAAAATAGCGGACTCATTTCAGGATCAGGACTCATGTACTAAACTTCTAGATAAATATAATAAGCATCTTACAGAGTTAGTGGAATTAGAGGCACCGCTCATCTCAAAATTAGCTAGGAAAAATAACAACAGTCAAAAATGGTTTAGTCCAGAGCTCAACTCTTTGAAGAAAGAAAAACGCACTTTGGAAAGGAAATGGACTAAAGATAAAACCACGTGGAGTAAAAAGAACTGGAAATTGAAGGATAAGGAATATAGAGATAAGATTAAGGTAGCCAAGGCTGATTTTCTCAATAGTGAAATTGAGCAGGCAGAAAATAAGACAAGCAAGCTCTTCGATATTTTGAAGAGCATGGAAAAGCCGGCCTCTCTCACCCCGCCTTTCATGCCCTCCGAGGAGGATTGTAACAAGGTGTCACAGGCCTTTCAAGCAAAAATAGAAAAAGCAAGACAGAACATTATCAAAGCCAGACTTATCGCTAAACAAGACACTGATCCCCCACTAACGGAGACTCTTGTCAGAGGACAGTTCTTCAAATTTAGCTCCATCTCAGAGGTAGAGATGTTAGAGGTGTTGAACAACATGAAACCAATCACTTGTGCAGAAAATATCCTGCCTCCTAGCATCATTCTCCAACATAAAGCTACCTTTGCGCCCATTCTTCAGAGAATAGTAAACACCTCATTTAAAGAGGGCACAGTGCCGAGAGACATTACGAAAGTTACTATCACCCCTCTTGTCAAAAAAGCAGGTCTGGATCCTAAAGATCCTGCGAATCTTCGCCCAATAACCAACTCAAACTTTGTTCTCAAGTTATTGGACAAGGTTGCTACACAACAACTGCAACAATTCGTTGAAAACGAGGAGATCCTGCATCAGCAACAATCGGGATTTAGAGCCTCCCATAGTACGGAAACAGCCATGCTGGATCTGCAGAACCAGATGCTTAGCTTAATAGATAAAGGCAAGTTAGGAGTGTTAATGCTTTTAGATTTAAGTGCCGCCTTTGACCTGGTGGATCACCACCTTCTCATCAAGGCACTCAGAGAGAATGTGGGATGTTCAGAAGGAGCCATAGATTGGCTTCTGTCCTTCCTTTCGGACCGTCAAGCCAGAGTCCATTGGGGCAGTAGCTTCTCCGATCCCTGTGATATTTTATTTGGAGTCCCACAAGGGGCCAGCCTGTCCCCAATGCTGTTTAACATATACATGCGCACTCTGTGCAGCTTACTGGTGAAGGAGGGGGTGTCGTTTACAAATTACGCAGACGACACCCAACTCATATTGGAACTGGATGGCAGCCATCATGACGCAGACAGTGAAGTAATAGCCAGGGTCTATAAGATAATTAATGCTTGGATGCAGACAAATTGGATGTGTCTGAACGACTCCAAAACTGAGCTTATGCTGTTTGGATCTAGTCGTCAGCTTGCCAACTTGGGGGCAGAGTATAAGTCATTTAAAATCAAGAACGCCACTATCCAGGTAGTCCAGAAAGTGAAGACCCTGGGAATGATGGTTAACGCAGTGGTAGACTCTCATGCTCAGACTAGCTATCTACAAAAAAACACGGCATATTACTTAAGGCTCATGAAAGCCATTAAGCCTTACCTTAATGAGGGTAACATGGCTACCATAGCCAGAGCCATTATATTATCAAGACTTGACTATGGTAATGCCCTGATGCTAGGGGCTTCCTCTAGGTATGTCTCTAGTTGTCAGGTGATTCAGAATAACGCGGTTAGGCTAGTCAAAAATTTGAGGAAAAGAGACCATGTCACTAAAGATAGAATGGCGTTACACTGGCTAAGAGTAGAGGATCGTATAAAATTTAAAGCTCTCTGCCTGGTTCATAAATGCCTTTATGGCTCTGCTCCAGAGTATTTAAAAAAGAGGTTAGTGCTTCACACCCCCAGTAGAAGTCTTCGCTCCGGGGGTAAATGCCTGTTGATCGTTCCCAAGTTCCAGCTGAAATCGGGGTTGGGCAGCTCCTTTTTGGTTCAGGCGCCCAGCTTGTGGAATAGTGTTCTGGAAACACTCAGGTCTGAAACAAACCTTCTTGCTTTCAGGAAGGGTTTGAAAACATATCTCTTCAGATGATGAACCGGGATAAGTTGGATCAGGGACATCTTCAGGGTTCAGCTTTGGACTGGCCTCTTTCTGTGTTCTATGTGTGTCTCTGTTCGTTTAAAGCGCCCTGATGCCCTTGGGCTACCGGCGCTATATAAAAATGAAATGAAATTACTTGAACAAAGAGAGCTCTCTCTCTGTCTCTCTCACCATCTCCCTTTCTTTTTCCCCCTATCTCTTTCCCTTTCTTTCCCTTTCTTCTCTTCCTCTTTGCAAATGGTCCAACAACTCTGTCTATAAAAGGTAATATTATCGTCAGCATGGATACTCTCTTATAACAGTGTTTTCTTCCACATATATTTGTGTTATGCGCTGTGTAGCTGGGTTATTAGCTATTTCTATGTTTGGACTACAAATTTATTTAGGGTGCAGTTTTATATTGAGTAGTAATGTAAAAAGGGGGATAGGAAATGCAACTAGTATTAACTGATCACTTACTAATGGCTCTGTAAGATCTTTAACACATGACAATGTTGTAAATTTGACTGCAAATATAACTGAAACAGAAAATACAGCAGCCGCGGTCCATGATGCGCAGCCCGATGCTTTTGTCAATGATACACTTGTCACACAGCAAAGCATGGTGAGTTTTGCAAGTTTGCTCATAAACAACACGTTCTTTTTTAGTATTTTACATTCTGGTGGGTCGAGGCGTTTTAAAAGACAGAGTAGAAGAATTAAATATGACCAGTATAAAGGACTTGGGTTAGATACGACAGAAGATGTGCACAATCCAGAGTTGAGTAACACGTGGTACACAGACAGCTCAGTGGGGAAAATGATTCCACATGCGGCAGGAGCCCCCAAGTTGTTAATGCCACAGGAAATCCTGATGGTGAAGGCGCAATTTCTACTACATCTGACATTGTGCAGGCTACAAAGCACTTTCCGTGCACGAAGCATATGACTCGAAAAGGCGGTCTCTGATCGGCTGCAATGTGTCCAAAACCCCAGAAGTGTGCACTGCTTGCAAAGACTGTCAGGGTAGCCGAAAAGGGGAGCGCAAGCGTGAAAATCGCAGCGCACGTGTGCTAATGCCGCGCACGCAGCCGTTCGTCGATTCATGGAATGCGCTGCGCGTGTATACCCTGGGATGAGCGCCAAATCCATGGGTGGCGCACGCGGGCGCACACGTCACTGAACGCCGTGCGCGACGTGCACAGTGAAAGTGCACAACGTGCAGCGCACACAAGAAAAGTGGGCGGAACACAGGGCGCAACACGCAGAATGGGGAACAACGTGTGAAAATGTGGGCATTACGGGGGAAGTATGGGAGGTAAATGCTCGCAACGCCCACACGTGCGCTAACAACACGTATTCATGGAATCGAACAGGGGAAACCCGTGCGCCAAAATAGACGCGCTAATCCATAAACACGTACGCCAGCAGGAAGCAAGCATAAGCGGCCCCGGGCAGCATAAAAGTGCGCGCAAACAACAAACAAGCTCATACGCTACGATGAACATACCGTTCCTCGCAGCAGTGGTCGTGGAACACCGCAGGAGGAGGAGGATAGCCAGGCCCTGCATTTTTTTACCCAGGACCAGCCTTTTTGGGATGCCTGATGACCAGGTGTATGGAAGGTACAGGTTTCAACCACTTATGATCCCAGAACTGGTCAAGGAGTGGGAGGATGACCTCACATCACCCACCCTGTGCTCCCAAGCACTGAGCGCCTTGGAAAAGGTGTTCAATGTACTGCACTTCTTGGCTACTGGTCATTTCAGCAGACAAGTGCCATAGTTGGGGGTGTCTCACAGGCCACGCAGTCACACTGCCTACACCAGGTGTTGGCGATCATGACTGCACGCCTCTCAGTCCGCAGGCACATATACATGCCCAGAACACCTGCAGGAAGGCAGGCCATCGTCCAGGACTTTTAAGGGGTGGCACACTTCCCCAAAGTGCTAGGTGCCATTGATTGCACCCATGTGGCGCTACGTCCTCCCAGGGCTACTGAGCACATCTATCGAAACCGCACGCACTGGCATTCCATCAACATGCATGTTGTATGTGATGCCAAGGGAATCATCACCTCAGTATATGCCCACTATCCGGAGTCTAGCCATGATAGTTTCATATTCCAAATGTCACACCTAAACCGGGACCTGGAAGCTGGGAGGCATGGCGACACATGGCTAATTGGTGAGTACAAATGCCTCTGCACATGCATGTCAGACACTGAGAAATGGGAAAACCCAACTAATGAGAACCATTACCACCTCTCCAGGGGACAGTGCCTACCCTCTGAGCACCTACATGATGACGCCAATACAGAACCCCACCACACCACCCAAGGTAAGATACAACACAGCCCTTATTGCAACCCGGTGCATCGTGGAGTGCACATTCGGAGTGCTGAAGTCACGCTTTCGCTCCCTTGACCGCTCTGGTGGGCAGCTGCTACATGCACCCCCAGTAGTGTGCAGAATCATAGTGGCAGCATGTGTCCTGCACAACGTTGCAACCCGGCGGTGCGTGCCGGTGGACATGGTGGTGCCCCCACATCCCCAACCACATGCACACCCGCTGCGCATGGGAGGTGAAAGGGCACGTGGTGAGGCTGCCCGTACCCAGCTTGTGGCAAATTTCTTCACCTAAAATCCCACCCCTGTGGAGTGCACACAGGCCTGGCACATACCAGCTGACAATTTATGATGATGACAAAAGGGACAGTCAACTGTCACAACCATACCACCCAGAGATTGTTTACCTGGAAGTGCTACATTGTGTGCATCCCTAGCTACTTAAACACACCCAATGCTGTGTCAGTAAAAGGCACACATGCAGCATGAAGGACTACCCCCTTGCAAAATACTAAAACTAAATAGTGGCATGTCACCCAACCACTCCCTAATCCCATCTCAGCTACCCAACACACCATGGCATGGCATGCTATGTGAAAGCAACCAAATTTATGTACAACACATGGCACAAGTGTCACAAAGTGCACTGTCCCAAATGTAAACAGGCCAGAGACAATTTCCTCTCACTAATGAAAAAAAAACAGCACACATGAACAAATACTTACCAGCAAGTCAAAACATTAGTATAGGATCCAACAGTGGCAACGTATGACAGTAAAAAATGAAAGTAGTGCAAGTGTTGCAACCTGACAAAGGCAGCACATTGACCCCTTCCAACTGCAGTGTGTTGCTGGTAGGCAAATGTGGCAGTGTACTGCATACAACATGAACTGCATCTGCAATGGAGAGGGGCTCGTTAAGACACGAAGAAGCTACATGTATATATGCAAAAAGTCCTTCATGTAATACTATATACAAATCAACCATGCAGTGGAGAAATGAAAACCAATCCCCACTAGGGATGTACACACAGTTTGGGCTACAGACTGCCCACACAATGTATGGGAGCCCAATGCCTCTGTGTAAGTTACTGTCACTTGGTCACACCCTTTGCGAGCCCATGGAAAGGGGAAGCAGGAGGGGCGTGGGTGTCAGGAACCCAAGTTTCTAACCCAAAGACAGGACAAGCCTGCATGTGCCCAGCTGGAATACACAGTGGATGCCTACGGGAGCCACACAAAGCAACACACTGTAACATGAATTGACAATCTGAAAGAAAATGGTTATGAACAAAAAAGTAAATTCAAATTAAATAAAGAAAAAGAAAAAGTAAATGAAAAGTAAACCAAATAAATAAAAGAACAAAGTAAAAATCAGAATACAATTTAATTAAAAAATTAAATGAAAAAGGAAAAGAAATTCAAAATAATAAATAGAAAAAAGTAGAAGCAAAAAGATAATACATAAATTCAATTTTAATTCTAATTTGAAATTCTGAATGAAATGTGAAAACAAAAATCAAAAATGGCCATGTGTTGACCGGGGGGGGCACCCAGGAGGGAGGAGGTACAGGGTGCACCCCAACACCCACATGTGTGGATGTTGAGAAAAAAAAATCCATGGGCTCATGGCCTGCACGGCTACCCTACAGTGGGAGAACTGCCATTGCTGTCATCACCCTCTGGTGGTACTTTAGAAGGTGTGCGTGATATGGGAGGCAGACCACGCAAAGCCCTGGCATGCTCCTCCATGGCAGCAAGCATGCAGGTCTGAAAGGTTTGGTGTTGAAGGATGATGGTATGGAGATCCCCATGCAGCACCTCATGGGTAGCACGCATTTCTGCCTGCAAGGCCTCGCGTGATGCCTGGATCTCCTCACGGGTTGCCTGGAGTTCAGCTGAGACTGTGCGTGTTAGCTGCTCCAGCTGCTGTTCTGACCTGTACACTGGGACACCTCAAGTGCACCCAGAGTATCTCTGAGGGACCTGTGTTCTAACCTCAGGGCATCCCTGTGGGCCTGTAACTCTGCAGATATGGCTGTGCGCAGATTCTCCAGTCCAGCACGTCGGTCCCTGTTGGACGCCAACATGTCCTCCCTGTGTGAGCAGCACATGTATTCTGTTGCCTGCTGCTGGAGCTCCACCTGCCTTTCAGGGGGGATAATGGAAGTGGCCACGCTATCCACGGCCTGAGCCATCATCTCACATGATGCCCCCTGTTGTGCTGCAATGGTATACATGGAGTTCTCCCACACAGTATTGCCTGGTGTCGCACGGCCACCGCGTTGGCGGGCACCACACCTGTTTGGGGCAAGGTGATGTGCACCTTGCTGTGTTGGCACTGTCTGAAGCTGCAGGACTGCATTCCTCCTTTGATCTGCTGGCCCAGGAACAGGAGCAAATATAGTGGAGTGTGACCCTGCATCCGCAACCGCCACAGGCGGACTTTCAAACACTGAATGGCCCATAGCAGGGTCTACCCCCAGTGCAGGTGGGTTGGACAGAACAGCATCCCTGCCAGAAACACTCACCTGCGACGGGACATTTGTCTCAATGTCAGATTCAGCACCTGAGCTGTAGAGGTCTGCGGAGGTGTACCCAGTGACACCCGTGGACAGGATGGTCTGGTGGAGTAATGGATTTTCACCCACCACCACCACACTTCCTCCACTGGTGCCTGGTTGTGTCTGTGAGTACTCCTGCCTCTGCACCATCTCCTTCTCCTCAACAGCATCTAGTGCCTCATCACCTGCAAAAACATAAAAGAAAAGTAATGAAGACAGGCATGAGCAGCATAGTCCACACACATAGGCATCACGAGGTACACATCAAATACATAAATGACACATGTCACACATGACAATAACTCTGGCATGCATGCACTGGCAATGAAGTGGAAGGGGAGCCTAAAAGCAGACACTGAGGACTCCAAGATGAGAAAGCAACACATGTGCTGCATGCTGCATAGCACCGGCATCACACATTAGCCTGTGAGTGGCATGGACAATCCACATACATATTAACAAGGGGGGTCCTGGGAGTCCCTCTGCCAGACATTAGTCCTGGTTACGAGAGACTTACCCAGAGTCTTTAGCTCACTATCTTTCACAGAGAAGAAATATCCCAAACATATCAGTCTTTGTCCTGCCCTGGGGCAGTCCAGCACCGAAATGCTAGGCAATTCTCCTCTGAACAAGTGTACCAACAGAAACCCCAGACACGTGTTTTGATCTGGTTGGACCTCATCAGTAGGGTGGATCTGCGCCTCTCTAAGAATAGTGAGCAAGGGGTCCACGTCTGGATTCCCCTAGTAACTTAGGGTGAGACCCAAAGTTACTTAAATATGCAAATTAACAGATGGGGTCCTGGGAGTCCCTCTGCCAGACGTTAGTCCTGGTTACGAGAGACTTATCCAGAGTCTTTAGCTCACTATCTTTCACAGAGAAGAAATATCCCAAACATATCAGTCTTTGTCCTGCCCTGGGGCAGTCCAGCACCGAAATGCTAGGCAATTCTCCTCTGAACAAGAGTACCAACAGAAACCCCAGACACGTGTTTCGGTCTGGTTGGACCTCATCAGTAGGGTGGATCTGTGCCTCTCTAAGAATAGTGAGCAAGGGGTCCACGTCTGGATTCCCCTAGTAATTTAGGGTGAGACCCAAAGTTACTTAAATATGCAAATTAACAAGGGGGTCCTGGGAGTCCCTCTGCCAGACATTAGTCCTGGTTACAAGAGACTTACCCAGAGTCTTTAGCTCACTATCTTTCACAGAGAAGAAATATCCCAAACATATCAGTCTTTGTCCTGCCCTGGGGCAGTCCAGCACCGAAATGCTAGGCAATTCTCCTCTGAACAAGAATACCAACAGAAACCCCAGACACGTGTTTCGGTCTGGTTGGACCTCATCAGTAGGGTGGATCTGTGCCTCTCTAAGAATAGTGAGCAAGGGGTCCAGGTCTGGATTCCCCTCGTAATTTAGGGTGAGACCCAAAGCTACTTAAATATGCAAATTAACAAGGGGGGTCCTGGGAGTCCCTCTGCCAGACATTAGTCCTGGTTACGAGAGACTTACCCAGAGTCTTTAGCTCACTATCTTTCACAGAGAAGAAATATCCCAAACATATCAGTCTTTGTCCTGCCCTGGGGCAGTCCAGCACCGAAATGCTAGGCAATTCTCCTCTGAACAAGAGTACCAACAGAAACCCCAGACACGTGTTTCGGTCTGGTTGGACTTCATCAGTAGGGTGGATCTGTGCCTCTCTAAGAATAGTGAGCAAGGGGTCCACGTCTGGATTCCCCTAGTAACTTAGGGTGAGACCCAAAGTTACTTAAATATGCAAATTAACAAGGGGGGTCCTGGGAGTCCCTCTGCCAGACTTTAGTCCTGGTTACGAGAGACTTACCCAGAGTCTTTAGCTCACTATCTTTCACAGAGAAGAAATATCCCAAACATATCAGTCTTTGTCCTGCCCTGGGGCTGTCCAGCACCGAAATGCTAGGCAATTCTCCTCTGAACAAGAGTACCAACAGAAGCCCCAGACACGTGTTTCGGTCTGGTTGGACCTCATCAGTAGGGTGGATCTGTGCCTCTCTAAGAATAGTGAGCAAGGGCTCCATGTCTGGATTCCCCTAGTAACTTAGGTTGAGACCCAAAGTTACTTAAATATGCAAATTAACAAGGGGGGTACTGGGAGTCCCTCTGCCAGACATAAGTCCTGTTTACGAGAGACTTACCCAGAGTCTTTAGCTCACTATCTTTCACAGAGAAGAAATATCCCAAACATATCAGTCTTTGTCCTGCCCTGGGGCAGTCCAGCACCGAAATGCTAGGCAATTCTCCTCTGAACAAGAGTACCAACAGAAACCCCAGACACGTGTTTCGGTCTGGTTGGACCTCATCAGTAGGGTGGATCTGTGCCTCTCTAAGAATAGTGAGCAAGGGGTCCACGTCTGGATTCCCCTAGTAACTTAGGGTGAGACCCAAAGTTACTTAAATATGCAAATTAACAAGAGGGGTCCTGGGAGTCCCTCTGCCAGACATTAGTCCTGGTTACAAGAGACTTACCCAGAGTCTTTAGCTCACTATCTTTCACAGAGAAGAAATATCCCAAACATATCAGTCTTTGTCCTGCCCTGGGGCAGTCCAGCACCGAAATGCTAGGCAATTCTCCTCTGAACAAGAGTACCAACAGAAACCCCATACACGTGTTTCGGTCTGGTTGGACCTCATCAGTAGGGTGGATCTGTGCCTCTCTAAGAATAGTGAGCAAGGGGTCCGCGTCTGGATTCCCCTAGTAACTTAGGGTGAGACCCAAAGTTACTTAAATATGCAAATTAACAAGGGGGGTCCTGGGAGTCCCTCTGCCAGACGTTAGTCCTGGTTACGAGAGACTTACCCAGAGTCTTTAGCTCACTATCTTTCACAGAGAAGAAATATCCCAAACATATCAGTCTTTGTCCTGCCCTGGGGCAGTCCAGCACCGAAATGCTAAGCAATTCTCCTCTGAACAAGAGTACCAACAGAAACCCCAGACACATGTTTCGGTCTGGTTGGACCTCATCAGTAGGGTGGATCTGTGCCTCTCTAAGAATAGTGAGCAAGGGGTCCAGGTCTGGATTCCCCTCGTAATTTAGGGTGAGACCCAAAGTTACTTAAATATGCAAATTAACAAGGGGGGTCCTGGGAGTCCCTCTGCCAGACATTAGTCCTGGTTACGAGAGACTTACCCAGAGTCTTTAGCTCACTATCTTTCACAGAGAAGAAATATCCCAAACATATTAGTCTTTGTCCTGCCCTGGGGCAGTCCAGCACCGAAATGCTAGGCAATTCTCCTCTGAACAAGAGTACCAACAGAAACCCCAGACACGTGTTTCGGTCTGGTTGGGCCTCATCAGTAGGGTGGATCTGTGCCTCTCTAAGGACCCCCCTTGTTAATTTGCAATCCACATACATCACACATGCCAGCACACAGATGGCACGTAGCATAGCCATGGCAAATTTGACAAGGACACCCAGATGGTAGCAAATCAGTACTGTCACCCATCCATGTGAGATGGACATCATGAAATAGAAAATGCAAAAGAGTGTGTCAAAACACACATGTGCCACATGCTGCAACAAAGCCAGTGTCTTAATAGGTGATGTATTCTTCTGCATGCCCTGTGCTGTGTAGCATGATGGCAAATGTCTATTTAACAGGTACTATTTAGTTCCATATTACTATGAACTCTATTGGATTGTCTTCATATCAGTACCATAGGTCAATGTACTATGATATGGGTTTTGAAGTTCCTTAGAGGAGGGGGCACATATTTGAGGTGTGACCATTTTCATACTGCACTGCATCTTTGAATGCAGGCCTATGCACTCAGAACTTGGCCGATTATATATTCACTTCATGAATGTCTGCTTAGCATTGCTTTGCTTACTATTTTATGTTATGTCACGCTATGGTTTGCTATGTTATGGCTTGTTATGGCCGGTTGCTAATTGCAGGGGCTTACACCACTGTCTTGCATGGGTAAGCATTCTGCTCGTAATGGTGTATGCCAAAGTACTGTTCTGCTTTGCAATTTGCCAACTCATATTTAATGGACAGAGTGCCCATTTTAAACCTAAAGGTTCTAGGTTCTACACTCAATACAAAGGTGTTCTAGGCTGTACCCATCACTTGGGTTCCAGAGCCAGGTTCTAGATTCGAGGTCTGTTTGTTAGACCATGGTTCTAGTCTATAGGACCAAAAACACACTTTTGGGACTCTCAGGGTATCATACCTGACAATATACCCTAGTATTTTATCACACAAAAAATCATCAGGTAAGTAGTTCAATTTGCTTTCTCTTTAAGGTTACCAATTGTGTGACTCTAGAATAACTTGCCCTCCAACAATTCTTACTATTCACTCGTGTGGTTGCTGTTAAATCGAGCGATTAACCAGGCCTTGCACTATTGCAAATGCTACCAAGGTTTGACTATAAACAAACCCTGTTTGTGTCTCAGTTCTTATGTATTGCCTGTATGTCATTAGCTTAAAACACAATTATTAAGGGCATTCTCCAGCCTAGTGCATATAACAGTGTGGCTATCAATGAAGCCCCCTCCCCTTTTAATGGGCTAGAACTGCAGCTGGTAAGTTTGTGCCTTTTCATTGCGCTGAACTTGCTTTTTTACCACATTATTCCCCCTTTTATTGGTCCCCCAGGCCCCACTCTGCTGCTTTCTCTTTTGTTATCCACACCTTTTTTAGTCTACTCAGGTCCACTCCATCATCTTCCCAATTTTCCAATGGTCCATCTATCAACACACACCCTGGCCCATCCTTATCACATGAAATCCAATATTCATAATTTTCTATGTCTTCGGGTTGTATTGTGACCCAATCAACTTCATCAGTTTTGTGACCATGTGTTAGTTTGTTAAGCAGCCTAATTTTGGCATTTTCCCTGTCAACATTCAGGGGCAACATACATTTCCCTCTCCTTTCGTTAGTATAGAGTCTCAAAATAGTTTTGCCAATGCAGAAGGTGAAGAGCATGAGGACCAATGTGGGGACAGTCACTCTAAATACTCCCGAAAGCCAGGTGGGCACCCATGTAAAAATGCTGTCCAGCCAGTAATTCGGCAGCGCCTTACTAACTTCATTTGTCATCTTTGCATGGAGTGTCTGTATTTCACTGATAGCTGCTTTCAATGTTCCATTTGAAGCTTCTCCATTGGGCACTAATGTGCAGCAACAGCTCCCAAACTTGGCTCACACTCCTCCTTCAATGGCAGTAGGAAGGTTGAGTATGTATCTATTTCGGAAAATCACTAAACGTAGTGCTCTCGACTCTTCCTTTACTGCATTTAGGCCCTTTGCTGTTGGGTTGGC
Organism: Ambystoma mexicanum; assembly: GCF_040938575.1. Classification (NCBI taxonomy): domain Eukaryota; kingdom Metazoa; phylum Chordata; class Amphibia; order Caudata; family Ambystomatidae; genus Ambystoma; species Ambystoma mexicanum. The sequence goes on along the minus strand of NC_090935.1, from coordinate 651,763,819 downwards.
CAGTTGTAGTAACTCACATTTTGTCAGTTGGAGCCATTTTGCATTAGCCGCAGCTTGCACACCCGGAAGCAGTAATGACATGAAAAAAGTGGCTGCATTGGAAAACAGTCAGAATTCATCAGGGATAGCGGCCACATTTTCAGTGCTCTTTTCTGAGCAATAATTGTTACTTCTTCTCTTTCTACTTAGCAATGTTTGCTCCTTTCTTTGCTGAGACATTTCTCCTTAAGCGCAAATTCCATGGAACTGCTGTTTCGAGGCACCATCAAGGCAGGGCTGTGGAGTGTAATGATCTCACAAACCCCACTCCAATCAGGTAGATGCTGGGCATAGGCCTTTGATCCACATGCCTACCACAGGTCCATAATCACTGCTGTCCCCTGCATCAGCGCCTCACTCCTCATCACCTTGGCACAGCATGTGTTAGTCCCCAAATGGATGGACCCACTCGACCTGAAACCCAAAGGAAACTGTGCAAAGCTCTTTATGTCAACTGGTTGATGAGTTTCACTGATTCAAGTTAATGCATGCAAATATTTCCCACAAACTGCCTTGCAACTGTCACTTACTGTAGATACCATGTTCTGTTCAAATTCCACAAAACCTTCAGCACAACAATGCACTATTCCCCCTCCCATTGGCCACCATATCACACTGCCCCTTTTATCCTCATGAATGGTCTTGTATTACACCAGAAAATGTTTTGTCTCTTCTTATTAATCCACTGTAACTGTTTGTGTTCACTAATTATTTGCCTCCACCCTTTTAGGGTCTTCTGTTATATATTCAACTATCATCTATTTGGTTTCACTTGTTTTGCCCATCCTGTTTAGTTGCATATAATTATCTGTGTAGACCTCTTCCCCTTCATCCACCCACTAGGCAGAAACACGTTCTCCTTGGAATAGACCCCTAGTTTTACAGAACGATAGGTCCATTAGGCATCCTGCTTCCTCATAGGATACAGTCTGAGCCAGGAAAAGCTTGGGTGCTCCTAGTACATGTTGGATGAGTGAGCAGATGTAGCATGTGCCATTTGTCCTCTCTCTTCCCAAACGCAACATTTCCTGTGCTAGCTTCTAAACTATGGAACGCCTTACCTGTAGCCCTAAGAGCAGAACCATCATACTGGTACTTCAGGAAAAATTTGAAAACCTGGCTCTTCACACAGGAGATGACTTAGGTGGTAATTCATAGAAATCGGCGCACAAGTGGCGCACACGGCTGGTGCACAGAGTGCGCGTGCGGCAGAACCCATTTAGGTGCACAGCGTATTCATGGATTTATACATCCATAAGCAGCCGTGGTGCAGAGTGGCGCAGCGACCCTGCAGCAGTGCCAGTTATGCCCCCAACCCTGCCCTGTGCGCCAAAAACATCTCACAAATCCAGTACATGGCGCAAAGGCCAGTGGACCAGCACACAACCCCCCAACCACGAAATCGCATGGAAAACTCCCTGCACACCCCTCGGAATACAAGTATCCCGCTCGCGCCAGCAAAATCAAGTGTAAAACTCCCCGCGGACCCCTTGGAATACACGTACCCCGCTCACGCCAGGGAAATCGCATGTAAAACTCCCCGCGCACTCCTCGGAATACACGTACCCCGCTCGCGCCAGCAAAATCACGTGTAAAACTCCCTGTGCACCCCTCAGAATACACGTACCCTGCTCGCGGCCGGGCCAATCGCGTGTAAAACTACCTGCGCACCCCTCGGAATACACGTACCCCCCTTGCACCAGGCCTATCGCATGTAAAACTTCACACGCACCCCTCCGAATACACGTACCCCACTCGCGCCAGGCCTATCGCGTGTAAAACTTCACACGCACCCCTCGGAATACACGTACCCCGCTCGCACCAGGCCTATCGCGTGTAAAACTTCACACGCACCCCTCAAAATACACGTACTCCGCTCGCGCCAGTGAAAACATGTGGAAAAAGTCCCCCCTGTGGAGTGGGCTGCCTGCAGAGCATGCCCAGGGTGGATGGGCTTCCTGCGGGGCATGCCCAGGGGTGATGGGCTGCCTGCGGAGCATGCCCAGGGTGGATGGGCTGCCAGCGGGGTATGGACTGGGGTGGATGGACTGCCTGCGGTGCATGCCCAGGGTGGATGGGCTGCCTGCGGGGTATGGACTGGGGTGATGGGCTGCCTGCGGGGCATGCTCAGGGTGGATGGGTTGCCTGCGGGGTATGGACTGGGGTGATGGGCTGCCTGCGTGTATTCCGGGGGTGCGCGTGGAGTTTCACACGCGATAGGCCTGGCGCGAGCGGGGTACATGTATTGTGAGGGGTGTGTGACGTTTCACATGCGATAGGCCTAGCGCGAGCAGGTTACGTGTATTCTGAGGGCTGCGTGTAAAGTTTCACACGCGATAGGCCTGGCGCGAGCGGGGTACGTGTATTCTGAGGGGTGCGTGTGAAGTTTTACACACGATAGGCCTGGCGCGAGCGGGGTACGTGTATTCCGAGGGGCGCGTGTGAAGTTTTACACGCGATAGGCCTGGCGCGAGTGGGGTACGTGTATTCGGAGGGGTGCGTGTGAAGTTTTACATGCGATAGGCCTGGTGCAAGGGGGGTACGTGTATTCCGAGGGGTGCGCAGGTAGTTTTACACGCGATTGGCCTGGCGCGAGCAGGGTACGTGTATTCTGAGGGGTGCGTGTGAAGTTTTACACACGATAGGCCTGGCGCGAGCGGGGTACGTGTATGCTGAGGGGTGCGTGTGAAGTTTCACACGCTATTTGGCAGTGTGTGCCCTCCCAGGTGTGCCCCCTCTTCCCATGCCGTGCAGGCAGCAAACAACACAGGGGACCACCCCACAACCCTGGCCATGCCCTCAGGCAGCCCATCACCCCTGGGCATGCCCCTCAGGCAGGCCACATGGCACCATGCACTTGGGAGCCCCGACACATATCCCCCACCCCCCTACCCCCATTGGCGGGCACCTGCCAGCAGGCCCTGACTCATTTCCTCCACCCCCCCACCATTGATGGGCACCTGCCAGCAGGCCCCGACTCATGTCCCCCACCCCCTACCCCCCACCATTGACAGGCACCTGCCAGTAAGCCCCGACACATGGGCCACCAAACAACATGTCATAACAAAATAGACCCATGGCCCTAATGCCAACCCAAAGCCCCCCCCGCGCCCCTAGTACCAGCATGCAACCATCCACTGCACCCACTCCCAAATTAGCCATGCCATGAGAGTCTCAAAACAACCACCATGGCCATGCATGAGTGTACAACAGAGCCACTCAGTGGCAACACATGACTGAGGCAATGCTCATAGAGACATGCACAAAACCAATGAGAGTACACAACACCAATAATGAAGTTTGAATAAATGTATTAAAAACATAATTAAATTACCTAAAGAAAATCAAACTTGGAAAGCAATAAACAATGACAGATATTACCAAAAAATACGGAAAATGCAATGAAGAACAAAAACCCACGCCATGAAAAAAGAAAAGTGGTCTATCGCCAATGTCAATATGAAAAAATTATCCAAAAAATATTAAACCATTGATCCATGGAAATGTCAATAAAGAAAGTATGTGCAAGTCTTCCACTATATACAATCCAAGTCCAAAGGGTCCATGATCCCCAAAACAAATTAAACCTACCAAAAAGTCCTACGAATAAAAAACTATACACATGAAGTGGAGTAAAGTCCATTAACTCCAAAGAAATAGAAAAAACGAAGGAAACCTAACCCTAAAGAACTATGTACAAAGGCGGCAGGCAAGTCCTAAAGCTCACTTTTCGATGTTCCGGTCCAGGGCATCATTGAACTCCTCTTCAACGTCCTGGAGGTGGGCCTCTCGCCTGGCCTTGAGGTCTCGCAGGGATGCAGCCATGGCCTCCTCCAACTCCCTGCGAGTTGCCTAGAGACACTCAGCCCACCTCAATGCCCTGCGCATGGAGTTCTCCACCCTGACCATGGTGAGCCATGCCTCTTACGCCCGCCGCCGCTTTGCATCAGTTTCCTGGCCCAACCGCTGCCACACGGAAGACACTCCCGATCCAGGGTCCTCCTGCCCTCCGGCCGATGCCTGCCCCTGTGATGTTGATGGCCCTGAGCCATCATCGCTCCCACCTTGAGCCTGCTGCTGCCATGCATGGGCCCTGCCTTTCGATGCCTGCACGTCCTCCTCCTGCTGGGATCCAGTTGTTGGGGTGGCCACCCCTGCTGGACCTCCGACTCCCGACTGTGGCAGGGATGTGTCCTCCACCAGCCTGGCCGCTGGCTCAGGGGCAGCTACACAGAGTGCCCAGCTGATACTTGGGCAGGAAGATGGCACAGAGGACGACTGACGCATAGGGGGATCAGTTAAGGAGGGGTCACCAGAAGTTCCAGCACACGGAGGAACCCAACCCTGCTGACCCCTCCTAGTCGGTTGACGCAGTCAATGAGGTATTCAAAATGACGTGCATTGTCCTCACGAGAACCCTGCATGTCATCCCAAATACCACGTTGACGCAACGCCACCCCAGCTAGGACAGGCTCAACACAGTCCCGGATTACCACGTCCGCAGGGAGAGGAAGGCCAGTTGTTGTGAGCGCATCCCCTCCCTGAGAACGGGTCTGGACGGAGGCATCCCTGCTGGTGCCGGATGATGCAGTCACAGGATCGGGGACAGGATTACACATAGGCACCTCCACGGCCGCCTGTGCTGCCTCCTGTCCCTGCCCCAGGACTGCACCACTAGCACCAATGGAATCCCCCCTCCAGGCCCCGTGCATGGGCCTTCCACGGCCTCCTCCTCAACCGAACCCACCACCAACCGGATGACTCTGTGCCATCTTCCTCCATAGGCCCCTGTGCAGGCTCAGCTGCACTTCTGCTGCCGAGGAGTCCACCTCCACCCTCTGCCTCTTGCACCTTCCCTCGGCAGCTGCGGCCGCGGACGCGGCACCAGACTCCTCACTACCTGAAGAGATGCCAACCTGGGAGGGGAGCTGGGCCTTGCGTCTCCTGCTGGCGGTGGGATCCCTGCCGCTGTGCTCCACAGCACCGTCTCCGCCCTCTTCATCAGTTGACGCTGCAGACAGGGAGAGACAGAACACAGGCATCAGGGCACTGTACAATGGTCTGATACACACATGACAGTTGCACATGAGTGGCAGTCTCAAACTTCACAGTTGGCAACACATTCCCCAACACACATATCAATTTAACCCACACACATGCGCAAATTAACAGGAATCGTGCAGCAGGCAGAAGCATCCATACACAAACAACAGCATGAACATCAGAAGGTTACCCTGACATCACATGCAACACGGGGAGTGCCAAACACCTGCACACACGCCACCAGACATGCATGCATCTGTACATCTCCACCACCTGTCACAGTGCAATCATCTGCAACTATGTCAGATCTGCCAATGGGGTTCCAACATGTCTGTGTCACATGCATCCATGGCGTATCACATTTGCACACATGTCAAACACACACACGCACATGTATGCCGTGCACATACATGAAGGTGAAACCAGCATCCATGTGTCACACCCCAACCATGCCATAGTACATACACAGAAATGCTAACATGTGTGCATCCCCACATGCATTCGTGCATCATGCATTTGAACACAAACACCATTGATGTGCCTCACACATGACTGGACTCACATTTGGCAGGCTCATGTCCCTGCACATACACATCCATACATGGACCTTTCAAGACATATGTCCTAGTTGCACACACCTGGCACACTTCAATATGCACTGCGTTCAATCAGTACACATGGACACTTACCGCTCGACTCCGGACGGGTACGCCTCTGAAGGACCTGGGGGTGAAGCACTGGGCGTATACGTTCCAGGACCCTCATCTGGTCGTTGGTAAGGCGGACCCGGCACCCCTCTGCATCCGCTGCCTCCAAGAGGCACCGGGCCTTCCTGAGGGTTCTGGACCTGAAGTCCTCCCAGCGCTTCCGGACGTGACGTATGTTGCGGGCTACCAACCCCTCCAGGTTGATGGCAGCCAAGATATCCTTCCAGATCCTCTTCCGTCCATCATTGTCGGCGTGTGGTCTTCCGAAGAGGGCATCATATTGCACCAGGACTTGCTCCACCAGGATACCAACTTCTGTGGCACTGACGCTGGTAGCTCTCTACCTCTAAGGCTGGGGGTCGCCAGTGGTCTCTGATGGTGTTTGGCCCGGCATGGCAACCCCCGAGGCAGGTGTGGGTGGGCAACTGGGTCCTGGTGCTGGGCTGTGGAGTGATGGAACTTCAGTCGGGAGTTTTCTGTTCCAGCAGGGGTGGTCAAAGCAACTAGACCCCTGCAGATGGCTGATGTGCACCAAATAGCAGGGCACCTGGCCAGCAGGTGGGAGTCGGCTCTGGGCTCTGGGGGGCAGGAAAATGGCCTTCTGGGCAGGAGCGTGGTCTTCCGTGTGTTCTCGCGTGGCCAGCTTGATACGGAGTGATTTGGCACGTGAAAATACTGCACTTCAGCATGTAATTCGAGGAAAGGCCCTTAGTGAGTAAGTGCGTCTGTGACGTGACACACGCAGGCGTTTCCCTGGCACGGGTTGAAGGTCCCATGTGGATTTCCATCGCTCTGTACGTGCTTTTCGTGGAAAGCGGTGTGTGTGTTTTCCAGGCGTTGGGGTTCACACGCGATTACTTCACAGCGGCTACAGTGCATACTTCTTCTTTTGGCGTGGGTGTTGGCTACGCGTTCTTCTTCTACACGCAAGGCAGACGGTGAGTCGCACATGCAATTTTTCCTAATGCGGGTTAGGAAACCCCTGTTAGTCGTGTACCCCTTTTTTTCGGGCATACTATACTGCGTGTTGATCACGTACGTATTTTTGGTGTTCCTGGCTGCCACGTACTTTTTCTTGCTTTTTTGGGATGCCTGAGCATTGTGTGACATGTCATTTCTCCTAGGGGGCCACAGAATGGGACATTCATCATAGCTGTATATATGTATTTGTTGTTTGCGCACACTTTTGTAATACACAGGGACGCTACCACCTGCATTCATGTGGCGGACGTGTTTAGGCCTGTGCATGTCTTTGGCCGTGTGGGTTTGCCCTATTCGATTCCATGAATACGCGTGGTTCGCATGCGTGTGGGCGTTCCGTGTACTTCCCAGCAGTACATCCACAGTTACGCCCTTATTTTCACGTGTTGTTCCCCATTCCGCACGTTCCGCCCCGTGTTCCGCCCCCTTTTTGGTGTGTGCACTCACGTTGTGCGCTTTTGTTGTGCGCGTCACGCATGGCGTTCTGGATGTTGCAATGACGTGTGCGCCCGTGTGCGCCACACATGGATTTGGCACACATCCCGGGGAAAACACGCGCATGGCCTTGCAAGAACCGTACGCGTGCACTTGCTTTTTCACACTTGTGCCAGCTTGCGCCATGATTTTCGGCGCACATTTGTTCCATGAATCGGCCCCATAATGTCTTGCTCTTCTTGCGAACTCTGAACATGTCTGCGATGCTCTTCTTGTGAACTCTGAACTTGTCTGCAATGTCTGCAATGCTCTTGCATTACCTTCTTTTTCACTCGTACCTATCTGTCATGTAACATTATTGTGTAACCTTACGTAATGCACCAAGATACCTAAGGGTTACGTGCGCTATATAAATGAACAAATAAATAAATACAAATAAAATTGTACCGGTCGTTTATCCAGATATAATTTGCCCTTTTTCTGTGTCATGATGGAACTCTTCTTCATCTATTACATTTCTTTTAATTTCTTTTTCTATCTACATTTTCTTTTTCTTCTATTTACACTACTATTTGAACATGTTACACTTTTTTCTTTAAAAAGAAAACATGACAATAATATTAATCCTATACTTATGAATATTAATATCATTACACTCCAGAACACAGACATCTTTATCTATACGGTCCCGGTAATGTTCCCCGTACCACTCTCAAGCTATGACCTGGCAGAAACTTTTGACAAATCATGCAATTTTTCACAAATTCAGACACATTTTTGTATGAATTTGGCACAAACCAGTCCTCACTTATCCATGCAGCCGCATTCTCTTTTGATACGTGGGTGGGGTAGTGAAGCTGCTCCAGGGCCACATTCAGCAAAGTTTTTGGCATCACCACTTTGCCTGTGCTGTCATGCCGCCAAATTAAATCTGTTGGAGATAGAGGGCAGCCTCTTTTCTTCCACAATTCTTTTTCATCATTTGGTGCTTCTCCCTGTAACTCTATTATCTGAATTATTAGTGTTGTGTTGAATCTCTCTGGCAGTGCATTTTGTTTTAGTTGCTCTAATCAATGCCATAAATTGGACTTTTTCCTTCTCACCAGGCAACAGCACGTGTCTCTTCTGGCAAATATGCTGCTTCTTTTGCTGCTCTATCTGCTCATTCGTTGGTATTAGATCAATAGACCTTTTTAAAATAACCGAATTCTAACGGTCATTCTAAATCGAACTATCAGCCCCTGCGTGCACACGAGTGCACACAGGGGATAACAGGCATGCCCGGACCCTGGAGTGGCCGTGATGGAGAACGGGTAAGTGTGTGTGTTTGTGTGTGTTGCGTGTTTGTGTGTGTGTTTGTTTGTTGTTGGGGAGTGTGGGGTCCAGGAGGTGAAACCCCCCAATATTGAAAAAGTCCCATTGGGGAGGGTTCAGGTGGGGGTGGGGTTGGGTTTTTGGGGGGCCGAGGCAATGTGGTTTCTCACTTTCTGTAGGCAACCCAAAAATCTGGGCAACCTACAAAAAGCAAAATTATCACATAGAACCCTTTCATTGGCCAGTGAAATAAAATCTCTCCCATCTGTATGGGTCCTGCACTTTACTATTGCCAATTCTACTTGGAGCGGCAGTACTTCCAATACTTTACTCAAAAGTGCTGCATGCTGTACTGGTGTGCTATCCCTTCTCTTGAATCCTCTCCTTTCCCACCTTGCTAGTCCTGAATGTACAGTGGATGTTACGTACGCAAAGTCTGAAAAATATAATAACTGCTTGATTCTCTGACATGTTTAGTGCCTCAATTAATGGCACTAATTCTGCTGCTTGTGCAGAGTAGTTTTCAGGCAATCATGACTCCCCTTCCTCGTATATTCCATGTTTGTGTCCCACAACTACTGACCCAGTATGCCTTTGTCCTGAATATGGGTCGATACTTGAGCTCCCCTCAATAAAGATCATGTCCCCTCCTTCAATTACTTCTTCTTTTACCAGGGGCTTCCCTTCCTTCCTGTTCATGCTTGCCACACAATTGTGTGTATAATCTACTTACTGAATGGGCTATGCAATGAATTCTGCTGGATTTACCATCCTGCATCATACAATTTCTATTCTATGGTTTGTCAGTATAACTTCATAGCCGGATGCTCTCTAAAATGTCAATGCTGGTTTTGATCTTTTGAATACTGCAAATAATGCATGTTGCATGTACAAAATTAATGGGCATCCCATTATTATTGTTGATCCTTTCTCTTTTGCTAATGTAGCGGCTGCAAGTGCCTGCTCACAAGGGAAATGTCCCTGTATCATTGGGTCTAGTGACACACTGTAATATGCCAGAGTCTTGTGTTCCTGTCCCTTCTTTTGTGTCAATACGGCTGTCATTACTTTACAGTCTGAGTGAGAAAACAAATGAAACCTTTTTTTGCAATCGGGTGTGGCCAATACTGGTGCATGTGCCAGTTACATTTTGAGCTTGTCAAAATTATCATTCATCTCAGCTGTCCATTTTATGTTGCTTTTGTTTCTCTGAGCTTCTTTGAGTGCCTGCAGGAGTGGCCTGGTGTATGTGGGGTGCGTGTGAAGTTTTACATGTGATAGGCCTGGTGCAAGGGGGGTACGTGTATTCCGAGGGGTGCGCAGGTAGTTTTACACGCGATTGGCCTGGCGCGAGCAGGGTACGTGTATTCTGAGGGGTGCGTGTGAAGTTTTACACACGATAGGCCTGGCGCGAGCGGGGTACGTGTATTCTGAGGGGTGCGTGTGAAGTTTCACACGCTATTTGGCAGTGTGTGCCCTCCCAGGTGTGCCCCCTCTCCCCATGCCGTGCAGGCAGCAAACAACACAGGGGACCACCCCACAACACTGGCCATGCCCTCAGGCAGCCCATCACCCCTGGGCATGCCCCTCAGGCAGGCCACATGGCACCATGCACTTGGGAGCCCCGACACATATCCCCCACCCCCCTACCCTCATTGGCGGGCACCTGCCAGCATGCCCTGACTCATTTCCTCCACCCCCCCACCATTGATGGGCACCTGCCAGCAGGCCCCGACTCATGTCCCCCACCCCCTACCCCCCACCATTGACAGGCACCTGCCAGTAAGCCCCGACACATGGGCCACCAAACAACATGTCATAACAAAATAGACCCATGGCCCTAATGCCAACCCAAAGCCCCCCCCGCGCCCCTAGTACCAGCATGCAACCATCCACTGCACCCACTCCCAAATTAGCCATGCCATGAGAGTCTCAAAACAACCACCATGGCCATGCATGAGTGTACAACAGAGCCACTCAGTGGCAACACATGACTGAGGCAATGCTCATAGAGACATGCACAAAACCAATGAGAGTACACAACACCAATAATGAAGTTTGAATAAATGTATTAAAAACATAATTAAATTACCTAAAGAAAATCAAACTTGGAAAGCAATAAACAATGACAGATATTACCAAAAAATACGGAAAATGCAATGAAGAACAAAAACCCACGCCATGAAAAAAGAAAAGTGGTCTATCGCCAATGTCAATATGAAAAAATTATCCAAAAAATATTAAACCATTGATCCATGGAAATGTCAATAAAGAAAGTATGTGCAAGTCTTCCACTATATACAATCCAAGTCCAAAGGGTCCATGATCCCCAAAACAAATTAAACCTACCAAAAAGTCCTACGAATAAAAAACTATACACATGAAGTGGAGTAAAGTCCATTAACTCCAAAGAAATAGAAAAAACGAAGGAAACCTAACCCTAAAGAACTATGTACAAAGGCGGCAGGCAAGTCCTAAAGCTCACTTTTCGATGTTCCGGTCCAGGGCATCATTGAACTCCTCTTCAACGTCCTGGAGGTGGGCCTCTCGCCTGGCCTTGAGGTCTCGCAGGGATGCAGCCATGGCCTCCTCCAACTCCCTGCGAGTTGCCTAGAGACACTCAGCCCACCTCAATGCCCTGCGCATGGAGTTCTCCACCCTGACCATGGTGAGCCATGCCTCTTACGCCCGCCGCCGCTTTGCATCAGTTTCCTGGCCCAACCGCTGCCACACGGAAGACACTCCCGATCCAGGGTCCTCCTGCCCTCCGGCCGATGCCTGCCCCTGTGATGTTGATGGCCCTGAGCCATCATCGCTCCCACCTTGAGCCTGCTGCTGCCATGCATGGGCCCTGCCTTTCGATGCCTGCACGTCCTCCTCCTGCTGGGATCCAGTTGTTGGGGTGGCCACCCCTGCTGGACCTCCGACTCCCGACTGTGGCAGGGATGTGTCCTCCACCAGCCTGGCCGCTGGCTCAGGGGCAGCTACACAGAGTGCCCAGCTGATACTTGGGCAGGAAGATGGCACAGAGGACGACTGACGCATAGGGGGATCAGTTAAGGAGGGGTCACCAGAAGTTCCAGCACACGGAGGAACCCAACCCTGCTGACCCCTCCTAGTCGGTTGACGCAGTCAATGAGGTATTCAAAATGACGTGCATTGTCCTCACGAGAACCCTGCATGTCATCCCAAATACCACGTTGACGCAACGCCACCCCAGCTAGGACAGGCTCAACACAGTCCCGGATTACCACGTCCGCAGGGAGAGGAAGGCCAGTTGTTGTGAGCGCATCCCCTCCCTGAGAACGGGTCTGGACGGAGGCATCCCTGCTGGTGCCGGATGATGCAGTCACAGGATCGGGGACAGGATTACACATAGGCACCTCCACGGCCGCCTGTGCTGCCTCCTGTCCCTGCCCCAGGACTGCACCACTAGCACCAATGGAATCCCCCCTCCAGGCCCCGTGGGGCCTTCCACGGCCTCCTCCTCAACCGAACCCACCACCAACCAGATGACTCTGTGCCATCTTCCTCCATAGGCCCCTGTGCGGGCTCAGCTGCACTTCTGCTGCCGAGGAGTCCACCTCTGCCTCTTGCACCTTCCCTCGGCAGCTGCGGCCGCGGGCGCGGCACCAGACTCCTCACTACCTGAAGAGATGCCAACCTGGGAGGGGAGCTGGGCCTTGCGTCTCCTGCTGGCGGTGGGATCCCTGCCGCTGTGCTCCACAGCACCGTCTCCGCCCTCTTCATCAGTTGACGCTGCAGACAGGGAGAGACAGAACACAGGCATCAGGGCACTGTACAATGGTCTGATACACACATGACAGTTGCACATGAGTGGCAGTCTCAAACTTCACAGTTGGCAACACATTCCCCAACACACATATCAATTTAACCCACACACATGCGCAAATTAACAGGAATCGTGCAGCAGGCAGAAGCATCCATACACAAACAACAGCATGAACATCAGAAGGTTACCCTGACATCACATGCAACACGGGGAGTGCCAAACACCTGCACACACGCCACCAGACATGCATGCATCTGTACATCTCCACCACCTGTCACAGTGCAATCATCTGCAACTATGTCAGATCTGCCAATGGGGTTCCAACATGTCTGTGTCACATGCATCCATGGCGTATCACATTTGCACACATGTCAAACACACACACGCACATGTATGCCGTGCACATACATGAAGGTGAAACCAGCATCCATGTGTCACACCCCAACCATGCCATAGTACATACACAGAAATGCTAACATGTGTGCATCCCCACATGCATTCGTGCATCATGCATTTGAACACAAACACCATTGATGTGCCTCACACATGACTGGACTCACATTTGGCAGGCTCATGTCCCTGCACATACACATCCATACATGGACCTTTCAAGACATATGTCCTAGTTGCACACACCTGGCACACTTCAATATGCACTGCGTTCAATCAGTACACATGGACACTTACCGCTCGACTCCGGACGGGTACGTCTCTGAAGGACCTGGGGGTGAAGCACTGGGCGTATACGTTCCAGGACCCTCATCTGGTCGTTGGTAAGGCGGACCCGGCACCCCTCTGCATCCGCTGCCTCCAAGAGGCACCGGGCCTTCCTGAGGGTTCTGGACCTGAAGTCCTCCCAGCGCTTCCGGACGTGACGTATGTTGCGGGCTACCAACCCCTCCAGGTTGATGGCAGCCAAGATATCCTTCCAGATCCTCTTCCGTCCATCATTGTCGGCGTGTGGTCTTCCGAAGAGGGCATCATATTGCACCAGGACTTGCTCCACCAGGATACCAACTTCTGTGGCACTGACGCTGGTAGCTCTCTACCTCTAAGGCTGGGGGTCGCCAGTGGTCTCTGATGGTGTTTGGCCCGGCATGGCAACCCCCGAGGCAGGTGTGGGTGGGCAACTGGGTCCTGGTGCTGGGCTGTGGAGTGATGGAACTTCAGTCGGGAGTTTTCTGTTCCAGCAGGGGTGGTCAAAGCAACTAGACCCCTGCAGATGGCTGATGTGCACCAAATAGCAGGGCACCTGGCCAGCAGGTGGGAGTCGGCTCTGGGCTCTGGGGGGCAGGAAAATGGCCTTCTGGGCAGGAGCGTGGTCTTCCGTGTGTTCTCGCGTGGCCAGCTTGATACGGAGTGATTTGGCACGTGAAAATACTGCACTTCAGCATGTAATTCGAGGAAAGGCCCTTAGTGAGTAAGTGCGTCTGTGACGTGACACACGCAGGCGTTTCCCTGGCACGGGTTGAAGGTCCCATGTGGATTTCCATCGCTCTGTACGTGCTTTTCGTGGAAAGCGGTGTGTGTGTTTTCCAGGCGTTGGGGTTCACACGCGATTACTTCACAGCGGCTACAGTGCATACTTCTTCTTTTGGCGTGGGTGTTGGCTACGCGTTCTTCTTCTACACGCAAGGCAGACGGTGAGTCGCACAAGCAATTTTTCCTAATGCGGGTTAGGAAACCCCTGTTAGTCGTGTACCCCTTTTTTTCGGGCATACTATACTGCGTGTTGATCACGTACGTATTTTTGGTGTTCCTGGCTGCCACGTACTTTTTCTTGCTTTTTTGGGATGCCTGAGCATTGTGTGACATGTCATTTCTCCTAGGGGGCCACAGAATGGGACATTCATCATAGCTGTATATATGTATTTGTTGTTTGCGCACACTTTTGTAATACACAGGGACGCTACCACCTGCATTCATGTGGCGGACGTGTTTAGGCCTGTGCATGTCTTTGGCCGTGTGGGTTTGCCCTATTCGATTCCATGAATACGCGTGGTTCGCATGCGTGTGGGCGTTCCGTGTACTTCCCAGCAGTACATCCACAGTTACGCCCTTATTTTCACGTGTTGTTCCCCATTCCGCACGTTCCGCCCCGTGTTCCGCCCCCTTTTTGGTGTGTGCACTCACGTTGTGCGCTTTTGTTGTGCGCGTCACGCATGGCGTTCTGGATGTTGCAATGACGTGTGCGCCCGTGTGCGCCACACATGGATTTGGCACACATCCCGGGGAAAACACGCGCATGGCCTTGCAAGAACCGTACGCGTGCACTTGCTTTTTCACACTTGTGCCAGCTTGCGCCATGATTTTCGGCGCACATTTGTTCCATGAATCGGCCCCATAATGTCTTGCTCTTCTTGCGAACTCTGAACATGTCTGCGATGCTCTTCTTGTGAACTCTGAACTTGTCTGCAATGTCTGCAATGCTCTTGCATTACCTTCTTTTTCACTCGTACCTATCTGTCATGTAACATTATTGTGTAACCTTACGTAATGCACCAAGATACCTAAGGGTTATGTGCGCTATATAAATGAACAAATAAATAAATACAAATAAAATTGTACCGGACGTTTATCCAGATATAATTTGCCCTTTTTCTGTCTCATGATGGAACTCTTCTTCATCTATTACATTTCTTTTAATTTCTTTTTCTATCTACATTTTCTTTTTCTTCTATTTACACTACTATTTGAACATGTTACACTTTTTTCTTTAAAAAGAAAACATAACAATAATATTAATCCTATACTTATGCATATTAATATCATTACACTCCAGAACACAGACATCTTTATCTATACGGTCCCGGTAATGTTCCCCGTACCACTCTCAAGCTATGACCTGGCAGAAACTTTTGACAAATCATGCAATTTTTCACAAATTCAGACACATTTTTGTATGAATTTGGCACAAACCAGTCCTCACTTATCCATGCAGCCGCATTCTCTTTTGATACGTGGGTGGGGTAGTGAAGCTGCTCCAGGGCCACATTCAGCAAAGTTTTTGGCATCACCACTTTGCCTGTGCTGTCATGCCGCCAAATTAAATCTGTTGGAGATAGAGGGCAGCCTCTTTTCTTCCACAATTCTTTTTCATCATTTGGTGCTTCTCCCTGTAACTCTATTATCTGAATTATTAGTGTTGTGTTGAATCTCTCTGGCAGTGCATTTTGTTTTAGTTGCTCTAATCAATGCCATAAATTGGACTTTTTCCTTCTCACCAGGCAACAGCACGTGTCTCTTCTGGCAAATATGCTGCTTCTTTTGCTGCTCTATCTGCTCATTCGTTGGTATTAGATCAATAGACCTTTTTAAAATAACCGAATTCTAACGGTCATTCTAAATCGAACTATCAGCCCCTGCGTGCACACGAGTGCACACAGGGGATAACAGGCATGCCCGGACCCGGGAGTGGCCGTGATGGAGAACGGGTAAGTGTGTGTGTTTGTGTGTGTTGCGTGTTTGTGTGTGTGTTTGTTTGTTGTTGGGGAGTGTGGGGTCCAGGAGGTGAAACCCCCCAATATTGAAAAAGTCCCATTGGGGAGGGTTCAGGTGGGGGTGGGGTTGGGTTTTTGGGGGGCCGAGGCAATGTGGTTTCTCACTTTCTGTAGGCAGCCCAAAAATCTGGGCAACCTACAAAAAGCAAAATTATCACATAGAACCCTTTCATTGGCCAGTGAAATAAAATCTCTCCCATCTGTATGGGTCCTGCACTTTACTATTGCCAATTCTACTTGGAGCGGCAGTACTTCCAATACTTTACTCAAAAGTGCTGCATGCTGTACTGGTGTGCTATCCCTTCTCTTGAATCCTCTCCTTTCCCACCTTGCTAGTCCTGAATGTACAGTGGATGTTACGTACGCAAAGTCTGAAAAATATAATAACTGCTTGATTCTCTGACATGTTTAGTGCCTCAATTAATGGCACTAATTCTGCTGCTTGTGCAGAGTAGTTTTCAGGCAATCATGACTCCCCTTCCTCGTATATTCCATGTTTGTGTCCCACAACTACTGACCCAGTATGCCTTTGTCCTGAATATGGGTCGATACTTGAGCTCCCCTCAATAAAGATCATGTCCCCTCCTTCAATTACTTCTTCTTTAACCAGGGGCTTCCCTTCCTTCCTGTTCATGCTTGCCACACAATTGTGTGTATAATCTACTTACTGAATGGGCTATGCAATGAATTCTGCTGGATTTACCATCCTGCATCATACAATTTCTATTCTATGGTTTGTCAGTATAACTTCATAGCCGGATGCTCTCTGAAATGTCAATGCTGGTTTTGATCTTTTGAATACTGCAAATAATGCATGTTGCATGTACAAAATTAATGGGCATCCCATTATTATTGTTGATCCTTTCTCTTTTGCTAATGTAGCGGCTGCAAGTGCCTGCTCACAAGGGAAATGTCCCTGTATCATTGGGTCTAGTGACACACTGTAATATGCCAGAGTCTTGTGTTCCTGTCCCTTCTTTTGTGTCAATACGGCTGTCATTACTTTACAGTCTGAGTGAGAAAACAAATGAAACCTTTTTTTGCAATCGGGTGTGGCCAATACTGGTGCATGTGCCAGTTACATTTTGAGCTTGTCAAAATTATCATTCATCTCAGCTGTCCATTTTATGTTGCTTTTGTTTCTCTGAGCTTCTTTGAGTGCCTGCAGGAGTGGCCTGGTGTATGTGGAGTAATCAAAGACCCATGCTCTGCAGTAATCGGATGGACCCAAAAACTGTTGCATCTCTTTCACTGTCTTCGGTTTTGGTGTTATATGTATTGCTTCAACCCTTTCTGGTGTTATTTTTTTCCCCTCTGCTGACACAATCTGCCCCAAGTAAACCACTTCTGTTTGGCAATACTGCAATTTTTCTCTGTCCTCTTGTCAGCCAGCAATGTGAGTAGTGTCACTGAGCCCTTTCTATACTCGTCTTCTGTTGTGCTACACACTAAAGGTCATCCACGTATTGTATCACTGTACTTGCTACTTGTAAATTGGTCAAATCCATTTGTATTACTCTATTAAATATACTGGGCACCTCGCAGTACCCTTGGGGCATTCTTGTATGTTCAAATCTCATTCAGCGACATATAAACGCAGTGAGATACCTGGAGTCTGGATGCAGGACAATGGAGAAGAAAGAATTCTTCAAATCCACTACTGTGAATTATCGTGCTTCTGCTGTAATACTGCAGAAGATTGTCGCTGGATTTGGACCTAGGAAAAATTCTGCTTTGATGATGTGTATGAATTTCCACGGCCAGCCTTTTCATTTTTTAATCTGATAGATCTCTGTATTGCATGGTGATGTAGACTCCTGTATGATAACGTGCTGCCATAAGGCATGCAGTGCCTCATACATACTCTCATCTGCTTCTCGTGAAAGGGGGTATTGCTTCACTTGTGGTAGCAGTGCTCCTTCCATTATCTTAATGTACACTGCTACCTCCCCTTCAATATTCCTACATCATGGTGTCCTTTGGTCTATAGTGCCTTTGGAACTTTTTCCATATCCTCCTGCAGGAATTTTGTCTCTTTTTTCACCAACTGTGTCATCTGCTATTTCCTTTATCTCTACTGGGCAGGGTATGCTCAACTCAAACACTACCTCTCCCTCCTCTTCATCTTTTGTATCGAACAACTCTGTGTCTGTTACTCCTGTCAGCGTCAGTGTGAGACTGATGCACAATATTGATTGCCACTCCATGTTATCGTCATCTGTAGCAAAAAATATGATCATGTCTTTTCTCACTAACACCTTTTGTGTGTGTGTGTGCCTGGTGTGAGTGTTGACAGGCACTGTGATCTGAATACAAACTCATTTGACAGTAGAAATACCTTTCCTTGTATCACTGGGACCCATCCTAACAATACTTGCACTCCATACAAGAACACATCTGTGTTTGTAAGTATCCCTCTTAACGTGCTGTATGCATAGTATGCTCGTATCAACACTGCCATCCTTGCTGGGTACATCCCAGGTGTAGTAGGCACCATCCCTTTTTCTGAAAATGAGATTGTGGCGTTCAATTTACTTAACAAATCTCTTCCTAGAATGTTGATAGGTGTGTCCTTTGAATACAATAATGGCGCTACAATGAGTTGTGTCCTAATGTCAGTGGTACATCTTTTGTTGGAACCGCTTGAATTGTCCCTGAAAAGCCTTGCCTGTCCAATTTCCTGTTCGATAATGGGAATCCCTTTTCTTTTTTACATGATCTGGTTGCTCCAGTATCTATGACAAAGGGAAATCCTATCTATGAGAAAGGAAAATCCTGAGTGGAAATATTCTGTCAAAGTGATAAAAGTTTTCACATACAAAACACTGACCTCCAAACCGGGGTCCCATACCTCTATATCCACATCGACTTCCCCTTGGATAGTATCCTCTTCCTGTTGGATATTGTCCCATGCACTTATTGACTCCTCCTACATATACAAATCCAGGCTGTTGTGTATTTGTAAATACGAGCTGCTGTTTCATCTGTTGTACCCCCCATTGTTGATTATATGGTGCTTGCATGTATCCTCCTTGCAGTGTTACCATTGCTACTGTTGGGCGGGTGGAACACTCACTTTTCCCATAGGCACTGCCCTTTCCGTGCTTATTTTGGCCAGTTTTCTCTGCACCAATTTGTTTTGAGCTTTTACCGCTTTGTCTGCTATCTCCTTGCCTCTATCCTGTTTTCTTTTACAGTAATGTACAATTGTTTCCTGTATCTCAGGCCATGCCTTTGCTCCTATCCCTACTATGTTTACTAGGGAAACCTGCACATCCGAAGGGGAGCCTCCTCACTAGAATGTGATAGAATAACAGTATTTTATTGGTCTCTTGCATCCACATTTCTTGTATTGATCGTATGTATTAGAATGTACAGGGTCCTCATCTGGATTAATTTTACGTGCTAGTATTGACTCCATATCTGACATATCTGGATACAGCTCTCTCAGAGCTTTCAACACGTGTGCTTGGTCATTGTTAAAGGATGCTCTGTCATGTATGTTTGTACTTAATTTTACCCCTGCATATCCTACCTGCTGCCAAATGCTGTCACTTTGTTCCCCTACTAGGACTGCCAATAAGCTCTTTATGTCCCCTATGACCAGTGGGATCCCTGCTGTCTCCTTCTCGAAAACGTATACATTTGATGTCCCCTGCTGTAGAGGAGGAGCTACATGCCTTTGCAGGAAATCCCACCCCCTACTGTCTATATGCTGTAAACCTGTCAAGTCCACCTCCTGGCACCTGGGTTTGAGCTTACGTGCTGCTAAGTAAGCCGAATGTTCCAGAATGGCACGAGCATGCCAACCAATTGTAGGGGACCATATAGCAGAGGGCCCTGTAGTTTGAGAGTCAATGATGTATTGTCTACTTAATAGTGTTGAGAATGACAATGCATTAGATGTGGGCATATGTGTCCACCTGATAGCAGATATCCAATCACAACCCAGCCCCTTAAAGAAAGTATACTTAGATGTTCCCCTTGAACGTATCAATACCCCTCGTAGGATTTCTTTATTTGCCATGTAGTACGACGTCACTTATGATGAATTATTAGTATATAAATATGTTTTTGTGTGCTGAGAGACTCGAGCGAACGTCCGCTGATGTCCGTTGTAACTCCCTGTTTTAGAAAATTGTTAATAAAACAGCAACCTTTGCCATCTTCCTGAGTTGGTGTCAGAGTTATTCTGCATCCCATCCACTGCATGCACGCTACCCAAAGGGCCCTACACTCACAGCCATTAATGACGGTAAAATGTAGACCAAATTATCCCTGTCTATTGTCTGCCAGAGTACGTAATGTACTTCCCCTTTGCCCTTCTGTAGAATGGGCATCTGAGTTTGTGCTCTGGGCTTACCCCTCGTTGTGGTCTTTTTGCCACTGCCATCCTTGCTTTCCTTCTTCAAAAGCCTATTTCCCCAGTCCCCTGTTAATCTTTCTTCTTCCTCTTCTTCTCCTTCTCTTGGCCTCTTTCCTCTATCTTTACTTGTTAGCTTGCTAGGAATTAATTTGTCATCCCGACAAACATTGTCACTATTGTCCTCCCAGTCTGATGTAGTATTATCTACTTCTGTCGTGTCTGGCTCGTCCTCCTCAATGTCCCGTCCCCATTTATCTATTTCAAATTGTATATGTCCTTCTGTCCATCCCTGCTGGTCCTCACCCTTTTCATGTTCCTTCTCTTTTTTCTCTATCTCCCTCTCCTTTAACTGTTCTGCTTCTTTAAACATTGAGTCCAGTTGCTGTCGTGTACTTCTCCTAATGTCTGCTAAATATTTTGTATTCCTTTTTTCTTTCTTATCCTCTGCATGGGGTTCTGATGCAGACTTATTCTTTTTTGTCTTTCCCTTGTCTGGAGATGCCCGCCTAGGATTTGTGGATCCTGCAGCAGGCTTTAATAATGATTACAGTGCATAAGGAGGGGTGGAGCACTAGCCTTCTCATCTTCCCCTTCTCCCTTCTTTTTCTCTGCTTTAATTTCTTCGAAAAGTTTCCAGATACCTAAAATGTCCTGTCTTTTTTTAAGATTTCCACCTTTATAAGTAGCTGACAGATATGAGTACATTCCGTCAGTTATATCCTTTTGAAAAGTTCCTGATAACACTTCCCCACTGTGACATTCACCCATTGAAAGTGATATTTTAATATTGTATGGCGATATTGGGGCAACATATGATTGAGGGGCGCATCCATATAATCAAATGACATTATTGTACCCTTTTTTCCCATTTTTCCCAATTTTGTATTCTTAAACCCTCTCACTTATATCTCAAAACACTCTTACCCTTTCTCACTCACACTCACTCACTTCCTATACTTACAGTCTTACTCATTGGCTCTATTTCGTTCACACTGGCCTTCTCCTCAGACACCACCCTTTCTCACAACTTACACACAATGTCCCTCTCCACAGACCGTCTTGTTAATTTCAATTAAGATACAAATGGTCCTCTCCACAGGCCCGCCACCTTAACAATTATGCTCTATTTTAATGTGCCTATGGTTTGGTTGCTCCTCCCTCTGTTCAACCGTGCCCCCTGCACGTGCTATACGGCTCTTCCAATATTTACATATTAGTTTGGCTCTGGCCTTTCCACGATTTCCACAGCTACAGTGAACATAGAACACAATAACTTCACTTTGTCACAACAAACAACTACTATTTCAACAAAACACTGATGAACATGCCTCTTCTCCTTCTCTTCACAACTGCAATACTCCTTATCCTATAAAATGAAAAATGACACAACTGTCCCAATTGCCTGTACTACATGCAACTCTTGTCTAACAAGGTCCGCCCCTTACTATGCAACCCTCTGCTCTAATGCAGATGTGCCACCGCCCACTCACTCCCTGTTGGGTAAGTGGACCTAAAATCTATGGCTACTACAGTCAATCGCCCTCCACCTCTTGAGGACACGTCCTCTACACCATAAAAATAATCCCTCTCTCTCCCTGCGTGTTCATGCACGGGTACACTCACGTATCCCTCTTTAGAGTGCCTCGAGTCTTCCTGACCCCAGAGTCTTCCTTTAAAGCCCAGTACCCCGTCTGAGCGCATGGAGCGTTCAGACCAGGCAGACCTTTGCGAACTCTGTGTTCGCACGGCCTCCTCAGTGCAGAGCTCTTAGCACTGGTCTGCAAACGCTGTCCCGCACTCCTCCGGGAGTACGGTTGGAATCCTCACTTCTGGGTGAGAAAGCCGATTCCCTGTATGGGCCACCAAAATGTACTGCTGGTTGCCTTCAAACTCACCAGTAAAAATTACAAAGGTAGTCTAAAAAGCAGTGTACACCAGGCAAGAAGTAACACAATTTATTCTGGGCACAGGCACAGCTGCGAAAGCGATATTCAAACAGAATGCGGAAAAGAAGAGCGCTGTCAAAAGTACACCACAAAAACAAAAGCTTTTATAATATCATAAACTAATTAGCAGCAAAACACATTGCAGCATTAGGACATTCCTCCAAGGGAGGCTGATTGGAGGGACATACATTATCTTAAAATTATTGGGTCCCGCAAACCTTACCACACCACCCTTTACCACCCTTTACCACCCTTGTGACGTCACAGCCCAACCCACAATTCCCACATCATAATGCCAATTCATTGAAACATTTGAGATGACCAGCAAATCTTTATTCTTCTGTCGCTGGTCATCTCCATCTGCTTCTCATGAGAATGCATTTGATCATGACACTGCCAGAGCCTTGAACCACAAACATGTTCCCCTTTTAATGTTGCATCTTAGAAACTCTTCAAACTTCATCCCAGGTTAAGATGTACTAAGGGGCAATTTGAAAGCGCCATGGGCATTTTGAAACCGTCAGAAGACCAGCTTCATGAACTAATATGCCAAATTATAAAATGGGCATCCACTGTTCTTCACAGGACTCATAAATTCTGCTTCCTGACTTTGAAAGTAACAAAGGCTGTTTGCTTCCTACCGCACGATCCTGGGAACATGCAATTTGCACAGTTCTGCCAGCCTCCGTGGCCATTAAGCAAGTTAATGAAATGTGAACATGTTTCTAAAAAAGCATGCTTTGAGGCCTGTTCACAGCGCCTTGCTCTAATGTTGAACTTTGTATACTTACCTGTGACACATATTTTTTGCCGCTATATTATTCGCTTAAAGCACAATTATTAAGGGCAAGGGTGTATTTTAGCTTCCTCAATTTTTAATTTTTTCATACACGACCTGGGCCTTAATTTTAGCAAAATTTTAAGTGACCCTCCCAGTTTGGGCTTGCATAGAATTCCCTATCTTTTTTATGCTGATGATTTGATCCTCATTTCAAAAACTCATACTGGTCTCCAAAAACTATTGGATGGCCTAGAGCTATATGTGGATCTAATCATCTACAAATCAATACTTCCAAAACTCAAATAATGATTTGCAAAAGTAATCCAGGTACCAAAATCAAACCCTTCAGTTGGCGACTACATAATGTCTCTCTAGCACAGGTGCCCAGTTACAAATATTTGGGCACGTTAGTGGTTGATACGTCCTCAACTCTTGAGCTTGATTCATCAACCACTGGCAAATTACGGTCATTAGTCGCCCAAGCAAAGATTCTTATGGGTAAATTTGGCAAGTTTACTGTTAGACATGTATTAACATTCTATCTCCAGAAGGTGCTCCCAAGTTTGACCTATGGATCTGAAGCACTCTCCCCCAGACCCATTGAGTGGTGGGATAAATTGGAATCATCCTTCTGGAAACAGGTTTTGCGGTTGCCCGTGTGCACACCTTTGCCTCTAATTCGTTTTGAATTGGGGTCTCTTTCCATGGCTTCCTTTGTCATCTGGAAGTACTGTGCTTTTTTTCGAAAGTGTCTTTTGTCTCTGAACCGCTTAGATATCTTGGGAAAGGTAGCAAGTCATCTAATTAAGCAAAATGAGACATTCTCGAGAAAATGGTGTGTGTTCGTTATGAATGCATTGTCCGATGCATCCATGGATTTAGATTTGCTCTTATACAATGAAACTCGAGCTAAAAAGAAAATATATCATCATGATTGGATTACAACCCAAAATAAATGTCTAAATTATAAGGACTTTGATCGCACTTTATTTGGCCACAAGCGACTCAGAGTAATGGACGATTATTTGGCCAAATTTCCTTGTTCAAAGACTCGCCAGAAATTTCTTCGTTTTCGTTTAAACCTCTGGCCGACTCTTGACGTTTTGGCCCGAAGAAAACAAATTGGAGAGGCTGAGAATTGGTGTCGATTTTGTAAGAATGTTACCCAAAAAGAAACATTAGAACATTGTTTGGTGCACTGCTCAAATTTAGTTACCATTCGGGAAAAATGTTTTGGAAACTTCTTCGAAGAGCAAAATGTTTACATACAAAAGAACATGTGGCAATGCATTTTCTCATCCGTCTCACTAGGTGTTAAGATAGCAACTGTACAGTTTTTGGATGCAATTTTTCGTGACCCACATCCTTAACCTTTTATGATTTTTTACTTTTTCTTTTGCCATATTGCTGCTGAATTCTAATGTTTTGAGTTTTGCTTGCCACGCGTCGTATTTGTATTTCTCTTTCTTTTTAACTGTGAAAAGGATTTTAATGATTGTATTGCACTGTTTTTGACATTTTGTAATATTTGAAAGGTTGATTTTATCAACCATAAAAACAAAAAAAAACAAAAAAAAAAATGAACGGCATTCTCCAGCCTAGTGCATAAAACAGAGTGGCTATCAATGAAGCCCCCTCCCCTTATAATGGGCTAGTCCTGCAGCTGGTAACTTCGCACCTTTGTAACACAATGAACTTGCATTTTTACCACAATATCATGTGCATAAGCACACTATAATCCATTCATTATTTAAAGCAGAATACTACATTGGACTCTGAAGCAGACAGCAGATCATTTATTTAAAAGGGTCTCTCATAAATATCAGGTTTCAATCTTTTAAGCGGCAAAGAAAGGAAGCAAATATGGAGAGAGGAAAGAAAGCAAGAGCAACAACAACATCCCAGATACGGTAATGAACGTCTTTGGATGGTGAAGTCCTCAGTGGTATTGTCATTGCAATGATGTTGTCGATCCGATGTCTATTTCCAGTGATTAGTAGCAGGGCAGCAGGAGCTACAACACAGGTGCAGTGAAACTGTCCTTCTGACTAGCAAATTGATCATTCTTCTGTGCACTTGGAATTTTTCTTGAAGATGCTCTGACCTCTACGCCACAAAGCTATGCCCTGGGGGTGTCTTTCTGCCAAGGGCTGCCTTTGTTAATGGGTCAAGTCAGTTTCATTCGATGAGGTGTTGCCTGAACTTGTCTTGTAGACATTGTTCACTTTTCTGCTCCATAATGCCCATGCACCACGGGTAACAAAAAACCACAACAACTCCATTACATGCAGGCAGACAACCTTCTCTGCATGATGTCCCCTCATAAACATAGCTGCCAACATGACCCATTCCAATCTGTAGTTGATTTTCCAGTCCTGCTTTTTCTTTGCATTCTGGGACTGGTACCAAAATGCAAAGAAAATAATCAGGACTGGATAAGCACCTACAGATTGGAATGGGTCATGTTGGCAAGTATGCATAAG
The DNA here is from genome assembly GCF_040938575.1 of Ambystoma mexicanum. NCBI lineage: Eukaryota > Metazoa > Chordata > Amphibia > Caudata > Ambystomatidae > Ambystoma > Ambystoma mexicanum. Next base: position 651,738,431 of record NC_090935.1, on the reverse strand, counting down.
TCAAGCTCTTTTGAATGGAGTACGGCTTTCACTTCGAGCAAACGTGTGCATTGCCGGTAGCCAACATCTCTTTCAGTGAATGTTTGAAGTGGGTGAGTCAATGTTTTCAGGCCCTCTGGGTTGAGCAGGTCATTCAGCTCATGGATCATGGTCCAGAGTATATGCTGTGGAATGCATATTGCAGTCCTCGGGTCACTAGTTCCCATCTTCCCAATGTAGGATAACACCTTCGTTTAGCGGTGTCTTCGACGAGAGCTTGACAGTGAAGCAGATCGCTCTCATGGTTGGTCTTGACCAGTGGCAGCTAGTGAATCTTTCAATCGTAAGGAAAAACATTTCCCCCAAATTGACCCGAGCAAATGTAGCACACAGCTCCAAACCTTTGAGGGCTGTCATACCGAGGAGAAAAAAGCTTAAATTATGGATGAAAATTCTGCATTTTACAGCACAAATTTCAGAAAAATTAAGTTAAAAAATATAGGCGAACCCATGAACAATCGCAATAGATGGCATGTCAGTAAACATACACAGAAGCATTTTCCAACATATTTTCATACTAGTTGTATCCAAAAAACGCCATAGAACTATCTCACCGATATATGCCAGAATTGCCCAGTAAAATGCATTTTCATGTGTCCGCTGCCCAAAATATGATAGCATTGGGACTTCAAATACACATTTTGTTTCTGCTTGTGCCCAATATGTGCTAGTATTGCCACTGACAAACATGAACACATGTATATGCTGCATGTGCCCAATATATGCCAGCTGTATGACCTTGTAAAACATATCTTCATGCCCACTGTGCCCTAAATACACTGTCAAAATACATTTCCATGCTGGCTGTGCCCAAGATATGCCAGCATTGCCCTGTAAACACATTGTCATGCAGCCAGTGCCCGATAGAAGGTAGAATTGTTACAGTAAACCCATTTTCATGCTGGCTCTGTCCAAAATATGCCAGCAGCATGCAACTGTAAAAATGTATCTTCATGTTACCGGGGCTCAGTACATTCCAGAAGCATGCCACTGAAAACACACATTATGCTGAATGTGTCAAATGTATGCGACTATTGCCAGTGTAAAACATATTTTCATGCTGGTCATGCCTAAAGTACACAGCATTTCCCTGTAAAACATATTGCACATGCTCAACCAGTACCCTTATTCACAGGGTGCAGGCAGAGTATGAGTAAAACCCAATGCCTTCCTGTAGACAGTCAAGGAACAGGGGCATACATAGGGTCCCGGTGGCTTGAGCAACATAGTAGACCTTGCCACAAGTGATGAAGTGATTCATACTTTAACCTTAGACAAGTTTACACTGCACATCCAGTTAGGGGTCATTGCATTTGGTGTTGGTATATCCCTAGATCATGGTGCACTCATGGTGCACTCTCTGAGCGAAGGTAGTTGAAAGACATTCATATGAACAATAGTCATCATGTGCTAAACAGGCAAAACTTTCAAAATGCTCCATTTTGAAAAGCATAGTTCAGACATGTGTACGTGGTGAACCATGTCTACTGAGATAACAGCAGCTCAATGTGATTTGGCAAAATGACAGCCACAGAGTAACATGCGTCTTCCCAAAATGGCATGCTAGAAACCAAATTAATTCCAACAGCTATGGGCTGCCTTTGAAAGTACTAGCCCACATGTTCAAAATACCCTTAACAGCACAACATCATCGTCTGATGGCAGAGCTTTTCCTAAATATAAATATAAAGCTACATCTGGTGTGATATAATGGCGATTGAGGAAGTGTATTGAGGGGCGGAACGACAGGTAATGTAAAACTCATTTTATTTATTTAGTGGCAGCCGTACCAGCCTAGAGGAGTGGCACCCACCGAGTGCCACCACTCTCCACGGCTCCTCTAATGTCTCTCTCCTGGAACCCCCTACAACTCCCTATTCCAGAGCCCCCAAGTCCCAAACCCAACACATCTCCCCCCTCAACCCAAAAAGGAACATACCAAAATAAAACATAACATACAGGAAAAACAACGCCTAACCCCAAGAGAGCCTCCCCACCCCCGGCAGACAAAGCAAGGAGAAAATAAAACACAAAGAAGGGTTAGCCAAAACGTCCTACAACCCAGCCAAAGGCCTTATTTATTTATTTATTTATTTATTTATTACATTTATGAAGCCCTGAGGCATCATGGCTCTGTTACATGACCAGTTACTCATATAGTTACTCTCAGAACATGTACAGTGAGACAGAGTATCAAGCAGTTTTAACATCAACACTCAGGCCAACAGTAATGTTTTTAATGATTTCCGGAAGGTCCAATAAGACTGAGACCTTACCTATACACATACCACCTGGGATACCTCCTGCACCTCACCTCCTCTCCAGCATCTTCAGCACCCCTTCTATTAACTTCCTCCTTGTCCTCCTCCACACTGGCAGGATTACTATACTTGGCCAAACATCCCTCCGACCATGCCTCACCACCATCTACAATAACCACGTTTTCCTTGGCCACCACTATCCTCTCTGGACCCAGGTACTTCTTGCCTTGACACATGGCGCTGATTCGAGGATTCTTTATCCCCACTCACTCGCCCACACTCCAAATCCGTTCCTTAACCTTGTTCCTTTCTTCAAACTGCTCCTTATACCTGTCCCTATCCAACACCCTTGCTAACCCCAACCAGCTGAGACATAGGGGGTCATTACGAGTTGGGCGGTAAGGGGTTAACGGCGCCGGTAAAGGTGCCGGAGCCGTCAACCCCTTACCACCCTATTACGAGGTCTCCTCGCGGGACCCGCTAAGGCCGCCTGGTAAAACCAGGCGTCCTTAGCGGGTCCCGCGAGGAGACCATCATGCTAACAACGGGCCCGTTATTAACGTGCCCGTTGTTAGCATGCTCCCCATTCCCATTGAGCCCTATGGGTGCTCGAATGGGAATGGGGATGTACCGGGTTCCTTGAATGAGGAATTACCGGGCCCTCCAAGGTTGGAATGGCCCGGTAATTCCTCATTTAAGGAACCCGGTACCCGGTAAGGGGGTAGCCATGCCGCTAATAGCGCTAATAGCGGCATGGCTATCTCCTAACTCGTAATGACCCCTGTCGTATCAGGCACAAGTCCCTTAAGAGAGAGAAATAGCAACACACCAATCACCAAGTGTGGCATCGTACAATACAAACCATCTGACAAATCCCACCCTTCCATGCCAACCGTGCCGTCAACGCCAGCCGAATACCACCCTTGACAATGCGATTCACCCTCTCTACCAGACAATTGGCCCTAGGATGACATAAAGCTGTGCGGGAATGCTTAATAGCTAACAAATCCAAAAATGTCCTCATAGCCACAGATGTAAACTGCATCCCATTGTCCATCACGAGATCCTTGGGGAACCCTTCCCTGGTATGGTATGGTATTGTTTATTTATATAGCACCTATACACAGGCAAGTGTTTCAAAGCGCTTCCTTGAAAAACACATCCTCCAAACACATTATCATCTCAACAGTGGAGGCATCTATCACTGCCTGCCACTCCACCCACTTACTGTGGTAGTCTACCAGGACTAACAAATACTTCACTCCAAAACCCAATTCTTGTACTGGTCCCAGGACGTCCACTGCCAACTTAACCTATGGCTCCATTGGTACGTACACCATGCACAATAGTACCTCCATGACCACTTTGGATTTATCACTGGCAACACACTCCACACAATTTCGTACCCCTTGTTCTGCCATGGAATTCACACCCGGCCACCAAAAGGACTCCCTGAGCCTCCTCTTCTTATAATTGCAACCCAAAGGACCCTTGTGGGCTAAGTTAACTATCTGTTTTCTAAGTGCTGATTGGGGTATGAGCTTACTATTTTGTCTCAACCTTCCATGAATTATGAAATTTGTCTTTTACTTCATACCAAACTCCCCACTCGCTGCTTAGTAGGCACCTCTGCAGCCATCCACCGACTGTTCATTCCTTGATACGCCTGAGTTTAATCTCCCTCTTTAGCCTGGGCTGACAACACCTCCGATATCGCTGGCAACCCTATAATGGCCACCACAACTTCATCCTCAACTATCTCCTGCACCGAACCGGCCGTGGGATTGGGTAGTCTGGAAAGGCAGTTGGATGTGACATTCTTGACACCCAACTTCCAAATAAAAATCAAAAACTTGCAGACCCAGCAACCACCTCGATATGCACTGGGAGGACTTGATCCACCCATTGCATGAAAAAACTTGAGAGCTTGGTTTGTGGCCTGACCTCACCAGGAGCCTTACCCCTCACAAGTAGAATTTGAAATGCAACACAATCCAATACAGAGCGAGAGCTTCCCTCTCAATGACTGTGTAGTTATACTCTGCTCCCCTTAAGGGCCGGTATGCAAATGCTATCAAAATGTCTTCCTCGTTTTCAGTACACTGAGTCAATGTTGCCCCCAAACCCACTATGCTAGCATCCATTGTCAATATGGTATGTTGTTATACAACAAAACTTCCCAAAGTGGCTGTCTGGGCTTTGTCCCTGTTCACTTCATAAAAACTTTCCTCACATCTTCGTGACCATTCAAATTTGGGGCCCTTTCTCAGCAGTTCTCTGAAAAGCGTGGTCTTATGGTAATACTCAAGCATGCCTAAAAAGGATCTGAGCTGATCTTTGTCCTTGGGAGCCAGAACACTACTGATGGATTCCACCATGTCCTCCTTCAGCTTAACTCCATTGGCTATTAGCATATGCTGCAGGCAGTCCACTTCTGGCACACCTATCTTGCATTTTCTCCTTTGTATAGTCATACCTGACCTCCTCAAGGTTTCTAAGACACTTACATGTGTGCTAATATGTTCCTCCACCCTTTCCCCATGTATCAGAATGTCATCCTGAAAAGCCATTGCGTTCGGAATTCCTTCCAAAAGATTATCCTTTGAAATGTTACAAAGCAAAACCAAAAGGCATGTGTCAAAGTTTGAATGAGGTAAGGTGTTGACATTTCTCTGTCAGTTTTACTTGATGGTACGCAGAGGATAGATGAATTACGCTGAACTCCTTGGCCCCTCCTAAGGTTGTCAAAGTCTCTGAAATATTAGGCAATGGAAAACTGTTGGCCCAGATGCTCTTGTTTAAGTCTCTGAAGTCCACACACAACCTGAACTTGCCATTACTTTGTTTAGCAGTACTACTGGTGTCAGCCATTCTGAATCTTGTATTTCTTTGAAAACTCCCATTTGTAACAATTTGTCCGGTTCCTCTCTCAACCCTTCTCTCATGCTGTGTGGTACCTGCCTTACTTTATGTACAATAGGTAAAGCACCTTATTTGGGTTTAATATCATGCTCAAAATCCTTCAGTTCTCCTAACTCTTCTGAGAAGATCTTGGGGAACTGTTGTGTCCAGCTCTATGCCACCTCTGCGATCCACACCGGTTGATTTGCCCCTGCTTCCATATGAATTCTTAGGACCCTTTGTTCTTCCCATCCTAACAACGATGAGCCTCTCTTCGCCACAGAAATCCAAGCTTGGCAGCTTCTTTCGCAGAAGGTAGTCGTTTCTTGGAACTTCCCAGTCAAATCTATTTTGATGTCCCCTAAGCAAATGAATTCATGGCTGGTGGACTTAGGTCCACCATTTGACATTGGAGTACCATTGTGTATGTTTCTTGAGATATGATGGTCCCAGGTGAACCGCTGTCCACTTTTATAAGTATCTGTTTCACACCAGTTAAGAATACTTCCATTGGTCCCTTGCATCCCTGAATAGCGGTTATCTCAAGCATGTGCCTTCCAATCGAACTGATCTCCTCTTGGCTTGTACCTTCAATGGACTTTATGGTTCTGTCACTCAGCGATGTGTAATTCGAATGTCTGCACCGTCTTGCAAAGTGTCCTCTGCATGCACACCTGAGGCATGTGGCATTTTTTGGTGTAATGTTTAAGGCTGCCACATGTAAAACATCTGTTGTCAGGCACAGTCCATTCCTTTGAATGTTGACTCCCCTGGCCCCTCAACTGCACACACCTCCACTTTCTCTCCTTTGTCAGGTCTTATCTCCTTCAAGTAGGTTGTTGTTTGTTGCATGCTTCTTTCAATGCTTGTAACTTGCTCTAGGCATGGATCCTTCACTAGGAGCCTTTCCGGAATGTTGGGGTTGCTTGTGCATCTGACCAATTGGCCTCTTATAAGGTATGCGGTCAGATCCCTAAATTCACGTGTACAGCCTTGGAATTCTTAGAGCTGCTATGTGATTTTCCACTGGTTCATCTTGTTCATGTTTCCTTTGAAAGAATTTGTTTCTCGCAAACACTGTGCTTGTTTTGGTCCCCAAGTGTAATTTCATCTATGCTATGTTGAACTCATCCATGTCCCCTGCCTCCTCTAAGTCTGGTCAAAAATGCTGCAGCCTTTCGTGCCCAAATTATTAAGTAATATGGCTTCCTTCCTTGCAGCTGTGAATTTCTCTCCACCAATTGCTATGAGGTAGGCGTTGAACATCTTTATCCAATGTTTCCATATGACTGGGAGGGCACTGGGTGCTCAAAGGAAGGCTGGAGGAGCCTTCATACTGGCTGCAGCCATGTTGGCTGCTTATTATTGGCTTTGATGAGGCTTGTAACAATGTAATATTTGCTGAACCATTGTAATTCACTAAAGTTTAGGGCGTGTTTTAGTTTTAGTTTTCCAGTGGGACGGAACGTTCAATCTTTCAATATGGCCACCGTAACTGCCCTGCGGTTACTTGAATGTGCACTTCAGGGCCCTGTTAAGGTGGTTGTCCAATGCTGCAGTTTATACTAACGTTTGCCTACACCCGCGTCATGGGTTCTCCACCACAGCTCTACTGGGTGTCGTACCCAATGTCTCGCAGCCGCTCACTGTGCTGCAAGCCCTTGTCAGCAATATTGAGAGGCAGCACCATGGGTAAGGTCAAACTTCTTTATTTATTGGAAATAGCACCAGCCATGGGGTGTGCCACCCACCGACAGCCACTTCTCTCCTTCCTGCCTGTGATGTCTCTCCCACTGAACACCCCACAACTCCCCATTCCAGAACCCCCAAACCCTGAACCCAACAAGCCACTCTAAGAGCTGATCTTACAAGGAATAACCCATGTTACAACAGCAGGAATTGGACCCTTACAGATGGCTTGGAATGGACCAATACTCTGTGGAAAAGTGACGATACAAGTGGATGAGATCCTCTTCATTAAATCAAGTTTAGGAACCACCTGAAAGAACCACCTTGAAGAGTCATCTTGGAACCATCCTCAAGAGGATTTGTTTGGAGCCTTGTTGGGTAAAGACTACCCAAATCCATCATCCAATGGGGTAAAGAAAAGGATTTCCAATGAGTGTCCAGACGCTCACCTTAACTGCTTCTAGGGAACATTTGAAGTGGCCTACTGGAACACTGCTGCCCATGACTCTGCCTGCTGAAGTGGCAGCACTGCACTGCAAGTGACCCTGAGAACCTTCCTGGCTGAGAAGGGCAGATGACTGACTCATCTTTCCTCAGGTGCTCAGGTGAATGGTCCCACAGCACCCCAAGGACCAAACGGAGCTGCCTTTGGCTCTCTCTAAAAATATGAGCAACTTTGAGCCACTGTGGGTGATCTGAATTCCTGTGAATCCCAGCAAAGTCCCAACAGAGTTCCCTTCAACACTTTTTTACCAATTTTGAGATGCTTTGAGCACCTTCGAGCTACACCAACCTGAGCATTGCATCCTGTTTCAAGCTTCTTCGTGCCACAAGCCATTGCTGAATATCAAACAGCACACTGCGTTGTCGGATCCAGTAGAGACTGCCCACCACTGAAGCATAATCTCCCCTTTTCTCACATCGAGACCCTGTTGAGCCTTTGAGTTTTGCTGATGAGAACATTGGGCCTCATTCCGAGTTCGGAGGTAACCACGCCGCTATTTGCGGCATGGCTGCCTCCGAACTCATCCAAACTCCGGCCTGGTGAATGGAGTAATTACCGGTCCATTCCGAGGTCGGAGGGACTGGTAATTCCCCATTCACCAGGGCCATTCCCCATTCCAATTTGAGCCCCCATAGGGCTCAATGGGAAGGGGGAAGGCGGCAAAAACGGTGCCGTAAATTACGGTACCGTTATTGATCCCGGAGTCCCTTTGCGGGTCCCGTCCTTAACGCCTGCTATAAGCAGGCGTTAAGGAAGGACCCGCAAAGGGAACTCGTAGTAGGGCGGTAAGGGTTTAACGGCACCAGTATCGTTACCGGTGACCGTTAACCCTTACCGCCCTACTCGGAATGAGGCCCAAATTGACTGCCTGTTCCATGCGTTTTCAAGCTATGAGCCATTGCTGATTGTTGAATCACACCACATTGCTGCAATCTGTTGAGCTAGCTTGAATGCAACTTGAAGTACCGGAAAGTGCCCAGAAACCCACTCAATGCTGTCAAGACCCTAAAGAAGATAAGAAGGTAAATATGAGTGGTTTTGTCCCCTGCCCTTGTTCTATTTTAAAGACATATTCCTCAACTTGTGTGACTTTTCTACAAGAGAATTTTCCCTGCAGACTCCTGTTCTTCAATACCCAGAGTGCCATGTTCTCCTAATGTCTACATTCTCTGTGCATCTAATTACAGGGGTGGGCTGTTAGTGTTTTTAATAGTTTGTCTGTCCTATTATTTTAATTAAAGTATTATTTTCATAGAACCATAATTGGACATTTCTTTAATTATGGAATTCTAAGTACTATTATTCTTTTGGATGCTTGCGTGCTGGCTCATGCTGTCGTGAAGATTATAGCCTGCCTCTGCCAATCCTACCTAAAAGCGATGAAGGAGGTATACCATTATTTTGATGGTTTCATGTTTATGATCGGGATCGCTGCTGTTCTAGTAGTAATTTGGGACTGAGTAGGCCCAGCAGGGCAGAGTTATTAACGTTTATGGGGACAGCTTGAGCTTCCTCCAAAGTGGCTCCAATGTGTCCAATGTGTAGGAGATACCCTATAGTACATTATGAGGTTCTATATGTTCCCTGCACTGTGACACATTGCTAAAGTCACAGTCAAGGTTAGGGACTGCTTAAATGGCAGTAGCAGTAGTAAAAAAGGTGAAGTCAAGGGTGTCAATTAGGAACATTACACTTCACCCCCTTTGGCTGAGGTGGCCCTATAATGGCATTGTATAGGAGTTACATTCCTGGGAAGTATCTAGTTGCACTGCGGCAAGCACCTTGTGGCTCTGGGAGAAAGGAATCTGTGGTCTATGTAGGGTATGACACACATCAAGGGTGTTTGGTCATACATGATACATGGAACTAAGGCTTGAAGGGCCAGACTTTGTATGGGGGTGATCTTGCTCATTTGATACTTGACTGAGTAAGCCACCGGTATTGCCGCTCCTTTCTTGTTTGTCCTCTTAGTAGTGATTACTTTGTGAACTGTGAGAAGGAGGGCGTCCAGGTACGTCGGGAAGTAATCACTAAAATAATTTTCCAAAATGCCCAGCAGATCTGTGGGAAATTATTCTAGCAGCTTATAGAAATTAGGGTAGTTCTTGCCTGCTGAGTCTGTATTTGTATTTGTATTTTATTATTTATATAGCACTTTACACCAAAGCGCTTTACAGCATAACAACCAAAATACATTAAACATGAAACATAGAAGCAATAAAATAAACATGAGTTTAAACTGAAGGTGCCAATTATGAAGGTAGTGGTGATCTGGGGTCACTCGCTATCTCATTTTTATCCTTCGTCCCGTTCGTACATCTATTGTGTTTCAATGTCTTTGTCATTTGTTCGTCCACTGTGTAAGTCCAATGCCTCACTACGGCAAGATAGGCGAGCCCAGGTTGTCATATTTCTTCTGCTTCTTGTAAGAATGGATGCTGGGGTTCAGATTTATTGGCTACTGTCTGGTGCTGGGTCTTTTCCTAAGGTTCTTCCCATTGGCTTGAGAATCTCCCTCTTGGCTACTTAATACCCATTCTCCTAGATATGTAGGTGCTGCTATAGGGATGGTGGATGTTATTGTTAGCGTGCCAATCATTGATCGCTCTGCTCACCCCTACATTTCCCACTACATAGCCCCCTCCCAAGATTCCCAGAAACATTCCAGTTGCTCTGCTATCCCTACAGTCTTCCTGTAATACCCTGGGAGCTTCCCAGCTAGGTTTGGACTTTATAAATCCCATACATATGTGGTTGGTGTTTTTCGTTCTCCAGTGGAGAGGGGATGTTGTCTAACAGTTCACACTAGACAGATCCTTTTGGTGGCACAACTAAGGCTGATTTGCAGGCATCAGGACCCTTTCTGTAATTGTGCAGATGGGCTGAGAAATTATGGTATGGGAGGCTGCTAATAGGAGCAATAGTAGTTTTGATTAATTCAAACCGTGACGTCCAGCACTTTTGTGGGCATATGGGCAGATGGTTTTTATTAATATTCAAACCTTACACAACATTTCAATCCAGACACAACATATAAAAACCAAAATACACAACAACAAATACAATAAGACACTACAATGTAACAGCTTCATTTAAATATTAAGAAGTTGACAAATTCCATCCAAGCAGCGTAAGACTGCTAGAGTCAAAGATATCCACTTACCGGACAGAAGCTGTAACCAAAGTGCCTCAGAATCACGGATCCTCAAGTTAGGAACGAGCGGGAAGAGATGTGGGAATCTCAGGACCTGCGTGCAAGGGCATATCAATAACTGATGGTACAAGGTCGCAATATCACCATCAACAGAATATAATCTGCAAGTCCTTTTCTCTCTCTCCAGCCCAATTTCGGGCCCCTAGTTTTTCAAATGTGGGACATAGGTTTAAATGAAATCTCATAAACTTAGTTCTCCAAATCGAGGAAGGAAATTTCAACACGTATTGTTCTGGAGCAAAGGGCAACTTTGGGATTTTTTTATCTTCCGAAATAGGGAGTAATTAGACACCATTTCTAGCATTGTGATCAATGTTCCTTCTAAACTGTCCACATGTGCGCTTGCCCAGCTTTCTTCTCGTGCCACTCAGAAGAATTTTAGCAGCGCACACAGACAATTCCCACCTATTCAACTAAGATTTAATAAGGCACAAGCCACAGCAGGTACCTAATATTTGCTTTCTCTCAAAATTAAGCTTAATTATACTAACAATTCTTGATATTCTGATGTAACCTATTAACGATGCCCTACTATGCAAGCTTGAATTTAAAAACCTAAAAACTCTAAAAATAGAATACACCCACGCGAGGTTAAAAATGAATATGAAAAAGTGGCTCCATGTACAGAACATATAACTAAGATATGCCTGCACATATTAACTACATTATCTTCCCTCCACACCCAGGAACCTATTCTTGACTCTACCACACTTGATATGATATGATATTTTATTTATATCGTGCTCATTCACACATGTTTCAGAGTGCGACGAAGCAAGGGAGGGGAAGAAGGCAGGACAAAACAACGATCTTACTAGGCCCCGTGACATTGAGAACGCGCAAGTGCAGGGGGAGAGGGAAGGGGGAAAGAGCAAGGGAGAGGGGAGAGGTGGATAGTGCTGAGCAAGGGATAAGAGCAACAGCAAATGGTAGTGCAGCCAGCAAGGTGGCAAGTCGAGGTTTAAGGCACAGACAAGGGGTGTCTGATAAGTGCAAGTAAGGGGACTATAAGGTTACAGAAACAGACCCAAGTGCAAGGGTTGCCAGGAGCCAATGCGGATGTGTGTCTGGGTGGGCAGGGACTTGGGCCCGAATCAGATGGTAACCAGGTTCATGGAGCCAAAACAACTATTGGAAAAACAATACCTTGCAAAAATTTTACAATTAATTGAGGTAAATATATACCTATAATTAGTTACCACCTCTTTGGTGGAATATAGACAGTGCGCAAGGGACGGGAGGGTTCCTACTTTGTATCCTCTTCTCTCCTTCATTTGTATAACAGGGTCTTGTGCCAAGGCCTTACTTTCATCCTTTGCACCTCTAGCAATTGAAATCAGATTCTCTGGATTTACTTAATATTCTCAAGTACTTACCTAATTCATCGTGTGCACCTATCACCTATCTATCCTTTCATGGAGCCAAAACAGACAGTTCAGCGGGGAAGAGGAGGAGCGAAGGCAGACGCAAAGAGGAAGGTCTTCAGGTGCTTCACGAACCGGAGATGGTTCTCCTCAAGTTTCAGAGTGGCAGAGATGCTGTTCCAGAGGAAGACACCAGCCGTATGAATTGAACTTCTCTCCAGGCCACATTCAGATATTACCAGACAACCTTGACTCTGCCTACCTTAGCTCAGCAAAAGATTACCAGACTTAGATACAAGTCTTGGTTTATCTTATAATATGAATGATGTTAAAGCACAAGAATTTCTGTTACTCATGGTGCCTTAGTAAAAGCATTACCCACATCAGCTCAAATATTGGGTACTGACTGTAGGTAAGCAGGCTACTAGACTATTTAACCTCATCCCATGCTTCCTATTCTTTGTACATATGTCAGACACACACTTTAAAGAGCCCCCCTTGCAAGTTAACGCATTATAAAACTCAAATATAAATTTGCCCTCTGAGGATTTTGAGTAGGCAAATGTCATGCTCAGTGTCTCCTACTTTAGCATTGCTAACATTACCCTATGAGTGGAGAGCAATATTGCAATATCATTTACTTGGCCTGTAAGGGATAATTGGTATGGACTCTGCCTGGCATTATTCATATATAAAATTAGGGCAACAATATTCAGATAACTAGAATGCTTTTTACACAATCTGCAACCTTTCAAAATGTTCAGAGTTCCATGGGGGATAGACCTTAACAAATGATAACTCTCTGCTATACAAACATGGTTTCACTGAGCACTTGTCAAAACCTACTCAACAATTGAAAGGTAGGGTATGTTGCAAACAATCTTGTATGCACTTCATAGTAATTGTGCACATGCAGATTTATGACACTTTCTTAAACTGCACATAATATCATCACAAGGCTTTAAATTGGATTTGCTTGCAAATTATTGTGGGTATGCAAATATCCCAGTTGGAGTTTTCTTCTACAATCCCTCACTTTTTACAGAGCCCTGTCAACTAATATTGGAAGCTAGCACAGGAGCCCGGCAGGGGAATGGGTGGAAGGGAACAGAATAACACTCCTTCGGGGTGAAGAACAAATCAGCAACTTTCAAAAAACAAATCAGATGTTTTGGCAGTACAGTACAATGAAGGAAATTAGTTATTTGTTTGCTAAAGGATAAGAGGCTATAGTAATAGCTTAGGGAATGGCACCTTCTATTTTTTTCCATGCTCAGCTGCTGAGGATTTTTAAATATATTCATGGGTTTGCATTTATTGCTTCTAGCATCTCCATGCATCTTGTTCAACTGATAACATTGAATTTCAGAAGAGGAGTCCCTAGTTAAAGAAGAAGGTACTCAATATATTGTAACTGTGAGCATTGCTGCTATGGACTTAAAGGGCAAATATATGTGATTTTCTTCAACAGGGTGAAGAAACCTTGTTGATTTTTGTCTAGGCTGTGGTATCTGTACCTCTGCGGCTAATGTAGGTTGAGTCACGAGGCATACATTTTGCCTAGTTACAGTGCGCGTCTCGTTACATAGGCAAAATGTATGCCTTGTGACTCAACCTACATCAGCTGCAGAGGTACAAATACCTAGGATTTGTCCTCAACAGAGCCCTCAACACCAGAGAGAGGACCTTTTTGGTACGCATCAGCAGATGATTGTTAGTTACCATCCCTGGACTACCTCGCATTCCTATCATCAACATCCCTGCCGTGGTCCCAGTTTGAAGAACACGAGCCCACAGGACCCTCCCACAACAATCTATTCCGTCCTGATGAAGGCTGACATAACAGCAGCTAAATAACGCAGCTTCAAATGGCCGAAACACAGTTGTGCTGACTTTTTGACCCTTGGTCCCAGTGTCTAACTCATACACTGTTAAGAATTGTGTAATTAAGTACACTGTAACGAATTTTGTACATTTGTCCCCATGTTTTCCTTCAAGGTTTGAAGGGCATGTATCTGTTTTGTATTGGGATCTGAGGTATTTGGCTTGGGTAAACACCAATGTATCATCTGTAGATACCTTTGTGAATTGACGAGTGTCCTGTAATATGTTTAAGATGGATATAATTTATGTTATGTATTAGATTTCTCTGAAAAAGCTAATCCACCAGTCTTTGATGTGGTAATCAACAGAAGTGCATATACTGGGTTCAGTGACCCTGCGCATTTGTTTTTGTTTACTGTTAACCCAACTAGGTAGAGTGGGGCCATAACCAGGAGCCCTTTTCGATCTAATCCCATTGTCTAGGGCAATATTTCAGAGGCGTTCTCTGGCCGTCAGAAGATACTGATGCGTTTTGAGCGATACCATAAATATATGCTTTGCTTCCCATTCCACTGCATCCTTTTCTGCATCCGTTATTTTCTGCAGGTGCTCCTTTTTTAGCGGATATCCAGGAGAACATTTCTCCCCGGAGCACCGCCTTTACGCCTCCCACATCACTTCTGGGCTATCTACGGTGTCGTTATTAATGCCAAAGTCGCCAGCCGTCTTATCCCGAATATGGTCGATAAATTCCGGGAAGCCGAGGTAGTAGTTCTTCAATCACCATGAGGAGGGCGGAGTGGGTCTATTTGTCTTCATTTCTAGCATTAGGGGGAGTGATCCGAGTGATCCGAGATACCACGAGGAAGCAGGTTTGCAGTGACCACCCTGTGTGCATCAATTGTCGGGAGAAAGAAATAGTCCAGCCTTGACATGGAGGCGTGGACCCCGGAATGATAGGAATAGCTGCGGTCCTGTGGGTGAGGTTCTCGCCACACATCACTCAGGCCAAGTGCAGAGTGAAGGCCGCCAGTTTTGTGCATATTTTGGGGTTCCTCCCACGCATATGTGTGTCACATCTAGTGTCACATCCATAACATCACTGAAGTCACCACCGAGGACCCATAAGTCTGGTCGATGGTTTGTAATTATGGGTATTATGTCATCGAGTAGTTCTGCGGTGAGTGACGGAGGGGCATATACTGCCAGTATGTCTATAGTTTCTCCCCATATTGCGCCTTGCAGCATCACAAACCTTTCTATGGGATCTTGCTCAACCAAGGTGAGAGTGAAGGGAAGCCGTTTATGAAGCAGAATCAAGACCCCCCTAGAGCCCATAGAGAAGCCTGCATGAACTGTGGTGCGGCAGTTCATTCTACAAAGGAGGGTGCATGTTGTACCAGCCAGGCGTGCTTCTGTGAGTAGGGCAATGTCAGGGGAGTGCCTTTTGAGGAACTGGGTAACTAAACGTCACTTAATCCCGGAACCCAGGCCGTTGACGTTTCATGTGAGGAATCTAAGAGAGATTTTATTATCCTTAGCCATTCTGAACCTGGAAATAGAGGTTGTGTCTGAGTGTCAGATGATATGTGGGAAGTATTGTATCTGTACACGTGGTTTGGGTAATTGAATGTGTGGCCAACTCAGCCAAATTCGTATAAAAACAACAACAAAAACAGCAAAATTCCCCCCCCGCACCCCAAACTCCACCCCAACCAGAAGCATCTGTCGCCCGAACATTGGTGATAGCCAAAATAACCGGCTACCAGTGTTGAAAGTAGAGCATATTATGCCCATAAAATTATCTACAGTGTACTCTATAGCCAACCAAGTGTTAACCCAACCAATCAAACATGGGGGGGGTGCTGAACTTCACATTAACTACCACATTTTTGGCAGCTCCACAGTCTGTCCATTACAGAACATAAGGATTTGCCTGCCCATCAGCCAGGCCAGTGTCTGCGTTCAGTGTCGTTGCTAATCCAGTCTTTGTCTGCTTTGCTTCGATCAGGTGTTGTTTGCGGATGCAGCCGGATCCGGTTCTTGCGCATCCAACATTTGTTCCGGAAGGGGTCGCCCAGGGCAGGACCCAGGTTTGTTATTCGCCTTGTTCCTTTCTGGCCCCCAGTCGTCTTCCAGATGCAGTTCGGTCCATTTCCAAGCCTCCCGGGGATCAGCAAAGTGTACCGTGGTACCTTTGTGATATATCTTCAATTGCACCGGGAACAGCAGGCCATATTTGACATTCATGGAATACAGGCGTCTTTTAAGTTGGTTGAAGTATTGTCTATCGCATTGCACCTCTGTGGTGTAATCTGGGAAGAAAGCGATCCGAGATCCATTGTAGGTAACTGATCCCTTCGCTCAGGCCATTTGCAGCAATGTGTCGCGATCCCTGTAATTTAGTAATCTGGCGATAACGGTGCATGGTTGTGCACCTGGAATATGTCATTCTAATGGCAGGCAGTGAGCTCTTTCAATGGAAAAGAAGTTCGAAAATGTCTTGGGTGCATATATGTCCACCAGACATTTTTCAAGAAAGAGCTCCATATTTGGCCCCTCTGCTTTCTCAGGCAGCCCCACAATGCGCATGTTGTTGTACTGTGATCTGCCCTCTCCTTCGTCAATGCGGTCTTCCATTACCTTCATGCATGCCATCACTTTTGACATCTGCTGTTCCATCATGTGGAGCCCATCCTCAGCCTCACAAATGCGATGTTCTGCCTCTCTCGTATGGGAGGACAATTTCTGGAGGTCATGGTGCAGAAGCAACACATCCGCAATGATGCCATCCATTTTCCTTTCCTTGGAGGAGTGGGAACTAGCTATGGCGGCCATCACATCTCTTAGGGAGAGGCTCTCTTCCATTGCTGCAGTATTGCATTGCAATGCTTGATCAGCGGGAGCGGTAGTGACAGTCGTCGCACGCATATTGCTCCATTCTGCTCTGGGTGGAGGCCTTCTTCAGGCCTTCTTCAGCATGTCCTTGACCATGGTGTGTATGTCATTGGGGAGGAGCAGGGCTGATGTTTGATGTATGATGCCACCGTCAGCACCCCAGCGGTCACAGAAACAGTCAATTACTAATGGAGCATTCAATGTGTATACCAGCAAGTATTATGGCCTTTGTTAAGGTGGTGTGTATTGCAATTCGTGCTGCGTTCCCAGTTGATCGAATAAAGGGTTTTATGAGGGATCTCACAGTCACACCGCCGCCCAGGATAGGGGCTTCTCTTTGCAGTCAGGACAATGCAGGTGTAGTTGCAGAACCAGTTTCGGTGGCCGGCACAGACTACCTTGGTGTCTCAGTATTCGAGTGTATTGGTTGTGTGTTGCAAGCCGCCAGTTATAGCGAGCTTTCTGCAAATAGTATGGCAAGTTCTGAATGGAGGTCCCCTCCCAGGCCCAGTTCCAACCCACACCCAGCATGTCAAAACGATCTGGGCCCAACGCGCCCCCCGCCCTAGCTTTGCAGCAGTCCTTACCGTGTTAACGCTGTATTCTCTCCAAAAGCAATCAGGCGGTTGCACTTAATCGCCAGACCAGCGTCCTCTGGGCAGGGGCTTCTCTTGATTATCCGGATGCAGCAGGTGTAGCCACGGGACTAATATCTGAGAGTGTCCCAGGTTCCGAAATACGTTGTTACACAAACCGCTTTGCTTTACCATGCTCCAGCATGTAAATCAGGTATTGCACGCCGCCTGGTACCAGAGGATGCGCAAACTTTATTCCGATGAGTTTCTAGCTAGTGTTGCCCCTGGGTTCCGCCTCCCTCCTAGTGGGACCAAATGTCCAGGCTCTGATGCTTCCCCAACCTCAGTGCACCAGAAGATCTCACCGGGTTAGCATGGTCTCCATTCCGGCCGCAACTCGGCAGTTGCACTCAATCGCCAGACTGGCATCCCTCCTGACCACCGCAACCTGTATGTTCTCCAGGATCCAGGCTGCGCTGTGCAGTGCTCTCACTTCCTGACCACGGGTTGTGATATGCCACCTAATCCGCCACAGAAGGCTGCTCGTGCTGTCTTGCTGGTCGGACCTCCAAGCGGCTCTGCGGGTTGGAGGTAAAATGGGGGCTCATGCAGGTATATTGCCGTGTTCCAGAATAAAGGCTCTCCATTCCCGGTTTTAGCAGGAGGCACACCGTTTCATGCTCCGTTGGGTGTCGCTTCACCAGCTGCAGAGTTGCACACCGACTGATAGGCAGAAAAGTAGGATAATGAACAGGATTTCTGCAGCTCCTATGGAGCTGCCGGCAAACAGGTCATCACTCTGTCATCTTGCAACAGTGCCCCATGTCTGAATTCTTTAACAATCACATCAGTGATTAGCGATACTTGTTTTTTGTAATAAACATGAGTTTCTTTCCACGGTCATTAAACACTTTCTGCATTGTCTCTGAGCAGTGTTGACTAATGAATAGCACTAACTAAACCTATTGTTAATCCCGAGCATGCAAAGCTTTTTTGTGCATACACGTTTTTCTCTCTGCGCAGGAGTACTTTTGGTAGGTACTATGGCATATCTTTAAGTCTTGGACTGGTTGATGAGCTCTCCTTATAATCACATATAGAATATTTGATATTTTAGCCCATATGTTTGGAAAAAGAATTGTAAGATGCTCTTTTTGCACTGACTTGTAAATAATTGCATTGGTTGGGAAGGGGAAATGTCCTTCCAAACTCTTTGGAGATGGTATCTCACTAACTACGCATGCTCACAAAGTGGCTTACATCGTTATTCAGTTGCGCACATGGAAAATAATGTGCGCACAAAGGCTAATCATTAGGGAAAAATAATTAGAGGGAACATTGACTCTGCAGACAGGACTCGATTCAGTTGATGATTAGCCTAGCAGACAAGGGGGCGTGGCCTGAGCCCATGGTGTGAGGCAGTAAACAGACAGAGCTCCCATCAGGATCCTGCACTGATCCTGTATTACGGCGGTAATTGTGACTGCTGATAACTTATGGGGGCACCCACATGCGTGGGAAACAGACGCCCAGCTCCTGAGCCTGGTTTTGGTTTGTACCGGAGTGATTTGATGGTGGAGAGACGATATGAGCAGCGAACCCCCAGCGGACAAAAGATGGCAGACGGAGCCGTGCTGAGTGGTTAGATGGGAGGAGGGGCCGAGACACGCTGCATTCTCCCGCTCACCCAGAGGCTCGCTGCATGACGTGAAACATTGCTGCCCCCACGGATAGGGCCAAAAGGTTTGGTGGAAAAGAGGGCTCCTAGAGAGCATGATTGACTGGTTCCAGAGAGGTGCTGGCAAAAGCGAGCGGACCAGCTCACCAGCACGGCGACAGATTGCTTGGATCTGTGTGGGACAAGGGGGCCTTCTCTTGGACATGAGCGAGGCTAACCCCAGCAGAAAAGGTGTGCGGGCGGCACATGAGGCTGCCGACTGCACAAGCGGTGTGTCATAATCTGTGCTGGGCTTGATTATGGCTATGAGTGTTGTGATGGTGGTGATGTCAGTGACGTTCTAGGTGGAGTGTTCATGTGGTGATGTCACTGGGATTCTAGGTGGAGTGTTGATGGATGTTTGGAGTTCAGGGTTCTACTGGAGGCAGTTGGACCTAATGTGCTGGGCTAGATGGATATCCCAGTGCTTTCTCTACTTTACAACTAAGAGAAATAAACCTACATGTAAACTACTTACCTTCTGGTGTCATGATTGGGAAGGAGGACTAGTTTACCTCACTGGCAACGAGGATGGTTCCTGAGCAGCTGGGCAGGGGCAGCTGGTGAGAATGGATGTCTCCCTTCCAGGGAGACATCCATTAAAGAGGAAGAAGCTGCAGGCCCGGCAGTCTGCAGTGGTCCAGGGTAGGGCCCAGGAAGGGGATCCTGCAGGTCCGGATGGCAGGTGGCCAAAGGAGTGTCTGCGCAGCAGAAGTTGTGGTCTGAGCAGCCCATCATTGTCCTACTTTGCTTTGGCTATTGTGGATTGGCCTGAGGTGGCTGGCGTTGGGGCAGCGGTCGCAGGAGCCCTGTGTTGGAGAGACTGGAGGTGGCGGTTGTTTAATCCTGCATGCCGGGCGGGTGCAGGAAAAGCAGAGGTGTGGCCGTGATTACCCTTCAGGTGCCTGGCATTGCAGGAGCGGTGGATGGGCCCAACAGGGAGGGCCCTGTGGAAGATTCGAGGATGCTTAATCCAATCTCCGTGTGTGCTGTGCGCCTTGATTGATGCACACATTACGGTATGGAGCCAGTCTCTTTATGCAAGGTTTCAGGCAGGCCGGGCGGTGTGCAGCACAGGGCCGTGCAGCGTGAGCGGAGCAGCGGCATGAGAGCCACCAATCATGTTCATGTCCCGGCCAGAGGTGTTTCCTCTATGGACCCGGCGGTGGAAAAGGTGACGTCGGTTGGATGTAGGCTGGCGTTGGTGGGCAGAGGATATGCGTTCAAGCGGGCCCAGCTGGAACGCAACGCCCAGCTGGAACGCAACATTCATATGGAACGCAACGTATGTATGGAACGTAATGTTTTGCAAGATTGTCTTGCATGCTTGCATGCGCCAGAGTCGGGTGCTGCACTGCACCTGGTAGATCCAGTACTGAATGTGGCAGTCATTGTGTAATGGATTTGTCGGCACAGATGGAGAGCGCGGATGATTTGTCGGAAAAAATACATTTATTATTGGAGTTGCTGACAGGCACGGTGGCTAGTTCTGGAATTCGGGGCATTTACAATGGGTGCGCTGGAAAATGGTGGAAGCTACAAGTAGAGGATCAGACAAGGAGATTGGCAAGGTGGCGAGCGCTCGATCCTGATTCTTGGGATACATAAAGGATGAAGCGTGCACAGAAGGGGAAGACTAAATATAGGTAGGTGATTGGTGAGGCCTGTTTTAATGTTAATGCTGTTTGTGTTCATGTTGTGGCCTCTGGGTTTAGTACAGATATGGTTTGGTCTTGGGTTAATGTTAGCAGTTTAAGGCCTGTCAATTGATATACTGCTGTTGTGTTTATGGTGTTGTGGTGGCCTGCTGTTTAGGACATTGTCTTTGGGTCTGCTGGATGACTCGTGGGTTGGAGTTCATGGGCAAAGTTGTAATGTTTGTTTTTACACTATGTTTTGACACAATGTTTTTTCTTGCAGGTTGGTTATAGTGGACATGTGGGTGTGGGGATGGCGCAGGGACTTTAGCGCCATGTCACTTTCATTCACTGTGCACTATGTAGACATGCTAGGATTGGCGCAGGTACCTTGGCGCCATGGACTTGATCTAGTATGGTTTTTATGGGGCTTACATGTTGTCCTGTGGTGTTTTGTTTGTCGTGTTTAAAATGTATTGTATGAGTGAGTGTGCTCACAGGTGAAATTTTAACAAACAGTGAGGTGCTGTTTGGGGTTGACAAGGAACAGTGTGGTGCTGTTAATGGACGTCAGCAGACAGTGAGGTGCTGTTTAGTGTTGACAAGTAACAGTGTGGTGCTGTTAATGGACGTCAGCAGACAGTGAGGTGCTGTTTAGGGTTTACAAGGAACAGTGTGGTGCTGTTAATGAACGTCAGCAGACAGTGAGGTGCTGTTTAGGCTTGACAAGGAACAGTGTGGTGCTGTTAATGGACGTCAGCAGACAGTGAGGTGCTGTTTAGGGTTGACAAGGAACAGTGTGGTGCTGTTAATGGATGTCTAGCGGGCAGTTAGGTGCTGTCTGGGTAATTTTTAGGGGCAGTGAGGTGCTGTCTTGCGGGCAGTGAGGTGCTGTCTGATGTTTTTAGGGGGCAGTGTGGTTCTGTCTGGTGTTTTTTAGGGACAGTGAGATGCTGTCTGGTCATTTTTCAGGGGGCAGTGAGGTGCTGTCTGGTGTTTTTATGGGCAGTGAGGTGCTGTCTAGCGGGCGGTGAGGAGCTGTCTGATGTTTTTAAGGGCAGTGTGGTTCTGTCCGGGAGGTGCTATCTGGTGTTTTTAGGGACAGTGAGGTGCTGTTTGAGTAGGTTATGGGGACAGTGTGTTGTATGGAGTTTCGAAGTAGGATCAAAGTTTTGGCTGGAGTTATTTTTATATTTGTGTTGGACATAGACATGGTGGCCACATGTCTGTGTGGGGATTAGATGGTGAGTGGGTTAGTTTTGGTTGCGATGCAAGGGGTCTCCACGGTGAAGGACATATTGTTGGTTCTTCCATTGTTGTGGTTCATTCAGCGGGTTTGTAGCTGAGTGGGTTCAGGTTCTGGGGTGAGCCTGTGGTTTGAGGTATTTTTTTGTGTTTTCCATTTAAGATTCTGGTTAGATGTTGGGGTGTAGCGGTTCGGCTCAGGGGGAGTAGAAAATGGTTTCTGAGCTGTAACTTTTTTGGGTAATATTGCACTTGTGATGGGTCTCTACCATGGGTCTAGTGTTGTTGTGTTAGTTGAAGAGGGAGATATGTCATAATCTGTGCTGGGCCTGTTTATGGCTATGAGTGTTGTGTTGGTTGAAGAGAGGGAGATATATCACAATATGTGCTGGGCTTGATTATGGCTATGAGTGTTGTGATGGTGGTAATGTCACTGACATTCTAGGTGGAGTGTTGGTGTGGTGATGTCACTGGGACTCTAGGTGGAGTGTTGATGGGTGTTTGGAGTGCTGGGTTCTACTGGTGGCAGTTGGACCTAATGTGCTGGGCTAGATGGATGTCCCAATGCTTTCTCTACTTTACAACTAAGAGAAATAAACCTACATGTAAACTACTTACCTTCTGGTGTCGTGATTGGGAAGGAGGCCTAGTTTACCTCACGGTGCAGGCAAATCGAACACTGGCGGTCAGCAGACCACCGAGTACGAGGACCCGAAGTGACCGAGCGCAGGGCTGTGCTGAAGCACAGAAGCAGGTCCCGGTTGAGTGGATCACGCCACTAGTGGGAGGACTGGAGTCTGCTCAGCCGTCGTCCCGAGGGCGGGTCCGAGGCTGCATCAGTCAGAACAGTTTTGTTGGTGCCGGATTGCGGAGGGCTCTGGACGGACACCACATCTTTGAAGCTATGTCCACAGAGGCGCTAAAACAGTCGCATTGGTAGCCCCTGAGGCATCAGATATAACGCGGCCACCTGGTAGACATCACTAAGAAGCCACTGTTCTCAAGCACCCAGAGCCACCTAGAGTGGCACGAATTACCAAGAACCGGCACTGAGTTGGTTGCGAGGCTCCTGTGGTGCACAGGAGGAATAACGCTGTACCTGGGTACGGTGCACAAGACTCAGCAACGCTGACTACCAGTCGATAGAGTGCGGTAAGAGCCTGGTCTGTGGGGAATGCTGCCCAATTGGGGAAGTACCAGTTCCCTAACGCCCAGCTGCACACCCAAGATAGTTGCAGGGCAGGGGCTCTCGCCAGCCCTCCAAAGTATCTGAGATACGAGGGGGGCACAAGGGATATAGTAAAGGCACAGGGCCTGCAGGGACACATGGCTGGGAAGCATTTGTCACCCCAAGAAGACTATACAGTGAACCCCAAGGGCAGAGACCAGGTAACCCTACTGAGATCACAAATGGGTGGTGAACCTGAAGCAGACCGCATGGCGAACGGCGCCCACCTCGTCCTGGTAGTGCTGTTCTGTTGCTGAGCACAGGGGTGAGCAGCAGGTAGTGGTGCCTGGCCCCACTATCTATTCTATTGAGTGCTAAGTTGGATTACACCTGGGCTGCTTGACCTAGAATTGGCCAGGATGCACTGGCATTGGTGTGGTGTGCAGTGGAGCATGCTACTGGCTTGACACTTGCGGGCTGATCCGGGGGGGCACTGATCAAAGAAGGGAAGTGCCACTGACACTTGCTGAGTGGCGAGCAGCCGAGACAGGGGTTCTGGTCCTGAGCCCCCCGAAGGAGGAGATTGAAAGAGGAATCACTGGGCCTTGTGGCAACATAGGACTTGGCAATTGGTGAAGTGCTAACAAGAGATCCTACATCTGGTTCGCTGGATCGTCCTGACGCACGACTGTTGCTGACACCAACTACTAGCCGCGATACACTGGTACTGCCAGATTGGTAACCTAAAAGGGAAAAGCTTGCACTGGTGCTGTGAGGGACTCGACAAACGTATTGAATAAGAGCCGGAGTCGACAGCCGGGGATTAACTCTGCCAGACGGCAACAAGGTCGAGTGGAACTCGAATTGAGTCAATTGCATAGGGAACCACGCTACAAGAGGCCAGAGTTGGAACACTAGCTGCTGGTTGTCGACTACTGTAGCCTTGCCCTCCAAGGGCAAGGGAAAATCCACGATCATGGATTCCTTCAGCAACGCCAGCAGGCCCCGAGACTCAGGACAAATTAAGGCTGACTCTTAGACGGAGATGGAAGCGAATGTGTTGGACAAACAGGAGGATTTGGTGCTGGCGGCGCTAAGGTCATCTTTGGAAATTAAAATAGATGAGGTTAAAGTAGACGTGCAGTTGTTGTGACAGGAGAGGGTGACACTGGCCGAAACTGACCTGAAAGAAACCCGGGAGTCTACATTACGGTTGAGGATGTGAACGAGGCAATTGTGTCGCTGGCCTCTTATAAAACTCCAGGCAGTGATGGACTCCCCACAGAATTTTACTAAACACATGCGTCGGTGGTGGCCCCAGTGATGCACAAGGTATTTGAAGAAGCCTACACAAAGGGTGAGCTCTCTGCAAGCATGACGGAAACCTTAGTAATCCCGATTCCCAAAACTGGGAAACCAACAGATAAATGAGACTCGTACCGGCCGCTAGCCACGCTAAACTACGATATGAAGATCTTGATGACAATATTAGCAGGGTAACTTTGAAGACTAATGGCGGGCTTGGGGCACAGGGACCAGAATGCCTTTATCCCAGGTTGTAACACCACCTTGAATTTAGGTTGCCTCCAACACATTATTGCGCAGACCAGCGACTGTCAGGAACAGTGTGCAGTGTGGTAGCTGGACGTGATTAAAGTCTTTGATTCGCTATACTGGGAATAGTTGTTCACAGTGCTCCAGGAATTTGGCTTTGGTGAGCAGTTTATTCATTGGGTACGCATCCTCTAGACCTCTCCGGTTGCAAGTGTTAAAACTGGTAGGCAGGTGTCGGCGGTATGGGACATACAGAGAGGCATGCAACAGGGGTACCCGCTGTGACCCATGTTGTATGTACTGGCACTAGAGCCAAAGGCATTCTACCTGCATAAAGAATTTTTGGAGCCAGGTATATGGTTTGGAAAGTGTGGACCACCTGATCTCATTATATGCGGACGATGTTTTACTCTACCTTAGGGACACGCAACACAATCTGCCCTTAGTCTTGGAGGTGTTGGACAACTTTGCAAAGGCGTCTAAAATTTTCTTTAGCAAGGAGAAATCACGCCTGTTCTCATTGGCTGGCCTTCGGGGGGTGGATGCATGAGAACTACAAGAGTTGGGGCTACCATGGTGTTTGGAATCCTTTAAGTATTTGGGGATACATATCATGCACACAACTGAGGGAATGCATGGCCGGAACACAGGCGGTGTGGTAAAAGGTCTGAGGAGGTCCATGACATTTTGGTCAAGACTTCCACTATCACTGTTGGGCAGGATTGCAATTGCCTAAATTATAATTTTACTGAGATTTCTGTACTTTGTTAATAACGTCCACCATTACATCAAACCCCCCTTTTTCCGCCTACTAGAGTTTTTGATCAGAGAATTCCTTTGGTGTCCATCCCGTCATATGTTTTCACTAGCAACGCTGAGCCTGTCTTACACGGAGGGAGGGGTGAAACTCCCGGACTTAGAAAGATATTATTGGGCCGCACAACTCAGTTTTGTCACTAAGTGGCTGTCGGATGATGCCACATCTGGGTCGGTGCTACTGCAACAACTGGTGGCTCCTGTGCTCCTTAAAGAAGTACTGTGGCTGCCGATGAATTGTCTGGGCACTAGCCCCGTACTGGTTGATCTGGGAAGGAAAGTGGGGCGCAGGACCTTGAAATTGCTGAAACTAGAATGCCCCTTTTCAGCTGAGATCCCAATGGCAGTAGATGTATGCAGGAGCAGGGATGACCTGGGGGTGGCAAGGAACTGAGAGGGCAGGGGCCTCTCTACTTGGGGTAAATTTAAGTAAATTGGGGCCTTGATTGAGCAGTCAGGCCTACCCGGGGGTCAATTTCTGCGGTATTTGCTAATAAGAGGGGTGGACCGAGTGGTCGGAGGAGCCGGAGGCGGTTCCGTTGCTGACCCTGATGTATGTTTTAGAAGACTGCTGGAAGCCGGTATCCATGTTGTATGGCAACTTAATTGACACACACAACCCCCGGTGTTTTGATCTAAAAGCGTGCTGAGAGGTGGACAATGGGAATGAAATATATGAGAAGGAATGGGAACGTATGTTGTGCTTCCCTCGGGAGGTGTCTAGGAACCCCAGCTTTACAGTAATCCAACTGAATGTGTTGTACCGTACCTACATGTCACCCAGTAGAGTGGCCAAGTTCAGCAGCAACAAACAGTCAACGTGCCCTTGGTGTGGCAACAAAGGGGGGGGGGACTTAATTCATATGTTTTGGGCTTGCATCGAACAGGCGTGCAGGAGGGCTCAGGTCGCTAGATACACCTGGAATCCAAATGAGTGCTTGCTGGGAGAAATAGCAAATATAAACACGTCATAAAAATCATGGACATGGCATGCATCGTGGCGTGGAAGTCAACTGCAGGCCCGCAATATGTACCCTTGCACAAGGATTTTGAGACCTGGGCTGAGGCAGAAACCAGAGTGAGGGTAGGTGTGGTTCACAGTCTGGCAGTGACAACTAGTGCAACCTATGAGTCCTGGAAAATGTTAGCCTGGGACATGTTTCAGCCTTCAGACGACAAACAACCGTGCAGGCAATGACCCTATATACTACTGCAGTGACACTCTAAATGTAAGAAGAGATGGGCCCAAGTAGACACTTAAGACTGAGCTTCCGGAGGCGCCTTTTCGAACGCCACACCCCATTGATTGAAAGTGCTGCCTGCAGAGTGTCCCCACACACCCGGCCTGAATATGGGATCAAAATATGAGGTACCCAGTTCAAAAGCGTGATGAAAGTTGTAACGTCGTTGTTATGTTGAATTGTTTTTGTAGAACTGTATCAATCTAACATGTAAGCATATTGTGTTTACAACAATGGAGGGGAATGAACTGTGAGACTGTAAGTTAATAAATGCTAATAAAAAGACATTAAAATAAAATCAGCAGACAAGGGATATAAGGTAGACAAAGAGCATTTGTAGTATTGTCAAGAAAAGGTGTTGTACATAGGCCAGTTATTCACATATGAGGGTAAAAAGGTTACACCTGAAAGAGCTGAGGCGATTATGAAAACAGCAAAACCGCACCCGATAAAGCTAATTCAGCAGTTTCTGGGATTATGTAACTACATTAGAGCGTTGGTATTTGATTATAGTTCATACACAAGACCACTTCTGCAGGCTCTCAAGAAAGCACAAGTGAATAAGGATAAGATAGAATGGACTGAGGAAATGGAGGAAGGGTTTGAAGAATTAAAGAAAGCAATTTGTACAGCTCCAATTTCAAGAATTCCCAATTACTCTGAGGAGTTTTTCTTATTTTCACACATGAATGGAACAGTTATGACAGCAGTGCTTACACAGAAGACTATACTAGGGTGCAAACCTCTGGCATATTATAGTGGGATTTTGGATCCAGTTTTGAGAGGACACTTTCCTTGTGAACAATCACTGGCAGCAGCCACGTTCGCCATTTAGAAGTCTACCAGCATTGTGATGGGGTGTTCTATGACGTTGTTTGTTGGACATGCTTTGTTTGCTATTTTGGGAAAGCCTAAGCGTACGTTGACATCTCAGAGAGCATCTGCATATGAAGTAGTCATATCGAATCCTACGATTAAAATAGTCAGGTGTAGAATAGTGAACACTGCCACATTTGTAGCTGAACCCGTGACAGCGGGTGAGCATGTGCATGACTGCACTAGTTATGAGGAGTCCTATGATGACATACCGCGTGTAAAGGAAAACGTGCTGTCATGAGGGGAGATTCTCTTTATTGACGTGTCATCAATAATTGATCAAAATAATGGGGAAAGACAGACTGGTTCAGCGGTAGTGAGACACAGAGAAAATGGGGAATTTGAAACTGTAGCAAGCATAAGGCTGCTATCTCATTTTTCTGCACAAGCAGCAGAATTGGTGGCGCTTAATATCGCGCTTGAGAAATACAAAGGTGAGGAAGTAACGTGTACAGTGACTCCGCCTATGTGACGTGAATCGTGCACGCAGGGATAGCATGTTGGAAAAGGAGGGGCTACCTCCAAGCGGAAGGCACTCCAGTGCAGCATGCAGCATTATTGGACAGGCTTATTAAGGCACTACAGCTCCCAGCAGCCATTGCAATAGTTAAATGCGCAGCACATACTAAGAGAAATTACTTTATTTCATACGGAAATGAAGCGCGGATGAAGAGGCCAAAAGAGTTGCATATTCTTCAGATATCTCGAGTTTTGATACTCCCAGCATAAGAAACGGGGTGCTTATGGCTATGATAATGCAAGAAGGGTTTAATCATTTGGCAAAAACACAGTTGATGGAAATTCAAGGCAGTGCACCTCAGGAAGAGCAAGAATAATGGAAATGAAGAGGGTGTTCTTTAGCCCCCTCCGAAGCATTATGGTGACAAGACAGCACTGGAAAGACAGTGATGCCAGTAGAATTATTATGGGTAGCACTTGAACAGATGCACTACCCTGCGCATATAACTAGAGAAAGCCTTGCAGCAACTATTGCAGAGGACTGGTTTGTAAAGAACCTGTTACAACACGTTGCATGTTATGTCATAAATTGCATTGTATGTCAAAAGTTTACTGCTGGGCACACACTGTGAACAATCAGAAGAGTGATTGCTTGAATGAATGGTCCTTTTCAGGATTTACATATTGAGTATATTGATATGCTGCAAGAATGTAGTGGATATAGGTGTACGATAGTGGTGGTGTGTCCCTTTTCAAGATGGATCGAAGCAGGTCCATGTACACACACTGATGCCACTTGTGCAGCAAGGTTTTTAGTACGAGAAGTCTTTCCAAGATGGGGCATATGTGAGGTGCTGAGATCCGACTATGGCCCCCATTTTGTTAATTAATTATTTCAGCAGATGAGTCTATTATTGAATATAAAGCACAAGGTTCCTTCTGCTTATGTCCCACAAGCAAATGGAATATGTGAGAGACTCAACGGTCTTCTCACAGAGAGAATTGCTAAACTTAAATTGTCACTGAAGAAGGTATGGCTCTCTTCCCTGCCCTTATCCTTGTATGCATTAAGGAATCAGCCTGGGTCAGACCATCACCTCACACCCCATGAGCTAGTAACAGGGAGGCACATGAGAACACCCTTGACTTCTCCATCAAGGAATAGAATTGATGCCCAGAAGACAGCACAAATGTTAGGAAATTAGTCACTTGCGTATTTGACATGTATGACCGCTAGTATCTCTGTCATTTCAGATCAACTCAAGTGCTAGTGGTGGGGGTCTCAGGTTAAAGATGAAGACCATTCAGTAACCGGATTTCCAAAATGATTTCCTGTACCTAGACTGTGTGTTGGAGATGCAGTCCTAGTGCATAACTACACAAGGAAGTGGCACAAGCCCTGTTTTAGTGGACCTTACATTGTAGAAAACGTTACTACCTCAGCAGTAAAAGTCCAAGAAAGAATGTGCCTGGATCCACTTGGGTGACGTCAAGCCATATGCTGGTGAGACTGATGCACCCCCAACCGTCAATTCTGAAGCAAGACAAGAAGAAGTAGTTCAACGCGTGCAGACCATATCGATGACGAGGAAGAAGGATGCTAAGATTGTTGATTAAATGAATGCAAATGTGCATTTGGACTGTGGCTCACCTCGGACACTCTTTATACATATTTTAGCAGGAGTGAAATACTTCTAATTCTTGAGCCGCAAGAATCTTTTGAATAGGACCTTAGACAATATTGAAGTACTGCAAAATATGCCAAATCTCGAATTCGAGGTCGGCGACTGGAGGAGGGAGCAGTTTCATGATTCATTCCTCACTGAGTTTCTATTTCGTTACCCTAATGGTTCTGTGTGATGTTGATTCCCACAGGCTCCTTCTCATTATTTTCATTTTTATTTTGTGAGTACACCCTTATCTTGTTGGGTGCAGTACTCACATATGTGTGCTTCTGCACAATCCTAGAACTGGCCCTGCCATCCAGAGGTTGCTCAGAACGATAACAGAACAGATCGTGCCGATACCTGAGCATCTAACAGTTCTCTGATTAAAAAGGTTTTTTTCCCTCCTTAATAGTACACAGGCACAATGAGGAATCCTGATAATGACACAGTGGTGGGAAATGAGCGAACTCAACCACGTGTGGAGAATTGAAAGTGGTGGGGACTTATGCATTGGTGCATAATATGTGCGTGCACCACATTTATCATTATTTTCCTGATTCCTTTGGTATGCACTGTTTACTTTATTGGTCCAAAGAAAGCAGCGGTCCCCTTGATTCTCCCCATTCCAGTGACCCTTGCAGAAATGCCTGTTGCACAGAGACCTATGCCATTTGTGATTATGCCTACACCAGTGACACGTGTGAAGTCACCCATTGCACTGACAAGTGTTCCTAAGGCTCCCCCTGTAGGAAGGATGTTTACTGATGTATTTCTTGAGTTTCTTGCAGATACTCACTTCATGAAAGGGATACACAGGAAAAGCATACGAGAAGATGATTATGAGTGAAATAATTATCCACACAGGACAGCACATTTGAGGAACAACATATGGTATCAGCACATGAAAGAAGTGGGTGAAAGGACATCCACAGAAGGTTGCTATGTCTGTGCTCTCCTACCCTATGCATTGGGGAATTCAAAGATATTCATAGCTATAGAAATCACAGTCCAGAAAGCTCATTGCCTGACGCTCCTTGCACTCTGCCATACGAGAGTTCAGTTCTAGGTTTGAACAGCATCCTTGTTATGGGTGACTGAATGGACAGCTCCAGAAGAAGATGATTACGTGCAATATTTAAAGACAAGAGAGAGACCACACACCAGAGATGATGTAATAAGATATGAAAAGCCTGCAATGAGAGGAGCAGGAATCAGATGGGCAATAAACAAGAAGCTCAATTGTCAAGGAAACAATGATAAAGAAATATGAAGATACAAGGAGAGAGGCCAGATGCGAATCAGGGGATCAGTGCTTTCTCCTGATGGTTGGGAGGAAGGCATAGTTGTATGCAGAGCGTTGGCAGTAACAGGACATCACAAGCCAACTATAGATCATGTGGAAGAGGGATGCAAACCTCTCTGGGCGCAGCTTGCAAAATTGCTAACATGAGTTGATGACAAAGGAGGCCTGTTGCCGATACTGCCTCTAGCTAGTGCAGAACTATGCTTCAGAAACAATGGCACAAGAAAAGTTGGAGAGAATGAGCAGTGCAGTCAATTTCTTATGTACCAGGAATGAAGGATGGGACACTATGGGACGTCATTTATGCAATTAAATGCCCATGTGCTATGCATTATGTTGGGGAGACCGCACAATAAATACGCGTATGCATCAACGAGCATAAATCCTGCATTAGAGTAAACAACCAAATGTCAGCAGTAACAAGACATTTTCATCAAAATGGTCACACTGTGGCTCAATTGCGATTCACAGTGCTCGAGGTGATTTCAACCAAAGAACAAAGTATGAATATAAAGAAATTGAGAGCCCAAAGAGAAGCACTATGGATTGAGAGAATTGGGTCCCTGACACCGGAACGGATGAATGAAGAATTGGATTTAAGCTGCTTTTTATAAACTCTTTTTAGTTTTTTACATTTTTTTTTGATTGCATGTCTTCTATCATCATCCATTTCAAAGCTTTTTTTCATTAGAATTGCAAGTGTCATAAAGCATTACTGATTACACTCACATTTTATTCTTCTTTA
This sequence comes from Ambystoma mexicanum, assembly GCF_040938575.1. Classification (NCBI taxonomy): domain Eukaryota; kingdom Metazoa; phylum Chordata; class Amphibia; order Caudata; family Ambystomatidae; genus Ambystoma; species Ambystoma mexicanum. The sequence continues at coordinate 651,706,733 of NC_090935.1, read as the reverse complement.
AGCCTTCAGCTATCTTTATACAGTATTTCAACTATTTTATTATTTTAACTTTTATTTCTTTTCTACGTTACATTTGTGGTACATACAACATGCATACAGCCAATTCAATTCTGCATTTAACAACAACTCGCATTTTCTATATACAACATACATCCACACCATTCAACCGTTTTGTTTCACACTCACGCATCACCACGTAGGCAATACGGTTTCCAAGGCAATCCAACACAACTTAGTAAGCCCGAACACAGACGCGAGTCTTTCAACGTTGTGCCCGTGTATTCCAACGGCGGCCAGCCGCTCCTACACTTCTCAACATTTCAGGTAACTGACATATTTTGCATCACAATACTCTTCGCGCATTTCTTTCAGCGCATAACTAAATATAGCTTGTTACCGTTCTAGATCGGCGATTCTAATGAAGGCGTCATTGCTGCCTAGGCAACTAAACACCATTCAGCCATTCCGAGACAGCACACGAGTTTCCCTAGCAATCTGCTTGTTACCCACAGCAGAGGCCAGCAGTTCTTATGCTCACAGTATTTCAGGTAACAGTCTTCGCCTAGTTTTCATTCTCTTTTTTTTTTAAAATAACAACCTCATTAGAGCACAATATAACACAGCCTTTTTCTAACAGGCACAGACGACTGCTCTTTCTCCGTGAGACTTCTTCGTGGAGTTTTGTGTATGTGAATTACAGGTCAGTCCCCCAATTACCATTTGAAGTTTACCAGTACCAATTATTAACACTTTCATTTCTGATAGTGTGCTTATGCGTTTTTTATTATTTTTCCTTGACATTTTTTCACCACTTTTCACTCTGATTCGTTCTAATTGATGAAATTCTTTGGATGATGAACAATCCAAACATTGCTTCTATGATGGAATATTGGTAATGTATATATTGAATTTTCCACTAACAGTGGACCATTAAATTATGCTTCTTTTTGATGACCATGCTACTGATATTGGATGAATGGTTTCTTATTGTCTAATTGTGGAAATTATGGTTGTTCATTTTTGACCGTTACAATTACCTATGTTAATAAATTGAACCAGAAGCCATATGTAAATATTCATGTTCACAGGCCCTGAGGAAGGGTTTTTAACCCGAAATGCATAGGCCTCAATGTGACTGTTCAGCCTCAAAAAATGAATTCCCTCTGAGGAATTAAAGCTTATGGAAACAATAAGCAGAAAAGGATTAAATAAACATATATCTTTTTAACCGCAACAAGTAGTTGTTGATTTTCCAGTACAGAAATTAAACCACACGCGTGTGGCATACGGGAGTGCAGCCCGCACTGCTGGCTTCACAGCCAATGTCCTTCTTTTTGATTTACATAGAGTTCTATCACGGAGACACTCTTTCCAGCGGGTTTGCACCCCAAATTACAAAAGAGACACTTATCTTTTTTGAACAAAATATTGTAAAAAATATAACGTAGTGCAAAGCTCACCGCCAGTCCACTAGTGATAATGGACCACTACTGGGCATGTGGATCCAGAGCTTATATGAAGCTGCCTAAGGACAGGGAAGGGCTATGTTCCAAAGTGATAGTTCATGTACCAGCGTTGGTGATTCCAAAAAGTGACTTGAACATTGGAGAGTTCCCAAAGGCTGATGCTCATATGAGGAAGAGAAGATTGCTTGGAGTTCTCAGTAGAACAAAGAGGGAGAATTACTTTTCGGGTAAATCAATAGAAGCCTTTAATTCTATTCCAAATGAACACAGATTGTTCAGTCAGACAGCAATATTCACGACTATTTTCATGCTAGGGATCCAGACAATGGCAAATGCAAAATGGTTACAGATACCCAGATAGGAGCTCCTGCGGACAATCGACACTATAAGAAAGGGATTTAATGCTATCAAGGAGGAGCTGAGAGCCATAAGACTAATGACACTCCAGAATTGATATGTCCTGGACATGATTACAGCCATTGATGGAGGTGTTTGTGCCAAAATCGGGGAATCATCTTGCACATTCACACCTTCTCACGATGACGAGAATGGGACCCTGACAGAAGCCATTTATTTATTTATTACATTTGTTACATGCCCAGATCCTGGGATATCACGGCGTAGTTGCAGACATTTTAGGCATTGATTTGGGAATATTCACTTACATACTTGTGAATAGACCGTGTTACAAGATTAATCATTATGACATAGCCTATTAACATACATAAGATGAAACAATACAGACATCATGATTATTTACAATATCCAGCTCAGGCCTCCAATAGGTGTGCATATTTCTGGTCCTAGAGCAACTGAGAATACCTATGGCGGCTGACTGGAGTAGGCTTTTATATATGTTAACTAATATTGGTTAAATAACTAGGTTTTTAGCGATTTTTTTAATCCAGGGAAGGAATCCTCGTATTTGTTGTTAAGAGGCAGGGAGTTCCAATGTTTGGGGGCCAAGACTTGGAAGCTGCTAGCTCCTGCTCTAGTACTTTTGTAACGAGTAACCACGAGGAGCGCGTTGTTGTTGGATCTAAGTATTCTACTGGATGTTTTTTTCTTAACAGCGTTATATATATATGTAGGGGCTTTATTGGCAAGGTATTTGTGGGTGACACATAATGTTTTGAAAATTATTCTGCTTTAATGGGGAGCCAGTCAACCTCCCTCCAGATATTGGAAATATGGTCATATTTGTTTATTCCTAGGGCTGCCCATAATGCTTTGTTCTGCAATAGTTGTAGTTTTCTCAGGTTGGTATTGGACGTTCCTAGTAATGGGGCATTACAATAGTCCAGCTTCCATACAATCAGAGCTCTGGCCAGAGTAATACAGTTTGTGGGTGTGAGGAACTGGCGGCTTAATGCAATTAATTTAGATGTGTAAGATGCGGATGACAAGAGTACTGAGATGTGTTTAGCTATGGTGAGATTGGCATCTAGGTATACTCCTAACGTTTTTACTTGTTTAAGTATAATGTTGCTTACGAACCTGCACATCAAGATGAAAGATGAAGTAGAAGATATTGCAGACGACAGCTGGTTTGCATCAATCTTCTGATGGGTTCCACAATGGATGGCGAATATCTTCAAGTTCCTTGGAGCATTACTGGTAATGATCATGTTTGGATTCTGTGTGATCAGGATAATAATCACACAGTGCAAGAAGACAGCAAAGACAGCAGTAGGAATGAAGATCATGATCGATGTCGAGTCAGGGTTTGGACCCAAAGAGCTGACTCGTGAAGAAATCAGAGACTATAAAGTATTCATGCACCTGAGGGAACAAAGTTGTATCCAAGAGACGACAAGAAGTATGTAGGAAGATGGATCTACTGTAGCCCGAATGGACAATGCAGCCGTATGACCTGGAGTGTTGATGACCATGTAAAATCAGCAGGATCTTTGAAAGGAGTGATGAAGATATGGACTCCAAAGAAGCACTTTTTCAAGAAAGGATGTCTATATATGGAGACTGGTGAGAGGGTGGTTGATGAATCAACCAGAGGAGGGGGGGGTAGTGAAGAGGAAAAGCCAAAGGCCTCTACTGTCAGTCCTGCCCCTATCTTGCCTATATGTTGGGACCTGAAATAGTGACAAGCACGACACCTGTAATGATGCCCATGACACGAGCAGCCTTTGAAGCAAGGTATCCATTGAGAAAACCATTCTTTATGTATCCACAAACACCTGATAGTATCTTGGAAACGATCCCTGAAGAGCAGGTAAAGACGAATGGAAGAGGAGACTGGAGATGTCACATGAAGCACGGTGACGCACCGAGAAGAGATGCAAGAGAGGAGGTGAAGAGACCATGTAGAAACTGACGACTAAGTAAAGAATCGAGTGGCCCTTTACGTGTGAAATGATGATTGCACGTGTAAAGTGTACGGAAGAAAATGCAAAACTGTTTGTATAAATGTACAGATGCAGTAACGCAAGTAGACTAAGAATTCATGAAGGCTGGCTATATGTAGTGAATAGACTGCAGGCAGTGCCACCAATATATATATATATAGATATATAGAATCTGGATGTTCCACATCGTATTTGAGCAAACTGGGATCCTATGAGCAGAAGGGCTGAAAGTGTGGCGCAGTAGAATAAGAACCGCTGGTGATGGAGGAAGAATCGAGAAGGCTTGTCTGGCCCAGTGTCAAGGGTTGAGGCAGCCAAGAATGTGGTTATCTATCGGGAAAGATACAATGAACGTGAGCGGTGGGGTGAGGTCCTGTTAAGGTGCAACGAAAAGACAATGAGTTCCAAGTTGTATTCCTTTTAATAATATTAAATACAAGGGAGGACCTCAAAACGTGGTCTCCAGTCATATGGCCCAAATTAAAATAGACTTGGGCATGCTACACTGAGACTTGAAGATAAGGGTATGCTCACACTCCCTTGCATTCCCAGGAGCCATAATTCTTGCAAGGCCAAGTTCAAAAGGCTATTCTCATGTCAGACAGCTTGAGAGATGATAGATGACGGGCTAATTGAGTGGGGAGATATGGTCAAGTTCTACCCTCCAGCACCTGGGGTACTAGCTTGCGGGCTGCTAACAAGTGGAAACTTCCAGAAGGGTACTAGTGTACCAACCAATTGTAGAGGGCCACATATCAAAGAGCCCTATAGTTTGAGACCCAATGAAAGGTTGTGTAATTTATGACACTGACGATGACTTGGGGTGGTCATGGCTGTCCACCTGACAGTAGAGACCCAATCACAATCCCATACCCCATAGAAAGTATACCTAGATTTTCCCTGTTGTCATATCGCAACCCCACATAGGTTTTCTTACTTTGCCACGTAGTATGACATCAGAGATGACATGCTTTCACTATATAATCTTGTTTTTTTATGTAAATCATTGAGAGCGATACTGTCAGGCAACTGTTGATGTCGGCTGTACTCCCTGCTTTAGAAAATTGTTAATAAAACAGCTAACGATTGGCCAACTTCCTGAGTCAGTTTTATTATTAATGTTTTAGTAACTTCTGCATCCCCATCCTTCCTATAGAGTGTTACCTCGTCTTAAAGGACCTCTGGGTTCAATATAATACATGGCAGCCTGCCATACCTGTATACAAGCCTGTAAATAATGTGCTGTAATCAATTATCACAATTCTGTTGTGACATCACAATGCCTGCTGCCTGAGCCAGCACAGAGTAGAATTCCGGGTCACTGAAGCACTTAATTAAAGATTTGACCTGCTTTACAAATTACATTCTTGTACAATTATTTTACATCAGAAAAAAATGGGGTAAGGACAGGGACATCATTTAGGGGTCGCCAGAGGTCGCAATTGCGACCCCCCTGAGGTCTCCCTTGCTACCCCTAAAAAAAAATGTTTTTCTTTTTCTTGTGCAAGCTCCTGTCCTGCTGTGGCCTACGCCATGTGGCTCTTTGCTTCTGGAGTGGCTAGCTTTCTTGTTCAGGCCTCTTAAAAACAATAAAAAAGAACAGGGGTTCCACAAGTCCAACACTTTCAGCAGTGAAACTAAATAAGAAAGAATAGGAATAGCAAAAAATGGTCTTTCTGGAATTCTATACAAGAATTGCTAGACTCATTAAAGGTTTATTTCAGGCACACTTCAGGGGGTGAGTCGCTGATTTAGTCTGTTCTTAAACACCTCAACTCAGCCTTTCATCCTTCTGAGGGCGATAAATGAGAACCAACACAGGTTGGGTGATAGTGTATGTATATTTTTTCTATATAAAGCACTTAACCGTACGTGCTGTATAATAACACACCATTATCATTTGGCCAATGAGGTCTGCTTGCATTCACAGTAATTTGGTAATATGGGTCTATCCACACTGATCTTAATGATACACATGGCAATCCATTCTTGTATGAAATCTATATCACATTATAGTGATATCTTAACCATCTTTTTTCATAGTGTACTTAGGAACAATGCTATGTGACGCCACTTCCTATTTTGTCAAGGGGTGAAAGGTCATGTTCAGTCGCTTCCCGCGATATTACTTCAGGGTGGGGTCAAATGACAACACTTCCTGTGATGTCATCACAGGTCAAGGGTCGTGTGATGTCCCTTCCGCTACCCCTGGCATTTTGGTGAAATGACGTCCCTGGTTAAGGACCCTCTTTTTTGTATATGGAAGGCATGTCTCATAAGGGAATGCAAAATATGTCAAAAAACAAGGGTTGAGCCCAGGCTACCCTGCCCTTCCACACCACACCAGGACAGGTAGGGACTATAGTAAAGTTGTATGATGATATTCAACACAACATATGGTCAAGGAGCCCGTGTAGCAATACAAAATAACGTATTCATATTTCTATCAAAAAAACATATCTAAAAATGTATTCACATATGGAAACAGAATTATATAGAAAATATAACACAAATATATTGTAACAGATGTTGTATCACGAGAACCAATTCGGGACTGTAGTCCAGCAAAGATGCAGATTCCCAATACAGATATGGGGTTAGTATCAGTGTCAACACGATCACACTCACTAAAGGTAAACATCAAATAATTTCCCTAAACAGGTCGACACAATGGTGTTTCTAGCTCACAAGGCGAGCTGTGTCTTGCATCAGTTCCCACCAAGGATTTTCCTTCTGAATTTTCCTCAGGACCATCAGCACAACGCGGTGTGACACAATCAGGTACCCCGATTATGGGGAAACCATGTTAGATAGCACTACAAACAAAAACACAAACATGAACTGTTTTAAAACTTGACCACAAAATAGTGCTAACGATGTGCACTATCTAGATACTATAGTTCATCACCCACCTGCCATTTCTTCCTTGTGTGTCGGGCTGCTTGCTTATCACACCTTGATATTCAGTGAGTCTGGAGGTTTCCTATAACTAGAAACAAGACAGGGGGCAACCTCCAATCATCTATATTCCCCTTGGTGTGCTTGTGTCTCATATTATTTTATGCAAAACCAATTCATATTAATGGCAAAAGATGCCGCCGGGTACCTACATTGTTATAGTTCTGGAACCGGCATATCATTTTTATTGATTGGGCCTGTGACAGGGGACTCTTCTATGGCAAAGTATTGTCAGTTGTTTTGTCCATTGATGTCATGTAGGGCATGATATTGCATCTCATCGCTGAGTACGATCTTATTGCTATGGCTACATTCAGATAAATATAACTGCTTCCCTTCCATTGTTATGCAGTGCCGAATAAATACGGTACGGAATTCTAGATGCGGGGCCGCGGGCCATGATGACCACGGTGAAGGAAACTAATTTTATTAGCTTATGGTCGTCCGTACTATAGTGGGTTGTTCTTCACTTAACTTCGGAAACAGGGGGCGCTTCAGCTACCTTGTCGGTGCTTCAAACTGCAGAGAAGACTTCCGTGTTTATTTGAGCATGCGTACTAGAGCACTTAACTATCCTTGGGTGCCATCTTGCGATGGGCACGGATACCACCTCCTCACTGCGCTTCTGTATTCACACTCTTTTCAATGATACGTTTATCCAGAAATATACATACTCTGGGATTAACCATTATCCAAACCAATTTATACCGAAAAAGATGTTCAACAGATTGTAAAAAATGTAGGTGTTGCGATATTAACTACAGGGTTGACCTTGGTCGTGGTGTATCCATACTTAACCACACATGAGGCAGATCAATATTATGGAAAAAAGAAAAACATTCTGTGTTGTACCAACTGGGGACATCTGGCACATAAATGATAGTCTCTTGCATTCTGATCTCGGATCCTTGATCATGGCCACAGGCATTCGCCCCGGGGTTGGTAACACAAAAAAAGAGATGTTTAATGAAGGAACAGACCCCACTCAATCGAGGAGTTTAAATCTTTATTTACCAAATTAAATTTATAGATCAATTTCTGTTCTAATTTTCTCAAGGCTAAGTCGCGACCCCCACCTCGAGGGTGACATTTTGTTGTCTGAATGACAAACCAAAACAGGTCAGTGTGCTTGTGTGATTTGGCCTTAAAGTGTGCCACCATTGGTTTGTTAATGACTTGATTCTTGATACAGGACCAGTGCTCACAGATCCGTTGCATGATCTCTCGTTTTGATATGCCAATGTAAATTATCCCACAAGGGCATTTTATGCCGTAAATCACCCATTTTGTAAGGCAATTGGAAAAAGTGTTGAGTTTCCACTTGAGTCCATACAATTTGTTTGATTTCTTTCATGAGTGTACACAGTAAATATGTTCCATATCTAAAATGGCCCGTTACTGGCGGTAATGACCATAAGGTGGTCTGGGATGAAAGTTTGTTTCGTGGGTCCTCGTATGTGTGCACCAGTCTGTCCTTGAGGTTTCTGCTTCACTTGAATGCAAACCTTGGTTTTTCCAGTTGGAATTTATCCGTTTTGTGACATTTTACAGCCATTAACTGATAAGGTAGTATGTTTAGTTTGTGCACTGCTTGAGTTTAACATATGAAAGCAAGAAACTTAATGATATTGTTTATTTTAAAGCACAAAATGAAAAGCTTTTTCAGATGCATTTTATTAAACTGCTTACATATTTTTCTGCAACACATTAGATTCTGCATATTATCAGTTTGCTTTAATCCAAACAGATTCTACATTCATTCTATGTGCCAGCAACTGGAATAGCTCTTGCATTAAATTTAGCAAGAGCCCATGGATTAAAGGGGATAACAGTGTATGGCCATGCATTGAAAAGAATAAAACATCCCTAGGTCTGTGACGTCATACACTGATTCAGCCTCGTTCCTCCATTTGGTCACTGATCTACCCCATGCTTTGCTACACCCGTATAAAGCACGGTAGTGGGTACTTCATCCCATATATAATAGCTCGAACAGTGACCTAGTCTCTGGAGGCATGCAAAGGAAAACGCCCCAAATAAATAGACATATCCCCTTTACTCTCAGGGACCCCTGAACTAGGCCCGTGTCTGCACGGTGCAGGCCCACCCTGTCATGAAAGCCTGGCAAACGCTGTAACATGGGCCACACCACATACGTTTGCTAGGCGCGTCCATTGATGGCCACCTTCCACAGAATTTGACTCCAGAATTCTTAATGTTTCCCATGCTTAACGTGAATCGGTTCATAAATACCACTTCAGCCAGCATCCTTCTTCCTAAGTGATATCTCGTTGCACTCTTGGTTCCGGTCGATTATTGAGCATTAATCCTAGGAATATCATCAGTGGGTAAGGATTGTTATATGTATGTCATGCCATGTCATTTTACATCATGTTATTATGCTGTTAGTCTATTTCTAGAGTGCACTCTCGCCACGATGTGGCCTCAAGGGGCTGGAATAACTCTCATAATCAACTGGACGAGGGGAAGGCAAACGATTGACTTAAGTTCTCTAAGAAAAGAAAAGATGATTCTTTTTGTAGAAGTTGGAAGGTGTGTCTTTGTGCTGAAATGGAAGGGGATTGGGTTCAGCATATGGGGCCATAAGCTTCTGCTTCTAGTCCCTGATTGAACACATCTGAGGTCAGCCATTTCTAAGGTTTGCGCTGAGCATGACATGGCCAGATTATCATCATTACTCCAACTTTTCATGATCACCATAAATAATTGTCCACTGGTGTTGTTATGCCAGAAGTCAATACAAGGTGCTTTCTGACAAAGAATTAAACATACAAGAAGTTACAGAAATCAAATGGTGGATTTAGTTTTAGGAAATAATTGTAAATTGTAACTGAGTCCATTTTTAGAAAGGTGTTGTTAGCAAGAGGAACAGTGCAACTTTTTTTTTTTAAGAAAAAAACTGACATCTCAGAATCTTATAACCACAGATGGGGAGTGCACTTTGAGATTTAAAATGCCTCCCCCCGACCTCCCAAACCACAGCTTACAGCAGTATTGGCTGCTGCTTTCGCTGTCAGAGCAAAGGATTTTGGAGCAAAGGGTTTTCTTGGCCTGGATGCTCGACGTGCAGCCCTTGTCATATTAATCCTAGCTCTGGGGTCGCTGGTATGGCCCTGCCCTTAACCCTATTACATCCCATGGGTGCCAAATCCCCACAACAAACAGCCGCCACCATGGGCGTAATTTTAGGGGGGACGGGGGTGTTTGTCCCCCCCAAACTTTCATGGCACACTATTTTGTCCCCATTCATTTGAATGGGGCACCTTTTCTTCAGAGGTCATGTCCCCCCCAACATTTTCAGCAAAGTTTCTCCACTGGCCGCCACACGGTAGGTACCATTACATCCCTGAATCGCGGGGCCACTCATTCATTAGTCCAAGAGATCTTGCCAAGGGAGTGATGTCACTGTCATGATTCCGAGGCAGAGAACGGGGGGAAATACTGTGTATCTAGACCCATCAGAAAGCCTTTACGCTCCTTTGCTGTGACAGACGACTGGTTTTGTGCAGCTCAGAAGAACACAGGTGTCATTATCTCGCTGACGCTCAGAGGATGGTTCGAAGATGTGACAAGAAAAGGAACTGCACAAATGCTTGCAGGTCGGTGGAAGGCACATACAAGCGCTAAGGGCCAAATAATCTTCCAGAAATGGTAGGGTGCAGCCTGCATCCGGCATTAATGTCATAGTTTATGGTCCACTAGCTCGTCCTGTAAATCCGAGTGTGACAGACCCTGATCTATCGCTAATCTGGTTCCACTTCATCTCTTCCCAAAATACCTTAAAAAAACCTCGGTAACAACGCGTGCGCTCCCTTGAAAATCGAACTACCCCCTCAGTCTGTTATAATTCAGTTTACTCCTCACATGCTTTATGTCAGAAGGCGTGCATACAACAAGAAAAGGCCGCTTGGCGCCAAAGACTCGCGCCCGCTTTAGCACAGGTGACGTTTGGGCCTGAAATCAATCGCATTTCTATCATTCTTGGGATCGTGCATTTATTGACCAAGCTTGTTTAAGGGCTGCTTGGCTGAAAACTCAAACCACCTACACAAAATCTCGAGCGTGTGTGTAGGTGACATGAACACTCTAGGGAGCTGTGAAAGGCACCCTCCAAAGCCAGCTTTGCGCGCTTTTCTAAAGGGCAGTGGGGCAGTCGGTCTTTTGTGTTCAGGGGTGCACTGGCCTACAGGGAACTCTGGAGATTTCCCACTGGGTCCCTATGGGCCTCTTTTGTGGGGTTACCTATTTTATTTCCATATTTTCTTATGGAAAAGGGCTTGGGCTTGCTAAAAATGTGTAATATGGGGACACTTTGAAAAAGCATTTCACGGCCTCTTTTGATTGCCAGTCCTCCCCTGTTTGTGTGCCCAGGGTCATTGGAATGAACACATTCAGAAACAAGGCCGGTTTTGTGAGATTGTCATGCGTTCCACTTAGACCCCTTGAAACTACGTTGCATTTGTCTCAAGACAACACACCCTTGCTTACCAACATCTGGAAGGGGTAGCGCGCATAATGGCGCTCCCCAAATGTAGCACTATATGCAGACGAGGCACTTTTGTACTAGATTATGGAGTAACCATTGGTAACAGTGAAACTATTCAATTGTGAGCACATACGCACTCGCAGGCAGACAGGCAGGAGGGTAGTGGGGCGGGGTGCATTGTGAGGTGCTGTTCACCAGGTCCCTTGAGACGCGTGGCTTGGGTACCAGTTCTCCTCGCCGGCCCGGCACTCTCCTCTCAGCAGCATCTCGCAGCCGCTCCTGCTTCCGGAGCCGATGATTTGCTGCAGATGACATCAGCAGTGGATGCTGGAGGAGAGACGGATCTTGTGTGGTGTGTGTGTGTTTCTCCTCCCAAGGTCCCAGCCCCGGCACCCCCACTATAAAAGCCGAGACGCCTCTCCCCTCCGATCTCACTCCCCGCGCCGCCGCCGCCGCTCGCGCTTGCCTGGTGTGATTTTGGGAAGCCAGCAGATTCGGGTTCACCGCAGAGGGAGGAGGAGGAGGAGCAGGCGGCGGCCAGGATGTCGGCTCTGGCCGTGGAACCGGGACCGGAGACGGAGCCCACCTGCACCTTACTGAACCCAGCCTCCTCGCCCAGCCTGTCCCATCGCTTCCTGGACAGCAAATTCTACCTGCTGGTGGTGGTGGGGGAGATAGTGACTGACGACCACCTGAGATGTGCCATTGCAAACATTGAGAGAGGTAAGCCAGCGAGTGCCGGGCCGGGGCAGAAGGCGGTGGCCTGGCCATGCTGCTGGAAGGGGCGAGGCGCCTAACAGGACCGGCGCAGAAAGGCTGCCCAGCCCTCACCCTCTGTGCTTCACTGTTATCAGTGTAACTGCTGCTTCCATTCTGCAGAGTAATAGCACAAAGACCAGGCTCTCGTCGCCCACAGGAACGTGCACAAAATACATCCTAAAGTGTCTTAATGTGGGTTTTGATTAGAAGAAAGGATCGGGGAGGAAAAAACCGAGGCAACCACTCCCTTTTCTGTGGAAGGAAAATTGGTCGAATGCGGATCTAACAGTTGGCAGCAGAGCAGCCCAACCCTCTGGTGCTTCGTCAACAGAGGAAAAAAATCTAGCAAGCTATATTCCTGCAGTGAGATATACGAGCAGGCGTGGATGTACTCTGCGTTTTACTTAAAATACACACCCAATGTGGACCGCAGAGCCTGAATATGGATGCTCTTTGAGTTGTGAGGTGTATATTTGCAAGCCAAGAGCATTCGTTTGAGAAATTTAGGGTGGGGTATGTGCACAAAAGGATAACACGTGTAATTCTATTTTTTTTCCTTCATGTATTGCCTGTTTTTTCATCAGATTTGGAAAACGTAAATTAAAAGGCATGATGACTTTAGACAAAGGATGGGGTGGGGTTCTGTGCACTGGACTGCGTCGCCGATTCTCTCATAAGTGTGTCCGTTCTCTCCCAAAAATAAATGAAATTACAGCCCCTGCCTTTCATATCAAGTAATCCAGTGTACACGCATTGACTATGAAAATAAAAGGACATCCGAGGGTGCGCTTTGCTTTATCCAGTGAGGAGTGTGCCTGGATTTAGCGCTGCTTTTGTTTGTGGCCATTGCTATTATCATTCCTAATGATTCCATTGTACCCACAGTTGGTATTAGTACAATTGCTGTTATTATCCCCACGGCTGGCTTCATTCCATTGCCATTATCCCCCTTGCTGGTGTTATTCCCACTGCTTGTATTGTTTCCGCCGGTGGCGGTGTCATCATTGTTGTTGAATCCCTATGGATCTCACCGGACCCATTAAAGGTGTTATGGCACAGGGCGTTATTTGGTATCGTGACACAGGGCGTTCCCTAGGGGCTCCGTGTTGAACAGCTGCGCATGGTGACCACCCATCCTCCTCAGGCAGCATCTGCCCAGATACCGGCTTGTGGGCGTGGCGCAGTCCGCACTGCGGTCCCTACGGCAGCTCAGAGCAGACAAAGGGCGTTCACTCAGCTAACTCGTATACGGGTAGAAAGAGAAGAAGGACGGCCAATGTCAAAAATCTCACGTGTCCCCTTTTTAGTCGACGACGAACATTGTCGCCATGTTTGGGCTGGCTCGTTCTGTATCGTAGAACACACGCTGCTTTACTAAGTAATGTGAAATTTGTCTTGATTGCATTCTTTAATAAAATTAATATTAACTCAATGTTAACATTCTATTAGGCGTCAGACAAACCGTATTACGTTTAAACATTATAATACACACTGTTGTTCGTATTTAAAGTAGTATCATGTTTTGCATACCTCTGAACCTTTTGATATTCCTGGGAGGGTGAAAAATGCAATTTTTGTGAGGGGGCGGGCAGGGTGGGGAGGGAGGTGACAGCCCTCTGAACTGTATGGAGAGTTAAGGGGCTTGGCTTGTGAGTGACACAATTTCATGGTGGGTAACCTCCAAAAGCGGGTAATCTACGTCAACCTTAAATTAATCAAGGCGGGTTAAAAAAAGGCGATTTTTTTGGGGGGCGGGTGAGAGCAATGAATGAACTGGTGGGAGGCTTTCAGAAATGCCAACCCTCCCAATTTCGGTGGGAAACTCCCGATTTTGTTATAAAAAATGTTAATGTTGATGTTAAAGGATATTTGTACCACGCACTATCACCACCGGAATGGTCCCCTGGTGCTGTGGCGGATCTGAAAAGGGAACATGGGGTGAGTTAGTGGAAATGAGCGGGAAAAGTGCAACAGAGCAGTGATGAGCTGTTGGCAGCCTCAACACGGTTAACACCGTTCGCTGGGCTTGGGGTGTTTTCCGTTCGGTAGCCGTCGTGTGCTGTTGTGCAAGTCTTGTTTTGTTGTTGCGGTGTAGTGAAGTTTGTGCGGTTTGTTGTGCTATAGGGTTGTGGTTGTGTTTGTTTAGAGTTTGGGGGTGTATGCTTAGGGTTGAAACTGTTAGTGGGTTGGCTATTGGAATCACTGCTTGGAAGTGATGTTCTATATTTCCACGTTGCGGCACATGCTAACATTTACAATTCCATCCAGGTGTGACACCTGCTAACCCCCATGATTTTGTCCAGATGTGACTCATGCTATTAGCTGATTCCAACTAATTGTGGCACATGGCAAGATTCACAATTCCATCTATGTGTGGCCAATGCTATCATTTAGAATTCCATCTAAGTGTAGCGCAAGCTAACCTGTACACTTCTATCTAGATGTGACTCATGCTAATGTTCATGATTCAATCTAAGTGTGGCCGATGCTATCATTCCCAATTCCATCTCAGTGTGGGGCATGCTAACCTTCACATTTCTATCTAGATGCTACGCAGGCTAATGTTTACGATTCCATCTGAGTGTCAGACATGCTGTCGTTTGGGACTGACATCTAATTGTGGCATTGCTACCTTCACATTTCTATCTAGATGTGACTCAGGCCAATGTTCCCAATAACATCTAGGTGGTGCACATGCCAGCAATCATGACTCCAGCTAAATGTGGCACATGCTAATACTCAATTTCGGCTAAGAATTCCGGCTAAATGTGGCACATGCTAACAATCACGATTCCAGCTAAATGTGGCACATTCTCCCACCTAAAATAATGGGTTCCCCAATGCAATCCACTTTCTGTAGCAGAATCTCCCTACCAGGTGCTGGAAAATGTTGGCATGTATGCATACCTCTCAACTCACATGCTTTTGGCTGGTGTCACCCGCGATGTAAGCGGCTCTCTCACCCGCCAAGCCCCTTCAAGAATAAGTCAATAGGCTTTCACTCCCCAAAAACAAAATCGGGTGTTTTCGCACTGCCCTTGGGTCACAAAAGGTTGAGAGCTATGTGTTTAGGCTTGGCGGGTGAATTCATTCATTCCAAAGCAGGTGACACCCGCCTAAAACGTGTGAGTTGAGAGTTATGGTGTGAGTGGAGAGCTATGCTTTTAAAATGTATTTGGTAAACGAAAATGACACATCCCAGAAGAGTTCCCAACCACAGTGTTGGATAATACCTTCGTCACTGCCTTCTGTTCAGCCCCCGCCATGTGAAGCTGTGCAGGGGTGTGAGTCCCATTTGAAACTATCTAGCGGCCTTCTCATACCTTCTGCCAGGAAGCCTTCCACATGTCAGCACAAAACGCCTTACTTTGGGGGAAGAAAAAGGGCAGTGAAAAACAGTATAGACTAGCATTTTTTTATATCGCACATGCAGTGTCAACTGGGGTCGTTTTGTACCCCATATTCATATGTCTGATCACACAATCCATATAGTTTAGGGGATGGGGAAATGATCTGTTTTGCTGCTCAGACTGAACATTTTTAACATCTTTGCTGGATTATACAGCTCCTAGATAAACGCAGTGATAATATTTGAGCTTCCTTGGTGAATGTGTGCATTCCCACAGCCTCAGCTTGTGCCTGGAATTTGTTGCAGAGATTATCAAGGGAAATGTGAATTGGTCTCTGCACAGCAGAACAAAGAAATAAAGCTGTCAATAGAGCTGAACACCTGAATGACCAATTAAGAAAAGTTACGTTCTCTTTGGAGACCCATTTCGATTGAAAAGATTAACATGCCCTGATGCCGTCTCCTCTTCTGTGTCAGTATGTCCCATATAACCTGACTGCTACTAGGGCCATCGTTCCCTTGGGTAGCGCAACTACAAAGGGTTGTGGAATTTACATTATCACTGATTATAACGACCAGCACTGCTGCAGATGTGTTGTGTCTTGTGGGGTCACGTTCCAAAATGATGTTTATGGCCCCCTTGCCCACTACAGCTGGGAAAACCAGTCTGAGGCACACGTGGGGTGATTATATATACATTGTTATAGAGAAAGGAACGGCGTAGGGGTTGGTCTGCAGGGTTTGCATTTAAAATGTGTATGTGTTCGCGATAAAGGCCCAAGCATCCCTGGCATTTTCATTGTTAAAACTGTCACCGTTTCAGTAACATATGGCTCACACGAGCAATACGTTTATTTATGTATTTATTACATTTGTATAGCGCACAGAAGCTTTTGGGCATCGAGGAACTGTTACTTGCAAGGAGCTTAGTTACAGGGTGGGAGCATCAGGGAAAAGTACATGTTGTATAATTATACATTCGGGTACATATATATATATACATGGTACATGTATGAGGTTTATCAGGTTAGCTGGTGGTCGCCGCTGTGAGAGCATATTATTATGTCCCCTCTGGGGCCATGTAGAGCGTGCAGTGTAGCAGAGGCAGCAAGTGGGGTGTATGAAGACACGCCCGCCCTCTGATGGTACCCAGAAAGTCCCCTGGGAGTCCAGTCCTTGCCAATCCCGAAAGGCTGAGTCACTGCGTTGCTGGGAAATTCATCTGCGCAATTCTTTCAGGCCTATGTCTTAGGCAAGGGTGTTTATGACGGTGGTTACAGACTTACAGTTGCTTTCATCCTCTGACCTCTTCACCAGTGGTTCTTACTTGGCAAGGGCCAATGTGTCTGTAAAATCCTGCACGACCAGGCCGTCGCCATCGTTATGTTACGCATATAGTGCACTCTTGCCTTTTTCATGGTCTAACAGAGCCTGTACATTTTCGGATCTTACAATTAGGAGTGCAGATTTAAGGAACGAGTTATCTTTGGATTTAAACATCATTAAACTGACGTGTTTGGCGCGTGCGCTTCACAACATGAAATCGAAGCCGACTTCCTTGTTTTTAAGTTTAAACTTTTGAGTGCGTTTTGTAAACGAAAAAGAAGTATGCAGAATGATTACAAAAAATATTACATATATTGAAAGCAGAACGTTTTTTTAAAATATTATATTGAAGATTTCAAAAAATCGTGTTCATGACAGCCAAAAAGAGCCCGCCCTGTTATAAGGTCGTCACGAACCTGCACGCAATCTACACCCATAACTGGAGACACGCGTTTAGGAAAAGAGTGAAGGTGAGCAGGCCTAGCCAATCGAATGTAGGAGTGCTAAACGGCTCAACGGCCATGAGTCAAAGGTCAAGGTCAATAGTCTCTCACCCTTTCATAAGTATCCTCCTCCAACAACATTGCGTGGGAAGCGTCGGCCACGGATTCTGTCGATTAGGCTGTAAGCAATGTTATCCCCCTCAGAAAAACAATGGACACACAACATGGTGCTGTCTTACTATGGCAGACAATATTATAGCAGGTTACTGTAAATGTGAACAGTACATTGCACACCTGTTTCCCTATTGGTGTGTGTTTACTAGGCTTCAGAGAGAACCAGTTCAGGAATTCTGTGTGCATGTACTCAGTGATACTCAGACCCACAATGTTCTCCCTGGAATAGCCACCATTAGCCAACCGCTACAGGAAGCAGGGTAAATGGACGCGTTTTAACATTTACGGATATCCACCTCTAGGCTAAGCCTCATGACCTATTTTGCATTAAAACTCATGTCACTTGGCACATGCATCTGGAAACCATGAATTCTGTTGCACTCAAAGCTGAAGCAGGAAAAAACAGAATGCATCCTCCTCAGATGGGATCACAGCCCTACATGCTTCAGTCCAGGCATGGCTGACCAGGAGGAAGCAAGCTCGGTTCTCCGACCAGCACTCCTCCATGTGAAGTCCCTCAGGTTAACCATAACAGCGACCTTGCTATTAAACCCAAGTCACCATGAAAGCACAGGCCGGATAGTATCGGGTCTCTCTTACTCGCATCGGGCAAGAGGTCCCCTCCATCCTGGCCTTCAGAAAGCAGTTCTCCACACCACGGAGCATACATCACCCCTTCCCTGCCCCCAGTGAATGAGCATGGCCATACCCTCCGATCCGCCACCCCCTTCACTGAATGCACTGACATCCATGTGTCTTTACACACGGCTAGACCACTAACACACATCACCTGTATATCTAGCCATCTTGCTACCCTTACATATCAATACACGGATCCAAATAAAGATTTCCTGAGCTGGAGCTAGAAGCAGCTCTTCCAACTCGGGTAACATCCCATAACGAGGAGCTACTTCTGGGGAACCAGCAGTGTGCACATGGCATGCCATACATGTAAGATTCACCTCTGATGCCAGCTATAACTTTGTGCCTAATCCATAGCGCCCTATTTGCTTTAAATGTCTTCCAGGTGTGTCTTATTTCCACTTTATACAAGTCCCCAAACACGCAAGCCCTCAATATAAGTTTGTCAGATTGCTAAACTTAAATACCGCTTGTGGTAATTACTGTTGTCACATGTCATTCTGGAAACTCGCATCATTATGAAAAAACCACCAGGGTTGCCAGTAAAACGCGTTATTTCAGGAAAACTCTGTGTATTATTTTGCCCCCCCCCAGCCATTTCCACCCTTATTTTGAGGATGGAAATGGATTGTGTACAGTAGCGTATCATACACTTACTGCCACACATTTTTTACTGCACACAATAGTAACTTCTTAACATTTTGTGCTTTATACATGGCAAAGGGAATAAGAAGGTGGACTTCAGGGATGCAAACCTTTCACCCCCTTTTGTTGTCTCCATAACCCCTTAATTTCACTGCCCAAATCTGCAGAATCGCCTTCAGGCCCATTTGCTATATCCCATACTGTTAAATGTACTTTTTACGCACACACTCTGCCTGTGCAGACTATTATTGTCTCAGAATTTCAAGGGCTCTGAGCGACTGTTTGATTTTTCCCTGTGTTCCCATCCTCCTTGAACGCTTTGAAACATTTGCCTGTGTATAGGTGCTATATAAGTAAACAATACCATACCATATTTCATGTATTGAAGCAAAGTGCTTGCGTATGGGAAAGCATTGTAAACACACTCACCACCTCTTGAGCAGAATAAAAAGAAATGTCCAGTACATGGCAGGGGCGAGGTGTTGCAGCTTTGGACTGTTTCATTTGTAGAGTACATGGCAGGGGCGAGGTGCTGCAGCTTTGGACTGTTTCATTTGTAGAGTACATGGCAGGGGCGAGGTGTTGCAGCTTTGGACTGTTTCATTTGTAGAGTACAAGGCAGGGGCGAGGTGTTGCAGCTTTGGACTGTTTCATTTGTAGAGTACAAGGCAGGGGCGAGGTGTTGCAGCTTTGGACTGTTTCATTTGTAGGCCCACTGCATTTCGTCGTCTAGCTAATTGTTCATTGGCAGGCACGAGGGTTGAGCAATGATGAATCAGGTGCTTGGTTGCTCAGCTGGGTGACCCATGGCTTTGATTTGTGTCTCAAGGAACTGGGTCCAATTTCAGTCGCATGGGGCGAGGCATATTTCTCCCCGGCCCCCGCCATTCTCCGAACATATGATATGATATGATAGGTTATTTTTAACGTGAGTAATACCCAGAGATTTCCAAGCGCGGAACCGGGAATTGAACCTGTGTTGCTCCGTATTGTCTGGCTTCTAAGGCGAGCAAGTTGCCCCTGAGCTATTCCCCCACAACAACCCCACCCCCCAGACATATCACACGATGGTTGGATTGCTTTCTTCAGTTCATCTGTGCAGATTTGTAAAAAAAGCCAGCACATGTTTCCTGGGGACTAAATGCAGGAATGTGTCATTTACAGTCTCGCACTTCACATTTTGAGGCTAGATAACCAATTTAAGGATGACGGGGTATGGGTGTGATTTGGGATTTACAGTTGTGTCGTCAGCCTCACCCCTTGGCTTAATCTGACAAACAGTACCTTTGCTTCTGAAACTCTCTGGTTTTAGAGGCTCCTTCGCCTCAGTCTCTACCATCCATGAAATCTTAGATGTATTGGGTAGAGGAAGCCCAGCTCGGAAGTGAAAGAGCCCTGACTGGCAGCAGCCATCATAGTACTGGCGGCCAGGTGCTCCATGGTTGTTTAAGTGCTGGCAGGAGCATCATATATGTGCAGTCAGTGGTGGCTTCTGTCACAGAGCCCCAGACTCTATATTGTGACTCAGCTGTCTTTTCTGTGAGCTTTTGAAGTTGTGTTGGATGCACACTTATTGTGGTGATTTTATTTACTTTCTTTGATTTGACTAGGGTCAAACTGTGCGTGATGCCACTGAGAGAGACCATGCACACTTATATCATGTTGTGTCCTGTGATCTCACCAGGGCTTCAAAGGGCATGTGCCACTTCTGCTAGCTGGGCGTTTTTGGCGAAATCCTGCCAGTGGCAGAGGGTGATATCAATGCTTGCTTTGTCTGGCACAGGCTATTAGCAACCATTTCTCTGAAATCTTTCATTTACGCCCAATCTCATGTGGCCAATCTACATTTTCACAGGTGCTTGTGTAATGCCAGTGAATTCCGCGCAGCGGGCTGTGACTTTTGGGCATGTGTTGCCATAGTGGATTTCCGTGCATCTGGCCATCACGCATAATTTGGTTGTTCTTTTACTTGTGGTTCAGAAGGAACTGTTTGTTTTCCAAATATGTATAGGTGTTTGTGTGTGCAGAGTGGGCTACAGGAACCAGGGAAGTGTGGTCAAGAACATGCCAATGTAGTTAATTACCAAGGGGAAGTAGAGCATACTGCAGTGTGTGAAATGTAACCTGGTATGTTATTGGCATTTATACTCTGGTCAACTGCGATTGACATGGCCTCCAGGTGCTGTGGTGGATCTAAAAATGAGGGGGGAGAGGAGGTGAGGTTGTTAGGGAGAGAGGGGATATGGAAGATAGATTTCCTGTTATGTTGATGCATGCAGACCAGAAATACCCTGAGCTCTGCATGCAGGAGGGGCGGTGAGGTTATTAGGGAGAGAGGGGATATGCAAGATAGGTTTCCTGTTGTGTTGATGCGTGCAGACCAGAAATACCCTGAGCTCTGCATGCAGGAGGGGCGGTGAGGTTATTCGGGTGAGAGGGGATATGCAAGATAGGTTTCCTGTTGTGTTGATGCGTGCAGACCAGCAATACCCTGAGTTCTGCATGCAGGAGGGGCAGTGAGGTTATTAGGGAGAGAGGGGATATGCAAGATAGGTTTCCTGTTGTGTTGATGCGTGCAGACCAGAAATACCCTGAGCTCTGCATGCAGGAGGGGCGGTGAGGTTATTAGGGAGAGAGGGGATATGCAAGATAGGTTTCCTGTTGTGTTGATGCGTGCAGACCAGAAATACCCTGAGCTCTGCATGCAGGAGTGGCGGTGAGGTTATTAGGGAGAGAGGGGATATGCAGGATAGGTTTCCTGTTGTATTGATGCGTGCAAACCAGAAATACCCTGAGCTCTGCATGCAGGAGGAGCGGTGAGGTTATTAGGGAGAGAGGGGATATGCAGGATAGGTTTCCTGTTGTATTGATGCGTGCAGACCAGAAATACCCTGAGCTCTGCATGCAGGAGGGGCACTTAGGTTATTAGCGAGCGAGGGGATATGCAGGATAGGTTTCCTGTTGTGTTAACTCTGCATGCAGGTTAGTTTTAGGTGTTCTGTTTTAGGAGCACAGAGTTATTTGTGTACAAAGAGGATCCTTATGTACTGTGGCACCAAGAAGCATTGGTGAGATGTGTAATTTGGTTGTAGAGAAGTGTTCTGCAGTTTGATGACTGTTGCATCGGGTCTTCAATTGATATTGCTGGGTGCCTTAGTTGGTATGCATATTATGTGTTGGGACCTAGAATTGTAGTGTATTAGTGTTGGGGGAAAAGTCAGAGACTTCGATGAGCAGACAAACCTGAAACCACATATAGCAAAACATAAGCTGGCAAAGCAAGACTCGAAAAAAGGCACGAGCATCATGACACGGCATTACAAGTCAAAGAAACATATGAAATAGGCCTTATAATGGGGTCCTCCCAGTGCGCCTAGCACTGGCCTCTAGCAGACAGATCCAATTTCTCTTGCTCCTATTGCCATTTTCAGAATCTCTCTCTCTCTCTCTCTCTCTCTCTCTGCCCTCCATTGCTGTATCTCTCGCTCTGTGTCTTTCTCCCCCTCCCCAATCTCCCTCTCTTTCTTTCCCTATCCCTATCTCTCTTTCTCTCTTTCTCCCCCTCCCCAACTCTCTCTGTCGCTTTCTGTCTCCCTCTCTTCTCTCTCTCCCCTCTGTCTCTCTCTCTCTCACTCCTCCCTCTCCGTATCTCTCACACTCACTCACTCTCTTTCTCCCCCTCTCTCGGTCTCCTCCCTCTCCTCCAACTCTGCTCAAGAGCTCTGAATTTAGTTTTTAATGGAAGATACGGGCCGTACCATTTGTTTTGATTGTTATTAGTTCTAATTGTCTTTCTGAGAAGTGGAGCCTTTGTGTTTGTCATGGAGTTAGCATTTAGAGAATGGTCCAGTGGTTGTTCATGGTCGATCATGTCGATACTGTTTCAGAAGTCACAGACTAGATTATATTTAGTTAGAAGGCGGGGGTTCTGAAAGAAGATTTGTTTAACTTTCTGTCAGGTTGCATATGATCAAGCAATAGCTTCAAGATCATCGGGTAATGATCGGACTAAGTTAAGAGGGTTTGCGTGGTCTTAACTGTCACCCTATTTCGTACACTATCCAATCCAGTGTACGTCCCTTGATATGCATTGGGCCTGTGACAATCTGAGAACAAACAAGAGTGCCCAAGATGGGCCACAAATCCCATCCTGTAGCTTCCGAGGGGTCATTATAGCCAATATTGAAGTCTCTCATAATTATTAATTGCCATTAATTTCCTTGTGTCACTGCTGAAAAAGAACTGGCAGAACGTGCGTGCTCTTTACATCAAGAGCACCATGGCGAAACCCCAGCGCCTGTACTAAATCCTGCAGTGATGAAAATAAAATGTTATAAAGCCTGAATTTTTTTTTTATTGTGCTCGCTCACGGACGAGGGACAAAATAAGCTCCAATAAGCATTGGGAGACATATAGGGGTGCTACCGTTGGATCTCCTAGGGGTCTGTTAGGTGGTATTCCTGTATTAAGAATTGAACTCAATGTGTCTTTCCAGAATTGTGAGGTTTGAGAACACGACCAACAACACATCAAGAAAACTAACTACTCTCTTTTTTTTTTACCCTAGTCATATTTTTTCAATCTCAGAAGCACTGCAAACGTGGAAATGCTGTAGAGCAATAGGTGGGAACATAATGTTTTGTTCCATAATATTTAACTTGAAAAAAGCAATCCTCAACTATTCATATGTTGCTGACTCCTGTGGGTTAATTCGGAAAGAGATACTATTCATTTAACAAAGACATTGTAGGACGTAACACTGACATACTCCTGAATTATTCTTCTCTTCCCAGGAGTAAGTCAGTGTCACTTCTAATAACTTCTTTGGGTTAAGAGGCAATACCTGGCTGCCATAAAACAGAATAAATAAGCACAGCCATCTTAAAATCACTGCCATAGTACGTGCGCCACTACCCCACGCAGACACGGTGCTAGAGACGTTTGTGATACATAATAAAACGGGCATTCTTTGGCAATGCTTATGGATGGTTGCCCCGGAATAGTGTCAGATGTGAGTGAATCAATGGCAGGAAAAGTAAATATTATATTCAATATGAGGCATAGATTATTTACCATCTCATTCTGTTCTGTTTGAACCCAGATGAACTTTGCCAGTCGGGCAATTAAAGTGTCCACCTGCTCTCTTGATATAGCCACTGAGTCATTTCGCCTTCTTACTGGATGAGGCATTCAGATTTATAATCCTGCTCTCCACAGGCTCCTCCTAGTGAAAACGCTGATTCACCTAAAGGCAGCTCAGTCTTCTTGTCAGCCATTTTCCTCCTCAATACTGTCTGCACTGAGTTGATTTGCCTCCATTTTATTTCTGCATTGCAGCCCAGCTTTAGAAAAAAACTATCCAACTCTCTCAGCCGCAAACATTGTGATGCTTACATGCATGCAAACTCACATTCGCCACCCATATTAAGCACACAATACAAGAAGAGGATATTTAAGTTCATATGAAAGAATTCGATTGCTTTTTCCAAAACTGGGACACAGTATGGACCTGGGGTACAGGGAGATAAAGTGATTTTCAGCGGGCATGTGGTTAGCCCCCGCTTTTTAATGTTTATACTGCAGACTATCATACAAAAATGGGCCTTATCCCTTCTTTCAAATGAGCCATTAATGTATGAATATGACATCATTAGATTTAAGCAACAAGCACGGAGGTGGGCAAGCATTATTGGTCAGGTCGATGTCCTTGTGGCTAAGTTGCTGAGGACCTTAATGCGGGCCACGGTGCGATTACCTAACCAGCAATGCCTGCCCACCAAGGGGTGTATTATTAGCACCCCGACAGAATGTATGGTGTGCTAATAGCTTTTCATTTAAGTTGAGGTACGGCATGGTTTGCATTACTCTTTCGCCTTGGATGTAGGGAGAAGGTAACAACATGTAGTCCTATCTCCCTTTCCATGGCAGCCATTGACTGTAGACGGGTGGAGCGGGTCAGCAGAAGTTGCAGAGAGCTGGTGATGGGTGATGTCAGTCGCATGTAAGTGGGACCAGGGTTAGGATGGTGCATGGAGTGGGTGGAGGAGGTGGAAGTGGTGAGGTGGTGGGGGAAGGGGTCTAGCACGAGTGAAGGCTTTAGCCCCGGGAGGAAAGATGGTTGCCTTCCGCTTCTCAGGAGGCTCGGAAGGCAAGCAATACCATGAGGTAAGGCCCGCTTTCGGATCTTGCTGATTAGCTGCGAGGTGCAATTACGTTACCTTATGTTTGCTAATACGCCGTATGCTTGTAAGATTGTAAAGGATATTAAGTATAATATAGCAATGAGTGACTATGCGTAAAGTTAAAGCCATTTCCTTTGCTCACTAGTACAATAATTCCTATTGGCTTTCAGATGGTGAGATGTTGCAAATGGTTGACCATGATTCATATTTAGGAACACATGGTGAAACATATGTGTGTTTAGAGTGACATAATGAAACAGAAAGCATGAAGCACTCACAGAGAAACCAGCTTTCGGTTTATATCTCAGTATAGCTTTCATACAGTAGAGCCCAAAATGAAAGCATACACAGTGGAGACTATTCCTGAATTTCTATATGGATTTCTCATTTGAGGAACTTTGCATGTAAAGGTAGTAGACTGAAGCTAATCAACATGGTAGATAATGGGCCTAGTGCTCTTTCAAAGTACTAGTTAATATGCCTCAGACTTAAGATGGGTCTTACACCCATCCAGAGTGTAGTAAACCTTCACGGGCCTATTTATGGCATTCGTTTAAAAAACAGAAGCAATACTTCCCTAGCAAAGTCGGTTCTACTAGGGGAAAGTTGGAGAATTATAGTTGAATCCGATTCACCCAATCATTGGAGAGCTGCTTAGGATTGGTTTGGGGCTTTACTTTAGTGTTGAGGCTGGGTTGAGGCTATCCCACAAAGATTGGAAAGGAGGGCGCTGTTGCGCGGCATCGAAGATGGCCGCAGCCTGAGAGCGCTCTGCTGGGGGCTGTGGATCCTTCGCCCAACAGAGCTGATTCATGCGTGGCTGAGGCTCGGATTTTGTTCCAAGTTGTGGCGGAGCACTTGGGGAATACTTGGACCGCAGCTCGAGGGCTGCGAGAGGCGGATCGCAGGGTCTGGCCTCGGGCCTTGAGCGGCTTCGGCCGCGTGGACCTGGTGTGCCCCTCCCTCCGCCTCATGGAGACCTGTGTGCCGGGCGGCCCGGCCATTGCTGGGGTTGCTCTGACCGTGGCTTGGAGGTGGACGGCGCTTGGTGCTCAGCGCCGCGGGCCCTGCTTTCAGCGGATCGTCGCTGGCCTCCTGCACGTCTGCTTAGGATATTGGAGGCGGTGGGGGCGGGGGGTCATGGCCCCCATGGAGGTGAGTGGAGTGGCCCCTTTGTGATTGTACACGCCTGTGCTTTGGGGGCTCCCTCACGGCAGCGAGTGACTTTGGGCACCTATATGCAGCGGGTTGTGGCTTGCTGAGAACTGTGGTGCAGACTGGGGGCATTTGAGACCTGTGGCAAGTGGCACTCTCTACCGAAACATCGACTCTTTGGAAGACGTGGTGGGTTATCCCCCCGCCTCCCTCTTTGGAGTGTAGTGAGGTGCCCCCCTCTCCGTGGATGTCCCCCCCTTTTTTTTTTCCACCTTGCTGCATTTTGCCCTCTATACTCCTTGGGGCACCCCTGAATTGGACTCCTGATAGGGTGGTCCGAGGGCTGGTTGTTGGTAGCCTCCCCCCCACCTGTCTGGGCTAAATAACGGTGGAGTGGGGCGCAGCTCGTGATTGTCCTTGTGGCTGCGGGGGGAGCTGGGACCTTTGCCCTCATGTTGTGCTTTTACGCCCCTTAAGTCTGTCAAAATCTGGATTTATAGAATTTCTCCTCCCTGTGTCTGGAGCCGGTGCTGCTTGAGCGCGGCCGCCGTTTGTGGTTCCCTGTATCCCACTAGAATGGGCAACCCAAAGAGAAATTCCAAGATGGAGCAATTCGCAAAGGTGGATAGAGCAATTGCTGGCCAGGGAGAGGAGTCTGGGGTTGCTCATATTGACATGTCTGCCTTAAATCAAACCCTACTGGCCTTCAAGGGAAGTACTGACAGCTTGGGAGCGAAGATCGATGCTCTCACCTGTAAGGTGGATATATCGGCGATACAAATTGAGAAGCTGTGCTGATGGATGGCTGAGGCGGAGCAGAGGATTGGGGATGGAGAGGACAAGATCTCTGCTCTCCAAAGAGAGGTGACCTCTTTGCAACAGGCAGTTAAGAAAATAACGGCGAAGAATGACGACTTGGAAGGGAGATCAAGGAGGAACAACATAAGGATTACCGGGGTGTCTGAGTCCACTCATATTGATAACATGGAACTCTTTGTTGAACAGCTTCTGAAGGAGGTTTTGGACAATCCGCCAGTTTCGAATATGTTTATGGTGGAAAGGGCCCATCGTTCATTGGCGGTCAGGCCACCCCCGAGCACCCCGGAAAGGGCCATTATAGCCCGAATTTCAGCTACAGGGATTGTGATACCCTGTTGCGTGTGGCCAGGGAAAAGAAGATCCTGCAATGGGGCTCATCAACAATACGTTTATTTCCTGACTTTAGCCAGCAGGTGCAAGATCAGAGGAAAACGTTTCTAAGCTTTAAGGCCATGTTGCGGAAGAAAGGGGTCCGCTATGCTATGATGTATCCTGCTAAACTTAGGGTGGTGCATGATGGTAAGGTGTCCTTCTAACCTGAATTGGCCGAGAGGTTGGTTTGTTATTTTGTTGGAATTGCGTGGGCGTCGTTGGGAGGGCGGGTGGTGGTTTCCCAGGTTATTGTATGCACAGACGGAGAATTCAGCAGGATTATATTTGGTGGTATTACCTGTCTAGTAATTGACTTTGACCTGACTTCGCATCCGTTGGGGTTCTCTCTTAGTCTCGGGTGTGGTCACCCCGATATATTCGTACCCAAGGGATGGGAGGGGTGTGCTCTCTTGTTGGCAAAGGCGACGCTCTGGGTGCGCCCGGAAAACCTGTGTTTTCCCATGGCTGTGCCCCGGTTGATATTTTGGCGACTGCAGCTCCTTCGACATATACCCATAGGCTGTTGACATGAGTTCTCCCTCGGGGCCAGGTTCCCCTGTCCCTTTGGCTATAACTTTGCTTACATGGAATATTCAGGGCCTCACTAATGCGAAAAAGGTACAACTCATATCTAATTATGCAAGGAATCATCAGATTAACGTGTTATGTTTACAAGAGACGCACCTGGGAAGGGGTTACAAGCTCCCTGCCCTTTCCGGCTGGGGACTACATAGGTGTGGTTCTTCTTACTCTACACATTCCCGGGGAATTGCAACTTACATTCATCGCTCCTTAGGATTTAAACTTCACAAGCAGGTGGCGGACGAGGAGGGACAATTTCTGCTGGTGGCTGGGGAGATCGCGACCCATTCTATTATATTTGTTAACATTTACAGCCCTAATTATGATTCTCCCGATTTCTTTCAAACATGCTCAGAGCATCTACGACTGTTCCCGGGTTACGAGATAGTGTGGGCGGGGGACTTTAATGTAGCCCTTTCTTCCACGTGGGACAGCTCGGCATCGACTCAACGGTCGATTCCCCACGCTGTGCAAAAATGGCAATCCATTATAGTTGATTACACCTTGTTTGATGTTTGGTGACGGGGTCATCCTGACGCTCGGGAATTCACGTTTCACTCTAGTGTACACAGGAGTTTGGCCAGAATTAATTACGTGTTTATGTCCCCGGGCTTGGCCCGCGAGGTGGGCAGGGTGGATATTCTCCCACATACCCTTTCGGACCATTCCCCAGTGCTGGTAAAATTCAAGGGACCCCCATCTTATCCTAGGCAGCTTTGTTGGAGGTTTCGCGCCCGAGCGTTAGAAGACTTGGTGTTCCGGGAGGGGCTTCGCCAGGCCATCACAGAGTTTTTTCAATTTAACGGAGAGTCAGTTCCCCGTCCGGGGGTGGTTTGGGAAACTTTCAAGGTTTTTCTACGAGGCTGGTGCATGTCGCAGGAAGGGGGGGTGCTGAAGAGTATTCGCGGTGCGATAGGACGTAAGGAGAGGGAAATTAGAGATCTGGAACTCCTTCAGGGAAGCAAAATACTCTTGCAGCGAGGAGGCGGGAGGTTCAGGCCCTGATGGACGACGAGGAGAGATTCTTGGGCGACCCTGTGGCGAGATATGGGGAGGGGGATCGTCCGAGTCAGACCCTGGGCTGGGCTGTCAGACAGGAGAATCATTTGGAGCCTATTCTAGAGGTGGATTCTCAGGGTGGTTCACTTGTCAGGGATGTGCTAGAGATAAACGAGGTATTTCGCCAATATTATGAGCAGTTGTACACTGCTACTGGTTCCGCTGGGCACGACGATATCACCAACTTTCTTGATAGGGTTGCCTTGGGTTGGCTGGATTCTGAGGTTGGCGGGCTTCTTAATGAACCCCCCACGGCGGAGAAATTCCATAGGGTGATAATGTCTCTTTCGAATGGGAAAGCCCCTGAAACGGACGGGATATCAGCTGAATTATACAAAGCATACCCTGATTTGCTTATCCCTCACTTATGTAAAATGTTTGAGGAGGCGGCATCCTCCGGGGTACTCCCGGAATCTACGTGTACTGCCCTGGTTACTGTATTACTTAAGCCCAATAAGGATCCTAAACGATGCTCCTCCTATCGCCCGCTTTCATTGATAAACAGCGATAATAAAATCATCGCCAAATTACTTGCAGATCGGCTTCTCCCACACATGCCAGCACTAATCCTTCCCGACCAGGCGGGTTTTATTCCGGGGCGATCCACTCAAAACAATCTGTGCAGATTATTTACTATGATGCATAATGTGAATCTGGAGGTCCCAATTGTGGTGGTAGCCTTGGACACGGAAAAGGCGTTTTATTCTGTGGAATGGCCTTTCCTGTTCGAGGTCTTGCGCCGCTCAGGCATCGGCTCTACATATCTTGCCTTGAATACGCCTTCTATATGCGGCTCCACGGGCACGGGTTTATACGAATGGGCTTCAATCCGCTCCCATCTATCCATCCCGGGACATTAGGCAGGGCTGTCCCTTTTCCCCTCTCCTATTCGCCCTAGCTATTGAGCCGGTGGCCTTTGTATTTAGAGAATTCCACTCTCATCGCGGTGTGATAATCCGGTCGCATGTATCTATCATCTCACTTTACACGGATGACATGCTTTTATACATAAAACATCCTCGAATAAACTTGCAACCCGTGATGGGGGATATAATTGCATTTGGTGCCCTTTCTGGGCTACATATAAACTGGTCCAAGTCAGAGGTACTTTCGCTTACACCGGGAGTTACCCCACAGGATGTGGGAGAGGTCTTTGCGTGGTGTCCCCAGGGGATCCGGTATTTGGGTATTAGGGTATCTACTTCCCCTGCACTTTTGTATCAGGAAAATTATGTCTCTACCTTGCAACATTTGGAACACCGGGTGGATTCTTGGGTTCGTCTTCCCATCTCCCAGGCAGCCTGCATCTCCCTAGCTAAAATGATTGTCTTACCGAAACTATTGTACGTTTTCAACAACGTTCCAGTATGGCCCCCGGTATCATTCTGGAACCGTATAGCGTCTATGCTGACTAGATTGATCTGGGCGGGGAAACGATCCCGCATTTCCCTGCGCTCAATATGCAGCTCATATGCCCAGTGGGGTTTTGAGGTTCCAAACCTGTTTCTCTTTTTTCTAGTGTCACAGATCCAGTACTCGATTTGGTGGTGGTCCCCAACGAACTATCTGCCACATTCGCAGTTGGAGAGGTCAATTGATCAAACGGAGGACCTTAGAGGCTTCCTTTGGGCTGTACGGGAGCGCCATTTGAGGACAGAGGCCCAGCCATTGGAGATTACGCTTAGGGCCTGGGACAGCTTGGCGAAGTTGGTGGGGATGGGCTCGTGGTATTCACCCAAGATGGCCATATATAGGGTCTGTGGGATCCCTCTTACATTTGAACACATCTTCATTCAGCATTTCCAGAGTCTGCACATTCAAACCCTGGGCGATGTAGCACCACAAGGGAAATTCATAACTTGGGAAAACCTTAAGGCGAGAGGCGACTGGACTCTGCACACCCAGTTGTTATATTTCCGCCTCCGCGAGGTACTGAAATCAAAATGGCCTGACTTCCCTGATGCACCAGAGGCCTCCCCCGTCTTAGAGTGTATTGTAGCCCCGCCCTCTTCTAGAAAAGTGATCTCTTCCCTGTATTGTCTGGCTCGGGGACTTGGGGGCTCTCCTTCTTCTTCCTATAAGGCCAAATGGGAAGTTAGTATGGCTCGCTCATTACCTGACGATCAGTGGAAAGGCATACTTGCTCGGACTAAATCGATTTCCAGGAATAACAGATTTCGCCGGATTCATTTTAAATTCTTGCATCAACTGTATTATTCTCCTCTGACTTTGAATAAACTATTTCCCCTTCGGTCATCGGAGTGCAAGAGATGTCATCAGTTCCCTGCTGATTTTTACCATGTAGCTTGGTCCTGTTCCCATGTCCAGACTTTCTGGGGTGCTGTCGCTGAGGTGACAGGGCGGGTGTTAGATATCTCGATCCCTTTCACTCCGGAAGCGTGGGTGCTGTCGTGGGTAGATCTACCTGTAAGCAGCGATAGAAAACTGTTTGGGATGGCTTCGGTGGACGCCAAGTCTCTAGTGGCACGTGCATGGGGGACTTCTAAGGTACCGTCAATACATCAATGGGTGAACTGCATGTCGATGTATGAGTGTAGAGAGTTGCAATACAACCAAATGGTCCCCCTTAACAGTAGACCCAAGGACTATTGGCACTCTTTTAGGAGCTATATGGCTCGTGAGTCGGACTGTGAGAGTGCCCTCTCGTCGCAGGACAATGTGGAAGGCACCCAAGAACGAAGTTGAAGATTATTGACTTTACAATTTGTTCAGTATCTTCGCCAGCTGCTGGCCTATTCGTATCTGGCTCATTGTCTTTATGAAGATAGACTAGGTCAATGTATCCCAGGTGAAGTTCTTGTCATTTGGATGTGTTCTGTTGCATGCAATGATGACCTGGTGGGAGTTGAAGGGATGTGTGGGGGGAGGGGGTTTGTTCCCGCGTGGGAAGTTGTTGCTTGTCTTTCCTTTTTTTCTGTTTGTAAAGTTGTATTGGCATTGCCTGATGTGTTATTTGTTATGTAACTGGAAAACTAATAAAGAAAGGTTTAAAACATTCTTTTTTAAAAAAGATTGGAAATTCAACTTCTGTAAGAAAATACCTGTATTTATTTAGATGTGTTATATTTCCCACTTGTTGTCTTGTGTCCACTATGCCACCCTGTCGATGGACAAGTCCTTTTGTAGACCGTCTGGTAGGTCTTCGTTTGCTTGGTTGTGTTTCAGTCAGTTGGATATTGACACGTTTCAACTCATTTGCTCATCCAAATAGGTTCTATGTCATTTCATCAAGGAGAAATCATTGAATTCGAATCCATTAAATGTTTGCTTTCTTTTATTCCATTTGGCCGCAAATATATGTGGAGGAGAACCCCAAAGCCCCCTTGGCGCCCCACTTTAATTATTACCCTTACTCACTCCCCCACATATAATTGCAGCCAAATTCGTAAAATATATTTTTGATGCATTCAAATTCAACACATTTTCTGTGACAAAACCTACCTATCCATCTGAATATATGAGAGGGATTGGTTAGCAGGTGGGCATTTCCAGTCTAACCTTTGGCTGACAGAACATGACAGGAGAATGAAACTATTTTGCATTCTTTTTTAAGTAGAGTATATACATTTTAGGCATACTCTGTTTATACACTTACTGTCCAGATATGAGGTTCATACAGCAGTTTCCACCTGGGTGGCAAAGGAAATAATGCAGGCGGGTCTACAGTTCTTTTTTTTTTAGTTTGAAAGATTTTATTTTATTCAACACTACAATACAAATCTATAATCTGAATATGCGTGAGATATCAATTATTTGATATAACATTTAAAAAACTTTAAAATACATTCTATAGTGCAATAACTGGAGATGATTATAACAATCAATTAATTGTACATATATGGAAGCAACCAGGGTTTGATCAGATAAAACGGAGAGAAGAGAAAAAAAAGAGAAAAAACAAGAAAAATGTGAATGCATGAAATACATCAGGTTAGTCACGAAATGAAACAAAATCAATGGAAAAACCAGTATTACTGTAAATAATGCCATCCATAAATGACCTTTTTGGATTAAGCATTTGCATCATTTAAATAATTAACAAAATTATGCCATTCTTGTCATGTTTGAGAGAAAGAGAGGGTGAGTTGGCAATGCATTTCTCCAATGTATGAACATCACATATACTATTCCACCAACCTTTAATGGAGACTTTAGTAAAAGCTTTCCAACTAGATGTAATTAAGCAAATTGCAAGGAGTCTAAACATGGTCACACATTTTAAAAGATTACTTAATCTTACCTTCATTGAATGCTAAGCCACCAAGCAGGATATTGGTTAAGTTTAAAGGAATAGCGATTTAAAAAATGTATTGAAGGAAAATCCAGATCTGGTTCCAAAAGGCATTTACCAAAGAGCATTAAAAAAAACATATGACTAAAGGACCCAGTGGCTGAGTGACAAGACCAACATAAATCATCATCGGACAACTTAGACATAAAGAGTTTCTTAGGAGTGATGAAAGTTCTACGCATGAAGAAATGGAGGGTTTGGGTTAGGTTTGTAGAGGCAGATACCATCTTAATCTTGGACCAAAGCATAGACCACATTTCAGCCCCAGTGTGTTCTCCAGCCTTCTTGCCATTGAAATTCAGATGACCATATATTGTTAGAATGCCTTTCTGCCATAAAAACCTTGTAAAAGTTGAAAGCTCTGATGGTATCAAGAGATTCCATAATGCACAATCTAATTACTGGGAATTGTTTCTGCTCATATCATCTAAACATGCATTAGTTAAATTAAGATATTGACTGAGAGGGAATGTTGGTAATGAAAATTTGGTTTTAAATTCTTCAGCAGAAAGGATATCATCTCCAGCAATTATTTGATCAATACATGTAACTCCAATATTAATCCAAGCTTTGCGGAAAATAGGTCTGTCATCTATAGTTATATTTTTATTACACCATGTATAGGGAGAGAAGGCCTTAGCAGGCTTATTGATTTGATGAAAAGGGAAATCCTTCAAATAAGAATTAGTGAGCCAGATTGTTTTGGAAAAGCCCATCTTGGATCCACTGAAAAGATAAATTATGTCCTTGATGTGAAATGGTAAAACAAGAAACTTTTCAACAGTCTACCAAATAGGTGGATTCATGTCTTAATTAGCAGAAACCATTTTTTGCATGTTTTAGAACAAAAGCTCTATGATAATTTTTAAAGTTTGGGAATCTTACACCACCACCAGCATATGGGTACATTAGTTTACTAGAAGCAATTATTTTCTTTTTCTTAGGGCCCCAGATGAAATCAATAAGTATCTCTAATGCCGTAGTTGACTACAGAGAGCATCGAAATCTGTTTTGGTCTCTTTCTTTCTTTTAGCAACAAAAGAAATAATATGTTCCCGTAAGGCTGCCTTATAAGTATCCCATTTATTGGCTGGACAGGTGTCATCATCTTTATTAATATGAAAGAAAAAGTGATGAAATTCAAGATAGGATTTTTTTAAATTGACGTCTGGAAGTAGTGAGTTGTTAAATCTCCATCTGCTTATGATATTCCTAGCGCTTCCCAATTCTATATTAGTTATTGCAGGAGAATGGTCTGATATTAGTGAACATTCAATAGTGGAGTCAATTATTGCACATACCAAGGATTTGGAAACACAAATGTAATCAATGCGTGATAATGAATTATGTAGAAGGGTGTGAAAGGTGAAGTCCAGATCTGTAGGGTGCAAGAATCTCCAAGTATCAACATTTCCAATTTTCGCAAAAAATCTTGTAAATTCAGTGCGTGATTTGCTGCGTTTAAATTGACATGGGGTTCTTCTGTCTAGAAAAGGATCGATAATATTATTAAGGTCTTCATATATTACCAGATTAGGGAGATCAGATTGCAAAATCATTTGTTTCAACTCACACCAGAAGCTGGGGTCGGGATAAGTGGAACATAAACATTAAGAATTGAGAACATTTGAGAATCAATTGATAACCGTTAGTATAAGTGTCCTTATGTAGGATGTGATAGTGCCCTTTTTAATTAAGATTGCCACACCATTATGTTTACCATCTGCTTAACTAGCCAATACCTCACCTACCCAATATTTTTTCAATTTCATGGATTCTTGTAATGATAAATGGGTTTCTTGAAAGCATGCAATATTTGGTTTAAATCTACTAATGTGAGCTAGAACCTTTTGTATTTTAATTGGATTGGATTGTTAAGACCTTTAACATTCCATGTCACACACCTTAAGGTCCTAATCTATAAAAAGATAGAGATAATAATTTTAACAAAGAGTACATACTTAAAACCTGTCTACAATCAAAATACTTTTTGCATGTCCAGAGGATAGCATACACCAAAACAAAGGCAAAGTTCCAAATATTGAAACAGAACGTGAAATGGGAGCAAAAAACAAAAAGAAAAAGATGTAAAAAAAAGAGTCAACATTGCAACATCTGACCATGGGGTGTTACAGAATAAGAACTTATAATGTGATGCTGATAAAAATGTTCCCACCCAAAGTATATGAGGAGGGAAGATAGAGCGAAATTGAAAAGCTCAAAAGTAAGAATCGCAATGTCAAGTGCCAAAAGGGGTTGTAGGCACATCCCATAAAGGGCGAAAACCAGACAGTTGGTCCACTCCAGAAAGTCTTTAAATTGACAGTTCCGGGGCGATGATTGTTCAAAGTAGTTTCTTCTTGAGATGGATTGTGAGACAGAGATCAACAAGGCAAGAAGGTGTATCATGTATGACTGGTGGGGCCAGTATCCATTGTTTGTATTCTTCTAAAGGTCTTTGAGTCAGCTGTATCCTGAAGTGAAGAGGTCTTGCCATGAATGCTGACTTTGAAGATGCAGGGGTGAATCAGAACATATCTCGCATTCAGTTGCTTGAGCGCAGGTCGGTATGAAAGTGTCACGCCACTTTTG
This sequence comes from Ambystoma mexicanum, assembly GCF_040938575.1. NCBI lineage: Eukaryota > Metazoa > Chordata > Amphibia > Caudata > Ambystomatidae > Ambystoma > Ambystoma mexicanum. The sequence goes on along the minus strand of NC_090935.1, from coordinate 651,671,028 downwards.
GGGAGACCGGGGTCTGTTGCACCCGCTCCCTCTCCCACCTCCTGGCGGATCTACCCGCACTTTCGCGCTTCGGCGTTCGCCGGGGGAAGTGGTGCTAGGGCCGGTGCCAGAGGGCTGCGGCGCATGCGCGGGAAACCACTGTCTCGGTTCCGCGCATGCGCCGTAGATTGGGCCTCCGCGCTGGGAAGGGCTTGCCTTCCAAGCCTCGTTCTGGGTCCGCCGGCGCTCGGAGATGAAACGGCTTGCGTTCCAGGCCTCGCGAGTGCCGGCGGCCCATAAGAGGAACCTCGAGCAGTAGCAATTTGCGTCTCAACGCGGTTGCTACGGTCGTGTTGCTCGCTCCTGCTTCTTATGGTTCCTGTTCCCTGTGCCTGGTCTTGCTTCAGTTCCAGCCTTCTCTTTGGTCTCCCTGCCTTGCTGGTCCCCAGCCTGCCTGGTTCCCAGTCTCCTGTTACCTGCTTGGGTTCTCCTTGGCTCCTGTCTGTTCCACGAACCTCCCTGGGGTCCAGTTCCCAGTCCCCTTCTTTTCCCTGGGGACCCCTGCTCCTTGTCCTGGGTTCTCCCTGGGTCTTTCTGGGCTTAGCCTCTCCTCCAGCTTTCCTGGGGCCCTCGTTCACTGTCCTTGGATTTACCTTAGGGATCCCAACTCGTGGTGGTCTCCCCTCCCAATCTGGTTCCCTCTTCCTGTCTGGGCCTGCCTGGTGCCTCATCCTTTGGACCTACTGTACCTCGAGCAGATCAGTCATTCCAGACCAGTTACGTGAAGCTGCTTGAACTTGTCTCCCTGTGGACTGGGGGCCTTACCTTGTATTCATCTGAGAGGTTCCTGGACTATCTTGCTTCATCACCAGTACACGTACCTTTGGAATAGACTCTTTTGGACTTCACCCGTATCCAGTAACTTTCCATCAGACTGTGGCCTCTCCTGCCTGTGCTTGCACAGTCCCTTCATCACGTTAATCAGGAGAGTGCTTTCCGTGACGCTGGGAGTTGGTCCATTCACCACCCTGTGTCATTAGGGTGGTGGAGAGGCTGGTTCCCCGAGTCACATGCTCGTCATTTCACTGGATGCAGCCTGGCGGTCCCAACTAGATCCACTGTCAAGAAAACAGGTACACAGTTCTCAAGCACTTCTCTGCTTGACAGAAAGTAGCTCTTTTCTCTGGTGTGCTGTAGTTTTGGACACATCTTGTGAAATAAAAATCCGTTGGCTGTTCCAAACCAAATGCTCAATTCCTTTAGCTTTTTGCAGAATCAGTTGAAGTTCAGTGTATTCAAGAAGCAAGAAGATTATTGTTCTTGGCGCATTTTTCTTGTATGACTCTGCCCTTTTAACTACAACTCTATGTGACCTTTGAATATTAAGAGCAATGGATGAATGTAGATTGAGGATGTTGAGAAGGGTTTTCTTGAGAAAGAGAGCAACATCATCCCCTTCCACTCCCTATGGAAAACCAAAACGCAGAGGTTATTTCTATGATTCCTGTTTTCCAGGTTTTCATTTTGTTTCTGAAGAGTAAGTATGGATTTGAGTTGTGAGCAACTCTAGTGGTAACATCTTCGGCCCCACTAATTCGTCTCTCGAATTCTTCAATTCTGTTTTCAAAGTTTTCCCATCGTTCATCTATTTGTTAGAGTTTAATGTTAGTGGTTTCCATAATGGGGTTGAGTGCCTTTATTTCCAATAAAATAGTCTCCATATTTGATTCTATGATTGTTTGAGCAGGAGGAGGGGAGTCACTTTTAGGCTTTTCTAAGGTGGCCGCCGCTGGTGTTGATGCTTGTTTATTAGCTTAGCTTTTTGCTTGACCTTTTTGTGAAGCCATAGTGAGAGGTGATTCAGAGCAACCAGGGGGTACCTATAATTCATACAAAGCCCCAAAACACTTTCAGCTTTTGTTATGGCTCAATGTTAAAAGTTACAGCATAATGTCAATAAAACGATTAAAAGAGGAGGCAAAGACAATTGAAAGATATCACTATTAGCTCAGCATCTCTTAGGAGAAGTAGCGAATGGTGACAAAAATCCACAATAAAATGTATCCTTCCCAGAGGTAGTCTAGCTTATTGATTAGCAACTTCCCATTTGGGAATAAAAGGGCAGTATTTCTTTTTCATTTTCTTTTTAAAATGATGCTCTCTCATGCCAAAAGTTACTTATGAAGAGATATTCCCATGAAGGTTCCTGAAAAACAGCCTTAACAATAGGCTAAAAGTACCTTAAATGTTGTGTTTCATTAGGAAAAAGCTGTTTCCATTGTGGCTGCCGGTTTTATGAAAGAAATTCGTGCCTCCAGGAAAAGGGGGCACGCCAAACATCTGACGCGGCCCGACGTCGCTGACAAGAAATACAGTGTCAGTTCCTACCCGACTCCACTGCGTCAGGCCTCATCACTGCCTCAACGAAGATCATGAAATGGAGCAGGGAGAGCGCTCCGTTAGTCATCAGATGGTCGAGAAGCCAGGTCTGACCAAAAGGAAGGTAAGTAAATGTAAAATGCCCCTCCAGCATATGAGTAATAGGGAAAGGAGCCGATTTAGCCTGCCATTCCGTGCTGTGTGTGGCCCCCTGCAGGTTCTTTTAATATGTAGGAACATGGGAAATACATAAGAAACTGGGAGAACTAGCCCTCACATTTCTACCAATTATGCTAAAATTCCAAGAGTTAGAATAAATGCACAATGCATCTTTTGGTAATGTGTGTTTATGTAGCAACAGTGAATTCAACTGGGGCATTGATGATACCTGTTTGTACCAATGTTGCATTTTTGGTGTGAGGCGTTGATTAACCCTATATATGTGTTTGCTTTCTTTGTGCAAGCGGAAGGAAGGGCATGTTGCATTCAGAACTTTGCAATCGTTTCAATGGAAAAAAACACATTAGGTTTAGAAATTGCTGGGAGCTATTTAGATCTTGCTTCAATCCTGGGAGAGGCTGGTTTGCTTGAAACCAACAGCCACCAGGAGCTATCTTTGGCTCCTCTGGCCAACTGTTACCTTACAAACATGTTTGTGTGGCATTAACTTTGAGTATTTGAGAATGTTAATAAAGAAGAATTAGAACACATCTAATACACAATGGATCATGCATAATGGGCAAAAAGTTAAAGTAGCATCTCTGGTAGCTCCTGGTACCCCTGCGGTATCTCCTGCCTACAGGCTGATGCCTGACATTCAGGAGCTGGTTTCAGCTCCTGCTCATCGAATCTTAATTTCAAACCCTGACATTGACATATATATATATATACATATACATTAATTGAATTGATTTTTGCAGGATCACACAACACTGGCAAGCAGGGAACCACGATTAGAACTTGCGTTTCCTAATAATAGTGTCAGCAAGTGAAAGAACATCTCAACCGTATGTAACTCCAAGCCATACCTGGGGCTGCAGCTATTAGTGGAACCTGAGGCTCGTTTTAATACAGACACTTGTTTATTAGGAACGTTTAGCTTCAGGGTGACTTTGAAACAATGCATTTAGAGGTTTTCACTGGATAGTGTAGGATCTACGTGTCAATTCTTCAGATGTTAAAAGTACTCATACAAAATATAGTTATCGATCGCTATATTTTGAAAGACACAAACATATTAGCCACCCGAAGGAACCCTTTTAGAGAAACTATGAAATGACTGTTTCTGAAATGTTGGGCTGAATTAATTTACTACATGTTTCGCTGGGTGAATGGAAGGCGCTAAATGTTTGCAATCTGGGTGGCTATTTCTCTAGGTGTGGTCAATTTCGTATGCATATCAACTCCTTCTCTGTCATTAGAATGACTCAGGCTGATCTCAAAATATTTCTGAAGGCCAGAACAGTGTCAATGTCTGGCAGCGTAAACAAATGTATCAAGACTGATCAGCATTGTTTAACATCACGCTCCTTCAGGAGGCGGGCGGAGTCTTTGCCCTTTACAGCTGATAAAATGACCATCAAGTGCATTAGTGTTTCTGTTGGATTTAGGATGGCAAAGGAGAGTCAGACTGATCTTTGCCCACCCAACTCCCACCAACATAGAACGTGGCAGCAGACCTTACCCGGAGTGAGCCAGGATGAATATGCAAATGAACCAATGGATCCGTTCCAGCAAAGTCCAGCCAGCAGTTGCGTGAGTGATAAGCACATACATCTTAACTGAGGATTTTAGATGGTCTTGCTCCTCCCGTAAATCTGTTGGAGATTCTCTCCTTCGGCGTGCTATCATACATGTTGCACTCTTAGCCACGCACCCTGTTGTAGAGAACCAGTTTGCAACTTGCCGTTTCTTTAGATCATTGTGTAACTATCGCCGTCACATTACATTTTTGCCACGGACATTTGCCATAAAGTCGGCGAGGACGCACTTAGTGAGGATTCCATATGAATGTTCCCCAACAGAGTACGCCACCCCCAGAGGAAGGAAGCTTTGGATTGTGAGGCTGCCAGTAAGCACCCCAGAAACATATTCTAAACAGCCTGGAAAGTAGACACTGCCATGTAGCTATGTTGAGTGTGTGAGCAGTGTAGACCCCTAAGAATATCCCAATGGGCATTCTTTTGACCTTGGTCATCCGCCACTGGTCTGGAAGCTCCTTTGTTCTTGTCCCACTACATGTTCTGTCTAAGATGGTTTCCTTGTGAAGCAGACACCGAAGGTGTCATGAACGGAGCATGCCTCCTCCCCTTTTACTCTTGCTGCTACAGACTAGGCCGTTCTGAAAACCGTTTTTACAGCATTTTAACGTTTAAAGGCTGACTTTTATTCTGTGCATTTTATTACTGCATTGTGCTGCTTAGGGTTGTGTTTTAGATTGGTAACTTTGGCTAATTACATTAGTTGTTGCCTATCTGCTATATTTTATACTTTCTAAGTGCTAGTTGAATCAGAAGCTTTTAGAGGCTCTGCACGCACAGTATCAACTGGAACTACAATACCCAGCAGTATTGTGGTTCACTGAGCCTCATATTTGCAGCCCCAGCGCGAACGTAATAAGCCGGGTTTGTGCCGGTTCGTGAGTGGTGAGAGCAGGAGTACTCCTTCTCGGTTTCATCTTCACGACTAGAGACCTCTAAATGAGTTATTCCCTCGATACAGTTTCTCTCTCCCTCAAGCCATAATATCATGTAACGATTTAATTAGACAAATCCACTTCAACCGGAAAAACAGGCTGCTAACACAGTGGCAGGACCTTGATCAGGACTTCCACTTCTCTGAGCCGGATACCGATCATAACATCCCCCAGGCTACTAAGGTACTTGCACTAGTTCTGCATGTGCAGGCCGTAGAAACACCCCCCAAGGGGAATGGCCCTAACCACCTGACGTCTTCTGAATCTATCCACACATACTTGTGTAGTGATAGGCTATTAAAAACTGCCTTATTAAATACACGATCATTAGTTGCACATTCCATTGAGATTGCAGACTATATTACATCCTCTAATCTAGATGTCCTGCTTCTGGCAGCCAGTGAAGAACTGGAGGTGGAGGACAATACGAGGCCCGAAGGAGATTCCGTTTGAGCCAGATAGAACACGGTCGAAACTGAGCCTGAGTAGCCGGGCAGCAACACAGCGACGTGCCGGTGCTGGAGCCAACGCATAACCGCCGTATCTCTGGAGAGTGTGCCACTAAGAGCGCGTGATGCACGTCTGAGACGATGCACGTTTGACAACATTCCCCTGTCTTCATGCCTGCATGATTAATGTTATGTTGTGTACTTTGAAGACTCTCACAACCATTCCTGTTAAGGACACTTTGATGACACGGTTAGGACTCTTAATCAGCTTTATTGCCGATTGTTGGCATTGTTACCCACACCTTGTTGGTGTCGGTATTGCACCTTGTCTTGTAGTATATGTTGTCAGAGAGTGCAGTTGGTTCCCCCGAAGAAGTTCACGGTCTAACTCGTTCTGAATCAACAGATGAATGAAACATGTTGGGTCTCATCAAACTGTAAAAGTAAACAGTGTTATTAAAAACATATTGGGGCTGATTCATGGAATTATTTGCACCGAAAAACAGGGATTTGTGCGCCATTCTGCCCGCAAATCCCCATTTGTCAGACAGAGATTTGCTGGCAGAATGGCGCACATGTCACTGTTTTTACACGCAAATAATTCCATGAATCAGCCCCACTGAGTTGTGTTTTTGGCCCTTGTAGCAAAGAAAGGGCAATTATTTGCATCAAGACCAGCCGTATAGGTCCGATGAGGTCATCCAGAAAAAAGGAGCCCCCTGATGCTACTTACCACTGCTTTGTTTTGCACTGTACCGTTGTACTGTATTGTGTTGATTTGTGCACTGTCACTTTTAGATTCGTATAGGTAGGGTGTGTTTTAGACCATTTTTATGTATACACTAGGGTTTGTGAGGTTTTTAGTGAAGTGCAACACATTTTACACGTTTTATAATGCCAATGTGGTTAAATGTTTTTTTAAAATTGTATTTATTGAATTGTTGTTGTTTTCTTTAATAAATGGATATATTGCTGATCAAAAAACAGAGACTCAGTACCTATTTGGTTCATGGACTGAGTCATCCATACATAGGGAGAGGAGGTTGAGAGACACTTGAATTCTCTAGTTTTTGGTTATCCATTGCATGTTGAGGCGCCGAATCCCAGTGTCTTTAATTGCTCCCCTGTCTCTTCGTGTATTGGTTTCTGCTTCTTACAGAAACATGGCTCTGTGAAACTAACATACACTCACTGGAACCTGATACTCCCAAGGGATATAAAATTATACATAGCACTGGAACAGGTCAGAGAGGTGGTGGTGTGGCTATAATTTTCAGGGAACACCTTGACTTCTACCTCTCTATCACTTTGGCACTGGACGCCTGTGAGGGCATGCTGGTTAAAATTAGGCTCAGTGATACCGCTACATTGAGCCTTTTATTACTCTATCCTCCTCCCATTAGTATGCCTGACTTTCAGGAACTGTTGGTTGCTTTCCTTGGCTCCCATACCAAATCCAAAACCCCCCTACTGGTGACTGGTGACTTTAATCTGTGGGCCGATGACCCCCTGGACTCAGCGGCTGGTGCCCTCTTAAACCTCATGGAGGGTCTGGGGTTTAAACAACAGGTTCGTGTTCCCACCCATCAAGCAGCTAACATACTCGACTGGGTCCTTTGCAGAAACCAGCCGGTCACATAAATATATGCTGCTGGTCAGACCACTTTATGGCCTCATTCTCTATTCTGCTCTGTAACTTTGTGACAGCTAAAGATCGCATGCAACCTGTTCTTATTTTGCGCAGAGGTAACCGCGCCATCTTGGAGGCAGCCTTTAAATTGCCTGTTTCTCCACAGTTGAAGAACATTTTGGATGAGGGCACCCAGTAAACCGCTGCTGCACAACTGCGCCTCAGTTGTAAGATAGTATATGGTAACTTACATCCTCTTAAAAGCACCATACGGAAAGAAGTTCATCCGACAGCCACTTACTGGTTCTCCACTATTATTTTGGCTGCTAGGCAGACCAAAAGGGCGGCAGAAAGAGGATGGAGAAATAATCCAGATGGCAACTCGCTAGCTCTTTATAAGGAAGCTGTCAAGTCCTATAAGGATGCTATCCTAGCGGCAAAAAGAGCTATTCTGGAAGAGCGTATTCTAGGAGCTAAATCAAACACCAGAGAGCTGTTTAGAATACTGAACGAGCTTAAAGGAAAAAAAACACGAGCCTCAGATAATTGCTGATGACACCTGGTGTCAAAAATTGCACAACTGTATGACCCAAAAAGTCAGACAACATTTAGAAAATATCCCGAACATTATTCAAGCTAGTCAGTTGATGAGTACAGATACTGGAACTCCCGACCCTGACACAGATACTGAGTTTGATTCCTTCTCTTTCAAACATGTCTCAGTCAGCAACGCTTTTCCGTCCACATTGTTCAAGGAATTTTTCTCTAGTATTGCTTCACCAGTGACGTCTCTCGTGAATCTGTCCTTTCAGGTGGGGAAGGTTCCTGACTGTATAAAGGAGGCCTGGATTAACCCTTTACTAAAAAAAAGAGGGCTTAGATCCCATGGACCCTCTTAACTATCGTCCAATAATCAATGTCCCGTTCCTTTTAAAAATCTTTGTCAAGGTAGCCTGCACTCAGTACAGCACATTTGTCGAAGAAAGGGACCTTCTATCCAGCAGTCAGTCTGGATTTCGAAAGAATCATGGAACGGAAACAACCCTGATGGAAGTTAGATCTACCATTGCGGGAATTGTTGATCAAAGCAAACTAGCTATGCTGCTGTTAGACCTGACCGCCGCTTTTGATCTGGTAGATCATGATAAACTGGCAGACAGGCTAACAAAAGAAGGAAATGCACCAAATTGGCCACTAATTGGTTCAGATCCTTCTTGGGCCCTAGGAGAGCTAACGTAGCCGTGGGGGAATGTAAATCTCAAGAAGTCCTACTCTGCTGTGGTGTCCCACAAGGGTCTAGCATATCACCCCTGCTATACAATATCTATTCTAAACCTTACTGGACAATATGGGTGTTAAACATGTGAACTACGCTGATGACACCCAGATCATCTTGGAACTATCGTTGGTGATTACGAGGCAGATTTGCTTCTTATCAGTGGGGTGTTCAATGTCATCAAAGACTGGATGGGGAAAAAAACAAGCTTTTAATTGTTGGGAGTCCAGCAAAACTTAAGCTGCTAGATCCCCAATACGAGGCCTTCCTTATTGGAGTGGACAGAATCCATGTATCCAGCCAGGTTAAAACCTTGGGAGTGTTTTTTGACTGCCGCCTTGATTTTAAGAAACATGTCTCTTATGTGACCTCTAATTGCTCATATATTACACAGCTCCTATTGCAAATTAGGCCTTATTTGTCAGAAGACAACAGGCCTCTGTTAGATGCAGCAACCATTAATTCCAGGCTTGACTATTGCAATGGCCTGCTGGCTGGCACTACACAGGCAAACGTCAGGAAACTGCAAGTTGCGCAGAACCGGGCCGTTAGAGCCATTTGTGGCATCAGGCAACTTGATCACGTCTCAGATGCCTGGAGAAAATGTCATTGGCTGCCGATACAGCAAAGGATCTTTTTTAAAACATCCTGCATAGTCTACAAATGTCTTGCTGGGAATGCTCCTGCTGATCTCAAATCCTGTATTAGCAGACTGCCGCACAGACAGGTGCTGCGGTCTAAAAATAGGGATTTACTCTTGCAACCTCGTACCAGACATAAAGGCATTTGGAGATCTGAGTATCAACGCCTGGGGACCAGGAGCCTGGAACAATCTACCTCAATAAATCAGACAACTGCCTTCATTGGCAGAGTTTAAAAAAGCCCTAAAATCTCACCTATTTGATGGTGCAGGTATCTAACTCCATCCCTACCTGCTTCTCACATTGACACAGTCTCAGAGCCTCTTTCTGCACCTTTTTGTCTTTTATGTTTGTTTGTTCCGTCAGCGGCATGAGGCCCGAGGGCAAGTCAGCGCTTTATAAAAAATCTATAGAGTAGAATAGATCTTTCGCTCAGTTTAACACCTTCTAAGGTGCGTGACATTTGATTTACTTGGGTTGATTGTAGGTTCCTTTTTGATATTTACGCTCTGTCAGCTTTGATTAACATTTGTAGTACCAACGGGGTTCTGACCATTTGAATTGCATTTAATAATATTTAAACTGGGAAAGCCCTATATATATATTTATTTATTGTTTGCTTGACAACCATGACTTGTAAAAACAACAAGCCCAACATTTCTATATCCAAGATAGAGAAAGAGTGCAACCGTGTGCAGTGCGGGCCTGAACAACAATTTCCTAAGAGCCAAGAAAAAATAGACACCTCGGCAGAAGATATAAAGATTTGTAAAACCATGCATTTAGACATCTTTGATCTTCAACAAAAACTGTTGCTGACGTGCATGTTTCAATCCCAGATTTGTTCTTTCATGGAATCTTCATCAGGGCGAAACATCCCTCTATCATTACTTAATACTTTTTAATGCATGTGAAGACAATCTTGAATATCTTTCATCTTCAGCAAATCCGTCACAACATCAGGAAATCGTCTTCTCTTTGATTAATCCCATCATTCTGTCCGGCATATCTGATCAGCTCTTGTCATGACAGGCCATGTATTCTCAGTTATTGCTGAAGATCAAACATTTTTAAATAAATGGCTTTTCAAATCTTTACATCTTTAGCCGAGTGTCTCTATTTGCTTGGCGTTTAGGAAATTGCTGTTTAGGTACAACACTACACACTTCTATCTCTATCATGCATATACAAATGTATATATTTGTTGGTATTAATTGTTTTTGGAAGACATGGTTGTTAAGACACATTAGAATGGTGCTGTCCGCATAAAGGAGCATTGGCAATCTCAGCTGCACCAATCGAGGGATGTCTGTTGGTACCGCCTCCAGTGCTCTAGAGAGTTTGTATATAGAAAGGAGTGGTGCAAAAACACAGCCTTTGCCAACACCTTCTGATGGCTTCATTTGGGAAGAAAGTTCACCGTGCGACTCATGCCTTACTCTCCCAATATTGCTTGAGTGAAGTTTCATGAGCAGTGTTTGGAATCTTGTGTGGGAGTCATATATGTTCACAAGAATTCCACAGTAGTTGAAGGCTGTTGGAGAGTCCATGAAGGTGAGGTATATAATGGCCCTATGGACCTGTGCATGGTTAGAGAGGGTTAAATACACGATTAGCCCTTGGAAAACTGGTCCCAACCCTTCAGATAAAATCTATCAAATCAGATAAAATCTTGCTCATGAAGATGCACCCAAGTATTCTATAAGAGATCACCTCGCCATACTTTATAGAAAGCAGAGGCATATGATTTTGAGGGAAATGTATCCCCTTTTCTTGTATGTGGGCACAATCATGGAGTCTTCTTCACTTGCTGGACATGTTCCCAAAATTCCGATTGAGCTGGACGTCACAGTCGCGGGATGGCCCACCTGACTCCATGCAATGTTTATATATGTCAGGAGGGAGTCCATCAGGCCCAGGGCTTTTATTAGGTGGTTGTGTTGAATCTCATTTAATGAGAAGTGGGTGTGTTGTCCACCATCTCAGGCAAACCCCTCTTTCTGATACATCTATATGATCACAGCGTGCCCCAAAAATGTTGAATCCAGAAAGACCGAGTTCGAAAGTCGAGACGTGTTTGTTGTGATGAAATCTAACATGTACTTTAACACGGAACTGTTCATCTTTTTGCTGGATTGCTTCCCTCGTTTTCCGATGGTTCGACTGTTCCGTGTTTAGCAGACCTGATTTCCTTATCCAGTAAGTGGGCAGGAAGTCACGCGACAGTCTGTGGTTTAAAAAAAAGAACTTTATTGTCATCCCCTTTGTGCGACAGTTTTTGCATTCTGTAATGGAAGCGGGGGACACCCCCGCAGCCCGAACGCTGTTGCAGTGTATTTGCATTGAAAGAGGAAGCAGGGACACCCCATCAAACCTCGATCCCCTTGGTGGCGGAATGGGGATTTGGTTTCAGTAGCGCAAAAGTCACAGAAATCGTGCGTTTGAGATTTTATTTGCGAAATTTCGTTGTGTACCTTGTATGGAGGGTTTATAATGTTGCTTAAAAACTTTCATGGCGCATTCTCAGAGAAGGTGTGATGCAGGCTTTGTGACACTAATCCTGACCTTTGCCTGCTAGCTCCGCCTTTCCTCTTATGGGTCCCTTTAAAGGGAGCTCCGTCTGCTCTGATGTTATTCGGTTTTGATGCTTCCACCTTCTTCAATAGTTTACAGTTACTAAGCAACCAACTCTTAGGACCTTCCTGTTACTGGCCTCCAAACTTCCCCTAAGTCTGATACTCTCTGTATTACACTTTGGACTAGTTAACAATTGTACTGTGCGCTTCAAATGGATTCATATTCACCCATCTTAGATAGCGCCCATGGTGTATAACTTCAACCCAGCTGGAATTTTCAGTTGAATAGGGAGTATTTTCTTTAGCAATTTTGCTACCAAAATTACAGGCTGAATCTCGATTTCTGGGCCCGTAATAACCGAATGTTCTTTCAGTGTTAAGCACTTCTGGGTCTACTGTTATTTAAATGCGAGCTTCCCTGTGGAATCTGGATCCTCCTGGTGCTTGCTGTCCTGAGGTCCTTCTCCGGGCAGAAAGCCAACAGTCGTAGTCCAATCTCCCATAGTAGAGGAAAGGATACTGTATGTGTTCATTCATCCTCATCCATTACATCTCCTCCATTCATCCTCATCCATTAAATCTCCTCCATTCACCCTAATCCATTAAATCTCCTACATTCACCCTCATCCATTAAATCTCCTCCATTCACCCTCATCTATTACATCTCCTCCATTCATCCTCATCATTACATCTCCTCCATTCATCCTCATCCATTACATCTCCATTCATCCTCATCCATAAATCTCCTCCATTCACTCTCATCCATTAAATCTCCTCCATTCATCCTCATTCATTAAATCTCCTCCATTCACCCTCCTCCATTAAATCTCCTCCATTCATCCTCATCCATTAAATCTCCTCCATTCATCCTCATCATTACATCTCCTCCATTCATCTTCATCCATTACATCTCCTCCATTCATTCACTTCATCCTCATCCATATATCTCTTCCATTCACCCTCCTCCATTAAATCTCCTCCATTCATCCTCATCCATTAAATCTCCTCCATTCATCCTCATCATTACATCTCCTCCATTCATCTTCATCCATTACATCTCCATTCATCCTCATCCATTACATCTCCTCCATTCATCCTCATCCATAAATCACCTCCATTCACCCTCATACATTAAATCTCCTCCATTCATCCTCATCATTACATCTCCTCCATTCATCCTCATCCATAAATCTCCTCTATTCACCCTCATCCATTAAATCTCCTCCATTCATCCTCATTCATTAAATCTCATCCATTAAATCTCCTCCATTCATCCTCATTCATTAAATCTCCTCCATTCACCCTCCTCCATTAAATCTCCTCCATTCATCCTCATCCATTAAATCTCCTCCAATCATCCTCATCATTACATCTCCTCCATTCATCTTCATCCGTTACATATCCTCCATTCATCCTCATCCATTACATCTCCTCCATTCATCCTCATCCATAAATCACCTCCATTGACCCTCATCCATAAATCTCCTCCATTCACCCTCATACATTAATTCTCCTCCATTAACCCTCCTCCATTAAATCTCCTCCATTCACCCTCATCCATTAAATCTCCTCCATTCACCCTCATTCTTTAAATCTCCTCCATTCACCCTCCTCCATTAAATCTCCTCCATTCATCCTCCTCCATTAAATCTCCTCCATTCATCCTCATCATTACATCTCCTCCATTCATCTTCATCCATTACATCTCTTCCATTCATCCTCATCCATTACATCTCCTCCTTTCATCCTCATCCATAAATCTCCTCCATTCACCCTCATCCATTAAATCTCCTCCATTCATCCTCATCCATAAATCTCCTCCATTCACCCTCCTCCATTAAATCTCCTCCATTCATCCTCATCCATTACATCTCCTCCATTCATCCTCATCCATAAATCTCCTCCATTCACCCTCATCCATTAAATCTCCTCCATTCACCCTCATTCATTAAATCTCCTCCATTCACCCTCCTCCATTAAATCTCCTTCATTCATCCTCATCCATTAAATCTCCTCCATTCATCCTCATTATTACATCTCCTCCATTCATCTTCATCCATTACATCTCCTCCATTCATCCTCATCCATTACATCTCCTCCATTCATCCTCATCCATAAATCACCTCCATTCACCCTCATCCATTATATCTCCTCCATTCATCCTCATCCATTAAATCTCCTCCATTCATCCTCATCATTACATCTCCTCCATTCATCTTCATCCATAAATCTCCTCCATTCACCCTCCTCCATTAAATCTCCTCCATTCATCCTCATCCATTAAATCTCCTCCATTCATCCTCATCCATTAAATCTCCTCCTAAAGGGATCCCCATTTGAATAGGAACGTCCACTGTGGTGACAACAGCACATCTTCACTTACTTCCCAGGTCAACTTCACCGAGGAAAGTAGCGATGACCTCTTTTAATTCAGCCACTAGCTCGCTCTCTCCCTGGTCAAATTATGGGTTATAGACCTTAACAAGAGGCATCATCTCCCCACATTTATCATTCACTTTCAGTACCTGGATGTGTTCGGATTTAGTGTTGGGATTTGTCGAACTCAGGTCGAGGGGTGTAGCAATGACAATAGTTAGCCGGGCCGAGCAACCCTAACTTGCATTTGATCTGGTTGGGCAGCCGATGTCATGTAACAGTGTAGTTTGTGCTCACTGGGGGACAAAGTTTCATCCTCCAGTGATCGGAAGTCCCATACCTACTTGAGTGCTTTGGCGAGTCACATGCAGAGTCAGTAAGAGTCTTTGTGACGCAAGTCTTGCCATGTTTTACGGACTCAGTTTATGTCGGGCACATGCTTGCGTCTCCGGGGATCCTTAGTGATCGGTTCTCCCCCGGGATGGGCCCTTACATCGGAACTGTTGTGTTTGCATCGCTATAGGGCAATGTAATGACCTACTGGGCGCAAGTTGCTACACAACCGGGCGCATTGCCTAGCATTTGAGTCTTGACTCTTGTGGGTAGCGATTTTCTTTCATACATGTACGTTTGCCACCCTTATTGTCTCAGCACATTTATTACACAATTGCAACCAGCATACGGGTGGGTGTGAAGCTGTCACTCACTGTCCCGCTTGTATCTGCTTTTCCGCATATTCTAATGTCATAGTCTTGTAGTCGATTGACTGCTTTTGGTCATGCTTGAAGCATGCTTGAAGCCTCTGTGCATTCCACCAGACATGCCGTCTCATGACCCGGTCCGAGGCAATGTATCTTCACACTTTTTCATGCAAAGCTGGGCTGTAGGTTTTCTTTGTGTGCTATGTCACCCAAGACCAGAAGTGTCTAAATGTCAGTGTTACTGTTCCATTAGCCTGGCTGCGTCTTAATTAAACAAGCATTGGCAAAGCCAGCAGTTTTGCCTTTTTCGAAAGGGAACTCCTTTGGCTGCGCAGGCCCCCTCCAAGGGGAACAGGCAAAGAAATCACAGAAAAAGGTTGTGTGGCAATGGTTAGTAGTGGTGGACTATGACAGCCAGGGCTGGTGATAATTGGGAAGGGGTGGAGATGGCGGGCCAGTGTTGCGATGGTCATCCATATTTGGTGGCAGTCAGTCAACAAAGCTGGCAATTGTTGAACATGGTCCGTGATAGTAATATATGGTTGGTGATGGTTGGTGACGTCAATCATAGTTGCCAGCATTCAGGGGTAGTCGACTTTGGTTGGCAGTGATCGGTATTGATTGATGATGGTCAGCAATGCTTGACCATGGTTGTTGCTGCACAACAATGCTCGAGTGGGGTTGGCAATATGTCAATGGTTGCTGATAGAAACTACCAGAGTAGCCTACTGCCTGTCTCTAAAGAATAGTATGCCAATATGAATAATGCCATTTGCCTGACCACACATGGCTGCTAAATGAGACCAAAGGGAGGGCATCCAAAACCCACCAAGGTTATGTACATCCATTCAAAATACCAAGCCTCACTGCTTCACATGAGTAGCCTTAGTTTGGGCTGTCATATATCAGTACCCAAAAGAGCACACCTGGAAGGGGTACATTTAGGAAGGTCTGGGAGGAGGAAGCATATCCAGTGCAAAGGTGGTAGAACATCTGGAGGACGCAAGCCTTGACCTTTCCAGTCCTTACGGAATCTTTAATGCTTGTCTGGGTTATCTTGGAGAAGCCTTGATGCTGGAAGAAATGAAATCAAATACATCTCTAACTCACTGGCAGTTTTCCAGAGAACGTTTCTATATAGATGTATTCCCACTCAATCGAAAATGGCCCGTGCAGTATGATATTTGAAAGATTAAAGGATGAGTTGTTCTCTTCAGGCTTCAAATCTGCGACTTGCAGATTTCACACAGGGCTCAGCAGCCAGGGATGAACTCCCTGTGCTTCCCTGCCTGCTATCTAGCAGCTTAACACGCATGTAAAGTCCCCACCAACGAGTCTCCAGAGAAGTCAAAATGGCGTCCTGGGATCTCTTGGTGCACGATCATGCACACTGACTTCAAGGTGTGTGCCGGATCAGTGCACTTCCTTCCTGGGCTTCACACAAGAAATGGAAAATTAGAACAGAGCTTTCAAGGAGCCAGAATTATACCAAACCCTCTAGCGAGCTTAAGGCCTGTGGTCTCTCAGGAGAGGTTAGGCATAAAAATCCATGTACCGTTTGGAGAGTTCAGCGAGAAGCAACAACAAAAAACCAAAGCTCACCTTACTGAATTTAAACCTGTGAGACGAGAGGCTTTTAAAGGCAGTGTAGATGTTTATGATGGACTAGCCTCTGACTCATTATTTTAAAAAAGGCACTCTTCTGTCAGCAGTAGCTTCCCCTGTTTAGCCCAGCATGAAAATCAACGTTCAAAAGGCCATATAAGGTCACAGCGGCACCCATACGAAGGATGCCTATCAAATTGCAACACTGCATCATAATACAGGAAACGCCTCAAGACAGGGTATGAGGTTGGTCGACAGTTGGCATAGCTCCTGCGGTAGTTAGATCTCTCAAAATGGCAAGGCGTTGCTAGGGGTGGGGGGTTAGGGTGGAGGTATAGCACTGGGTCTTTTGGTTGTAGCCCCAGATAGAATCTCATGGGCTACAACCAAAAGGCTAGCTAACCCCGAGTCCCGACAGTCCCGGTATTAGCATAGCCCCGGACCTTTTCCAGACCTAGTAACACCCCTGGCAGATCGGTCTGCATCGCGAGTTACAAAGATTCAATTCTGCAGAGGCGACTCCGCCTTTCAACCATCAGAGGTTGAATGTATACTATTGAATCAGACAACATGACTCTCAACCAAATGAAAACTCAAACAATGCATTTCTACGTTTTTTTTTAATGTATTCAAACCAATTCAAAATGCAATAAAGATTTTGATTCTGGAAAACGTTCAGTAGGACTTCCACGTAAGGGGATGTTTTTATGTATGGACCAAATTAACTTCCTATTTATTCCTGAATTTCAAATGTATACATCCCTGAATCTGCTTCAACAAGAGTTTTCCAACGGGTGTTTGTAAAGGGAGATGAAGGACGACTCTGTCAATTCTCTTGAAATTCCCATTCCTCTCCTATATCCAAATTCCAAATTCGTCAAAGTTCCGTGAATCAATTGTTCGGACATGAACACTGAGGTTGCAGGGAGCCAGTAAGCCTTTATACAAATGCTGCCAAAACGAGAGGTCTAAATAGAAACACGAGCTCCATTGAACAATACATGTTTTAGCTGCTTCTCATGCAGGGAAATTTGAGGTAATGGCCCCATTCTTTGCCACAGTGAGTAAAGATCACAATGGGGCTGTATTAACCTTCACATCGTTCATTCTTCATGTTTTATTTTGGCTAAGCGCGACCAATTAGCCTACACTATTGCATTGAGTACAGGTAAAACTCAGGGACGTCATTTGGGGGTCACCAGAGGTACCAAGTGCGACCTCTGTGGTCTCCCTTGCGACCTCTGTGGTCTCCCTTGTGACCCCTAAACAAAAAACATTTTTTTTGTTTTTTGCAATGCAGTGCAAGCTCCTGGGCTGTGGCCAGCACTATGTGGCTCTTTACTTCTGGAGTGACTGGCTTTCTTGTTCAGGCCCCTTAAAAAAAGAAGAAAAATAAGAACAGGAATGCCACAAGTCTAACACTTTCAGCACTGACCCTAAATAAGAAAGAATAGGAATACCAAATAATGTGTCTTTCTGGAATTCTATACAATAATTGCTAGACTCATTAAAAGTTTATTTCAGGCACACTTCAGGGGGTGAGTCACTGATTTAGTCTGTTCTTAAACGCCTCAACTCAGCCTTTCATCCTTCTGAGGTTGATAAATGGGTACCAACACAGGTTGGGTGATATTGGGTGTATATTTCTTCTATGGAAAGTCTTAAGTGTAAGTGCTACATAATAACACATCATTATCATTTGGTCATGGACGTCTGCTTGGATTCACAGTAATTTTGGAATATGTGCCTATACACACTGATCTTAACGATACATATGACGATCCATTCTTGTATTAACTGTACATCACATTATAGTGATATCATAACCATATTTTTCGTAGTGTACAATGCCATGTGATGCCACTTCCTGTTTTGTCAACGGGTGAAGGGTCGTGTTCCAATCGCTTCCCGCGATATCACTTCGGGGTGGGGTCAAATGACATCACTTCCTGTGATGTCATCAGGGGCAAGGGTCGTGTGATGTCACTTCCACTACCCCAGGCATTTTGGTGAAATGACATCCCTAGCTAGAAGGGAGATGGGTTGCAAGAAGGGACAGAGGCTGTCAGCGTTCTTTGGTTTCTTTACCCACCTATTGACCGCCAATGTCCATGCTAATCTCTAAGACCATTCCCACCCACTCCCGGCCCCTTCCCACCCACAACACCCCCTATGTTGTTCAGTAATGGGCCTTCAGGTGTTATTTCTAGTCTTTCTGAGAGTTAATGGCTTATTCGCTTCTGTAAATGAGCTTCTGTTGTAAAAGAAATATCTTAATCAAGTGTTCCTCCAACCATTTGATTTATAAGCAATGTGTGCCCTTGCATCTCATCCTTGCACGCAAGTCCTGCTGAAGCAAGCATTAGCAAAGTAACTGTTTTGAATTGTGCATAGGTATCAGATAGGCGTTTGCCAAGCACTGACATCAGGTGCTCAGGTACTCACACCATTTATTAGGTGTTGCTCTTATGGCAAGGTATTACCATTATGACAGTGCCTGACAAATGCCTTTCTCGTGCCTACACAAAGCCCAAACTGTTGACTGTGCCAGTGCTAGTTCTTGATGGCTCCTTCTCAGCCGTTCTGGAACTCCCTCCTATTAACTCTCCACCGCACCGAGGACCACCTTCCCCTCTGGAAGGCCCTCAAAACCCGGCTCTTCCCCTCGACACCTGCGCTCACTTAATCCGGATCGAAGCCCACCCTCCCTCCCGGGGAACTATTGAGCACAAGAGGAGTCGGCAGGGGGATAATAGCACGCCCTAACATGCCTAAAGCGCACGCACCACATGAGCAAAACTACTCTTCTTCAGTCCTTCCTCACAGGCCCCTTGTGCGCTGCGTCACCGAGAATACAGCTGAACCTCTGGGGGGGAGGGGGGAATACAGCAGAGTCCCATGGGAAATCCGCTCCAGCTCCTCACATAGCTCGACTCTTCGACTTCTAGAACATTGGCACAGCACCCACCCTCACGCCTTTGTAATATGGGCTGCTGTAAGAGACATAGCCCTTCTTCACCCTCTAGCTGGCTATAAATGCCCACACGCATGTTAATACTCCATTACTTTCAACACAGACTACAGCCTTCCGAAGAGTGTTCATGCTCACAGCACTGGCAGCAGGCGCTGTACAAATACAATACCACATAACATAATATAGCATGGCAGGTGGCCTGCAAGACACATTTCTCAGGATCCTAAGGGATCCGTGAAAGCAGCAGATGATTAAATGCTCCTTTCTAAGTACGCTACCACTGGGCTTTTTCTTCACAACCCATTTGAATTCCTGCCCGTGGGTCCTGCCCTCGACCTTGCATCTCCTTATCTTTATGCTGTGAAGGGTTTGGAGGTGTTGTATGCCCTGGATACGTTTAAGGGCGATGTGTGACCTTCCAAAATAGGGCTACAGATTGCATTGACTAAACCGGAGTAGCAGAGAATTTACAGTGATTGAAATCACCAATAGTTTTTAGAAAAGTAGATTGATTGGGTGATGCCGGCATTGCCTATTGTGGCCATTCCAACTGGCTTGCTGTTTATTCCTATGCTACTGGCCTTTGTCAGCATGCCTTAGCTGGTTTTCTGGCTATATGTGCATGGAACACTTGCAAAGAATTGTTCCTCTAATGTTATAATGTAGCTGTCAAGAAATACATTGGGTTGGTAATTGACAGTATTTCTATGCAACCATGCAGACATTAGTTGCAGTGGCCATATTGTCTTTGTCAACAAATCTTCTTACGTCACAGCTGATAATGTTTACAAATGCAAGTACGATTGTTCATTTTTTCAAGTTACTTTATGCAGTGTTGATCCGGAAAAGGTAAAATGAGGTTTCTGTCACAGTGGTGACTATTCCAGGCCTTATTCCGTTATGTTATGTTATTGGGCATTTCTATAGCACCATCTTTTACCATTGGTATGATCTCAAAGCGCTGTGGGATGAATGCCTTGTGCTCAACATGGCTCAGCTCAGGACTGATGGAGACTCATTAGCCCTGAACTCACTTCTGAATAATCGGCTTCGGTTCAGTTGGCAAATGCCACTGAATGTTGCTTCGCAGAAGGCGGGAACGAATGGGATTTATGGAGCATGTCATTGGCGAGGCGCGGGCTTGGAGTGATGTCTTTGTTGCTGAGAGCTCAACATACTGGAGCTAATTAAGCAAGAGTCTTTATAGCGCTCAGAATGTGTCATTGGAGAATTAAGGCTGGCTGGTGGCATCCCGGAACCTGCGCCCTAGGGATGGGAACTTGAGACCACCCGTCGATAACGTAGGATCACGGAGTCGCTTATTTCTCATGCAAAGGTCGGCGCTTCCTACAGGATGCAGACGAGGCGGGATGGACCTTTTCATCACACGATCAGAGCTAGAAAATTGAATCCAATCCTTTGATCAGAATCTGGTCTATTTATAGATCTCCTCGTCAAATGTGTAATAGAATGAGAAATCAGGTGGAAGCAAGTGTTGCTAAATTGCAAATTAATATTTCCAGTCTAGAGGTTGCAGAAGAGGTCATGATAAATAATATCCTGGTTTAGTGGTTTACAATGGAGGATTTGTCGCGCTTCTTAACACATGTAACGATGGAGGGTCCACTGTAAATCCCATAGTTATCAGGCTCCGTGGAACTCAAAGTGCACTTACGACTGTATGTACTAACAACAGCAAAAAGAAACGACGTACATTGGATATTTTCGCAGACGTTTTGGTTTCTATGAATATTGAGCAGCAGCGCATTATGCATGCTTAGAGCTGTGAATTAATATGGCTGACCAATTTTTCATAAAAGTAGATTGTAAAGTAACATTGTGAAAACTGCACTTCCAAGAGGAAGCAGCACCTGGGTGGCCGGACCTTGGATGCCTTGGATACAACTCTTTGGAATAAACTCCCTCTGAGCCTATGTGAAGTTGAGGACCACCTGCAGTTCAGAAAATATCTCATATCTCATCTCTCCAAGGGATTTTTCAATTTACCAAACTAAAAGGCGTTTGTTAAAAGGCTGGCTCTGCAGATTTCTGCCAAACCAACTGTCTTACACCCTGATCTCAACCTCTCACAAGCTCTCCTGTGACCAATCACCAGAGCTACGTCGCGCGTCTCCTACTGTCGTCATGCAACCTGCACTTCATCGTGTTTGCACTCCCACCCCCCCACCCACTAACGTGTTGCCCCACCACCCTATCTTGGTTTCCTGGGGACCCGCTCTACATTCAATTTACAGTGATTGCTCCTGCGCTTCTCCCTGCACCATCCCTTGCACGTAACCGATCAGTAATGTTCCTGACCTGTGAAGGATCTGTTCCTCCCATTCCCCGAGCTGCCAGGAGACGCTACGAGCATTGTCGCAGTTGACGCCATACAAATAACAAATAAAAGTAAAATAACTGATTCTTTTCAAATGGATTTATTTTTTAAAATCATCTCAAACACTGACTCACTTGTTTTCAACCACCATGTTCTACTCCTGAATAGAAAGGGGACTTTTTACAGGTCTAAATGTTACTTCAGGGTTGTCCAACTCCAGGCCTCGAGGGCCGGATCCATGCTGGGATTTCAGGATATCCCTCATTAATATTCATGAGATAACGTTACATACAATGATTCTAAATGTATGCACATTTCTCCTCATGAATATTAATGAGGGATATTTTGAAATGCTGTCAGGATTCCAGCCCTCAAGGCCCGGAGTTAGACAACCCTTAGCTCATCTGCTAACATTGCTCTTGACATTACATTGTGCCGCAAGACAATCTTTGCTAGAAAAGAAACACTGTCTGGGGCATTGGAAGAAGATCTTTATCAATTTCATTGCCAACATGTTCTTACTGTTCTCTTATTTCCACAATGAAGTTGTTCTGATAACCTGAACTTCTCTCTCTTTATTTACTGAGACAATCTATCAATGTATAGATTTCTTATGTGAATATATTCATAGTTGGCCCCTGTTTTTCAATTGTTTAAGCCACATGTACATACCTGGTCCCACAATTAAGATAAGGGGAGAGATATGAAGATGTTGCAGTACTTTGGAAAGTTGTCCACTATTTTGCAATATTCGTGACACAGACTCAAATAAATCCTGGTAGCCACTTAAGCACTAGTGGGTGCGGAAGCATTCACACACTACAACCAGTAAAGCGTACTCCTTCATGGGGGACAGGAAATAACCCCTGGGGCTGATACGTGTCAACGTTTCAGTGTCATAAGGAATGCTCGCTCCTGATTGGCTTGCTAGGTGCGCTCGCTGAAAGTGGGGTACTTGACTAGTTTATTGCAAAGGATATTTCTATTCTGCCTCAATCCCATGTGAGTATGTGAAGGCGTCAAGTGACCCCAGAAGTAGATTGCCTTGCGCCTTTGGAGTATAGAACACCTGGAATGTGTAGACGTGCAGTGGGTGCGTGGTGAGCTCGCACGCCATCAGTAAGAGCACTTTGTCATTACTTGCTTGCATAATAGCCATGCATGTGTACTGAACATTGCTCTACAATTTAGTCCATGCATCCAATGCACCAGTGAACCTGGCGTTGTTTTTTGCATGTTTGCACGCAAAATTAGGTTGTGGTCTTTACAGTGCAAGTACATACAACCTGTTAGCATTACATCAGCTGCAAATGTTGCATAGCATTATTGCATAGCATGTTGTTGCATAGCATGTTGCTTAGCACTGTTGTTGAGAATTGCAAGATCTATCTTTTCTACTGTCGAAGGAATTAGTGGAGGCCTGGGACACACTTCAAGCATTCATATTGGCTGAGGAGTGAGAGATCTCATATGAAACTAGGACATGAGAGCATTTAAACTACATAAATGCTGACTTTCCTGTCAGGGCGTTATTGTCCTTAATGTTCTAAGTATGGTAAAACCAGATATGTCCAGCTTTGTTAATGTGTTCGAATGAGCAATACCAATGTTCCTCATTGCCAGGCCTGGATACGGCACTATTGACCAGGTAGAGTCTACCAGTTGACGGGACCAAGAAGAACATATCACTGACTACCCTGACAAAATTGGGAAAGGAGATCAAAAAGGCTTGAGTTATCAATCACCACCACTCTAAAACACATGGGTCCATGCTGAACAAATGCCGGAACTAAATATTTGAAAGAGAGACTTTGTGTATAGATGCATCCATTTTATCTATATAGCGCCAAGACAAACAAGCCCAGAGGCACCAGAGCACTCACAATAACAAACAACACATACTCTCCCAACGCCTGATCAGAATAACATTTTTCCAGAAAAACCATGTTGCAAAGCGAGAACTACTTACAAAAATAGATGGGATTTCAGAGTTCTTTAAACACAGTCAAAGAGCTGCAGCCCCTCAAGGCAGGTGGAAGGGTGTTCCAAAGTTTGGGTGCTGCAACGTTGGTATTTCTCTCTCACTATAATCAACTTTGTTCATGAAACCAGCTGCAAATTGGTGAAATTAGACGGTAATGTCCTACATATACGTAGCCAGGAGATTTTTTTGGATAGATTACGTGGATTTATGCCAAATAGGCATTTGTGCTTTAATGTAAGAATTCGAAATGAAATCCTAGCTACCACTGGTAGACGGTGCAATGGCTGCCTGGCTTCAGCGACATGCTCTCTTTTTCCAAGCCCTTCAATCAACTGCACTATTTGATATCACTTGCAATTTTGATATCTCTCCCTTGCTAATTTCCCTGAAGCAGCTGCCGCAATTATCCAACTTGGCTCCAGTTATTGCTCTTGCGACAACCGTGCTCCACTTTTTAGACAGAAAAGGTTGGATTAGACTCAGCAGTTTGAGGTGGTAAGTAGCAATAGATACAATATTGTTCCCACGCGCCTTCATGTTCAGCTGAGAGTCTAAGTCGATGCCTAAGTTTTAGATAGGTAGAATTCTAAGGATTTGGCACAAGGAACTGACATAGATCAGAATCCTTTTTGGAAGATGGATGTTAGGGGGAGCTTGTGGTTCCATGAAGAGAGGACATGGCCCAGTAGCTCAGGCTGGACTGCACCCATTGGTGGAGCACCAGGCTGATTTGCATATGGCTGATTCTCTTTTGCAATGGCACTGATGGGCTAAAACAGGTGGTGTGTAAGTCTGCCCAGGGCACCGCCAGTGGTTCAAATTAATTTGAAAACGTCCACCAATATCATTTTCCGGTTATAGTTTGTCTCCCTTTGTGAGAGAGTGTTCTACCAGAAATGCGTTCCTTGCTCACTACAGAGAGAAGAATAGGCAGGTTAGTTGCACTCCAAAACATTCTAAAGAAAATTCCAATAAAAAGAAAACAATTCTCATAGGGTGCTTCTGTCGTGAGGACACTGACCAAGTGGCAACAAAAGAAATCCATAATCCAGAAGTGAAGTGCGTCCAAGTCTCAAAGACGTTTTTTTAATAACTCAAATGACAATAGAAATATTTTCTTATGAATCTAAAGGAAAGGAAAACATGTTGAATTTAATAAATCTAAAAATGGAATTCGTGTAGTAATCCATCCATTCATCAAAAGCTCCTGGATTTAAATAGGCCATTCCAATCCCAAAATTCACAAAGAAATTCAGTGTGTTCCCAGCACAAGAATATACAATGTATTCAGGGCGCAACGGGTGTGATCAAAGGATCTGATGCAACCCAACAGCCAACAGGCAAAAAACTTGAAGCATTGTAATGCAAAAGCCATCCTCAAGCGCCTTAATCTGAAAACAAGAGATTAAAAAACGGTATAAGATAAAAAAATAAATGTGCATGTCATTGCTATCACTTTCAGTATTATAAAGCAGAACTGTGGCAAACTAGCAAGGAAGCACGTCACAACTGAACAGATCGAACAAAATACATCTCTTCATATAAACCCCTTACATGCAAATTCAGTTGAAAAGATTGGGTTCAGGTATTATCCCTTGAGCGCTGTGGCGCAGGGAGCCAAGGTGAATCTCTCTGTGGTTCAACAAGGGCGACACGCGTCTGCGGTGTGACGTGTTTCTGTGTACAGGGTATGTGGCCTAGCAATTCAGCCTGGACTGCTCCCTTCAGTGACAGGCTGATTTGCACATGGCTGGTCCTCTACTGCAATGGTGCAGATGGACCTAGAACCATTGATGTGGGTGCTTGCCCAGGGCACCGCCAGCAGTTAAGATTCATTTCAAGTCTTCCTCTCATCACATGTTTTGTCTTTAGTATGTCTCCCTATGTGAGCGAGGGTATGGGCAGAGCAGGGTCCCTTGCTGGCTGCCATGCGGAATGAGGTGGCACCTCACTGATGAGGCCCAACAAGGCCAAAACATGCATAGGAATGTTTGTGTTTAGGTTCTGAGAGCATGTGGCCCACCAGTTCGGCTGGACTTATCCTCCCTCCAATTGGTGTCAGTGCCAGAAGGATTTGCATAGGGCTGGTCTGCAATGGCACAGGCAGGGTAAAAACGGGTTTCCATATGTTAAAATCGTGGCAAAAATGGCCGTGGACGCAAAATATTGCTGCAAAAAGGCTGTGGTTTTGCCACTGCAATCCATGTAAAGGATGCGGGGGACACCCCCGCAACCCCTGGACACATTATACCATTTAAGGATCGCGGGGGACACCCCCGCAACCCCTGCTCCCCTTAAATAGTGTAATGGGGTACACCTTTAACAGGTCAAACCACAGCATTTTTGCCACGATTTTTCTGTACAGGCGACATTTTTGCCGCAGTTTTATCACTGCATACCATAAAAATAGTGGTGTGGAAGGTTTCCCAGGGCACTGCAAGTGGTTACGATTAATTCTGAATCATCCATCCATCGCATGTTTTGGTTATTGTTTGTACACCCCTGCATAGTTTACTTGACCTCTCCTGGTGACCTGCAGAAGGCTTCATCAGATCTACTAACACCCATAATCTGCAAAGTTTCCTCCTGGTTATCTGTGCTCACCCCCTCCATGGGAGCATGGGGAAGTTAATCAGGTCTTGAGATGCCACACAATAGTTGCAACTGAGGTCTTTGCTAGTTATAACCTGTTAGCATACTGCCCAATGTTTGGCTTTCTTCTTTGCTCTCCTGCACACCAGCATGCATGTAAATGCATTAGGGTGACTGCAAGTTGCCAAATAGGCAAATGTACTGGCTTAATGGACTCGGCCTCTATTCCCAATCATATCTGGTGCACCACGCCCACCAGCCTGCAATGAGAGATGGCTACTGCAGCTCCAAGAAAGGAACATCAGGTCAGTAATGCCTGCGGTCCCACCGCCTTACTGATTACCCCACTCTACATCTGAGGAGCATGGCGGAAGAGGAAGAATGGAAAACCTTCATTACCGAATCAAACCTGAATCTCATTACACAGTGGGTGGGGGGTGGTGCCCGTGTCCACGGGAAGCCAGGGGTCTAGAGAAAGTTCTGGCGGTGGTGTAGGAGGTAGTCCGCCATGACAAATGAAGGAGCTTTATGGTGGTGGAAGCAGACAGCACGGTGGCAGAGCCCGCTTTATGATGAGAGGCAAATTGGCAGTGCCCACTGAGGAGTTAGTGCTAAGAGATGCCAGGTCTGCAATGCCGCTTCCCCTGAGGCACAGAGTAAGCCAGCTAACATACAACCAACACCAGGGCGTGGATCAGACTAATTCCAAATTGAGGGAGTAAGTGTGATGTCCAGACAGACCATCCCCAATTTCCATGCCCCAAGGAAAACAGCACCCCATGGCAATTAATGGACTTTGGGAACCATGCATCGAGGTTCACACTTCATGTTCATAATCGATGAAGACTCTTTCTGCCTTTGGGTAGAATTCACAACTTCCACTACGATGTCCTCATTTATCCCACTACTGGAAAGGGAGCGTGCAGCCCATGTGCGACTTTATTCCCACACATTCTCAATCCAACGGTGATATGGAACGATTCATGAGGACATTGAATAAGACATTTTGCATGGCCCATGGACAGATGGGAATCAATTTCTCAGGGAGTGTTGCACGATGCAACAATCGTCCGCAGCAATCTCCCCCACCAAAACCCTCATGAGGCCCAGCATTACCTCCACCATGCCTGCTCAGTAATCGAGGGTGATCCGGGGGAGGTGCACTGAAGAGGCAAAATCCTCAGACCAGCGACATGGATAGGCCCATTAAAGATGGCGCTAGGGTGCTTCTCAAGGACCAGAGGCCCCAGGACAATATGAGCCTGCCATGCGAGTCGCGCCCACTAGCTGTTGTGGGGACCAAGGCATATCATGATTATGGCTAGTTGAGAGCAAATCCCTTGAGGAAGCATAAGGCAGAAAGTGTTGATCTCGTCGATCTCCCAGGTTCTTCCTGGTCGTCTTATTGAGAGGCTGGATGAAGGGCGCTGGAAACAGGCGAATGCCCTGTGCTGGGGACCTTGCACCCCGCGAGCAGCAAAGGAGTAGAAAGAAGCTGCCACATACTGACAAGGATCTGCTAGCCCCACTTTATACTGAATCTTGACAGCAAGTGGGCTAGCAGCCGGAGCCGTCCATCATTTAGAAGGAAGGGGGGTGCAGTGTGCATGTGGAAGGGCTGGGCTAGTCCATCTCTGAGGAGAAGGGTAGGCCACTTGTATTTCTGAGTGTCCGTCCAGAGGAGGGCGGGCTTGCAGCGTTTT
Organism: Ambystoma mexicanum; assembly: GCF_040938575.1. Taxonomy (NCBI): domain Eukaryota; kingdom Metazoa; phylum Chordata; class Amphibia; order Caudata; family Ambystomatidae; genus Ambystoma; species Ambystoma mexicanum. The sequence continues at coordinate 651,643,130 of NC_090935.1, read as the reverse complement.
TGAGTGATCTTCTAGAGGAGAAGGGGCACGTGTTGTTCAGGACACCCTGGTAGCGAAGATGGACTATTTGTCTTTCTTTTGGACCTCCATCGAAGAAGTGGTTACACTTGCTTTGTATTCACCCTCCGGAGAACGAGAAGCATCTTGTGTTTACCTCCATTGGGTATGGGTCTCTTTGTAGTTTTGGTTGGCCCTCGAGCAGGTGGGGCCCACTGGTATGTGGAATGGTAGTTCTAAGAAGACACCATAACTATTTTGCTCTTTTTGCAAGAATGTAACCTCAAAGCCAAGAAAGAGACCTGGGCATGAAAGGACATAGTTACCAACATGTGAAATTTAGGGTTCATGACATGTTTTAGTTGATGAGATCTCCAGGTTTGCAAGTGAAGTTAAATGGTCAACTGATGTGAAAGGTTCAGTTCCTGTAAACATCATATGGAGGCTCCATTCCGTCGCTACTGCACATAAGTCGCAACACGATTGAGGAAGTTGCACCTTCAACGCTGCCGGCCCCAGAACAACCTTAATGGCCGACAGCGAAGCTTATTGGCCCGCCCAACAGTGCAACCCAGTCACATGTTCCGAATGATCAATATGTGAGGCACAGAAGGTCCACTGAAATTCACAGATGGATATAGATTTTTCAGAGCAGATATCATGATACCCTCCCTAGCGGGTGGGACAATGCCTCCTTTGGCATAGCACAGGGGTGCATACCATTGGGTCACCCCGAGGGGAGGGGCCTTTGCCAGGCTTATTTGCCACTGCAGTTTGGAGGGTGTTCACGCTAGGAATGGTGCAGTGTGGGTCTGATGGACGAATAAGCACCCTTTGAACACTCGTTTGAGTCATGTGATACACTGAGGAAAGGCTGTGTCTAGGCATGCTTCCAGCATGCTTCGGGCACCATGACTACATTAGAAACACGTAAGAGCGGGGCATAACGCACCCCCGAAGCAGTGCATAGAGGGGGGCGGCATCAGAAAGAGATGCGAGGAAGCTGGCGCCAGTGCTGTGCGATTGAAGGGTATAAGGTGCCCACTGAGAGAGAGGCCTGGCCCAGCGCTGCCTGGGGGTGGCCCACAGCTTACCTAGGGGGGCCGGCAATGAGGTATCAGTCAGGTCGGTGCTATATGATATTAAGGACACGCAGAAGGAGAGATCTCTGGAAGGCGCACCCCCAGAGCCCACAGGGCAGGAGCCATTTACACAGACCAGCGCACAGCATCCCTGCAAGTGTGTTCACCGGAAGGACAGGGGGTGTGAGCGCAGCATTGGATGTGTGCAGCGCTACGAAGTGTGCAGTTGAAAGTAAAATGTGTGTGTTGCTTTACCATCCCTTGTGGTAACGTGTATTACGAAGACGCGGGCAACTCAAGGACCACTCCTTTGATGCGAGGAAGGCGTTTTATAAAAGACCCCCTGCCCCCGGTCCTGGTTCAATAGCACCATCGTTTTTAAAGGCAGTTTCGCATCTATATAGCGTCATTTCTATGTTGCAACACGTGGCTTCCCATGAGCCTCAGCACCTTTCGAACCTTAAAGGTCTAGAGTTGGATTATCTAAGCAATATCAGATTCAAAGCTTCATGGCTCCCATTCTCTTGCCAGGCACGCATCTGTTTGTAATCACTAAATTATTTGGGTGGAAAATACTGTGTTTCTGTGTGACTCTCTCTCTCGCACTCTCTTTTTCTTTTTCTGTTCTTTTTCATGCATTCTCTCCTCGCTTTTTATCTCTTTCTCTGCTCTCTCTGTTTCTCGACCTTTTTTGCGCTCTCTCCCTCTCTCTCTCTCTCTGTTTTTCTTTTCTCTTTCCTTTCCCTATGTTTTTCTCTTTTCAACCCACCAAATGCAGGCCTACCTGCGGGGGTCTGCCCTGTGTTGCCGCCCGCTCTCTTATTCTGGTGTGTTCAGACCGGTGGCATAGGTGGAGCTCTGCGGATTGCCTGGGACATTAAGACAAAAAAGGGTCTTCATTTATGGTAATTACTGTGCAAAAAGAAGCATATTATACAAAAAAAAGACTAGGGCCTCGTTACGGGTCCGGCGGTAACCCTGCGGGTGCTACCGGCGGGTTGCTGCCAGACCTGTAAAAAATTACCGGCGGCCGGGAATTCAGGCACCGTTAATTTTGTTAGTCATGGGAATGGAGACACGGGAACACCGGCACCGTTAACAACGGTGCCAGCGCTCCCGTGAAAACTCTGCAGGCGGGTGCCGTCCCGCCCGGCCGGTCTGAACCTGGCGGGCAGGACGGCACCCGCCCGCAGTGTTTTAGTGTGCCGGTCCGGAAACAACGGTGCCTGTATGCTTAACGTTGTTTCCAGACCTGCACAATTGTAATGAGGCCCAAAGTTTTTTAAATGAAAATGTATTTTTACTTGCCTAGAAATTATCCAGTCGACAAGAGCTACGTTTTTCTCCCTAAAATATCTCTTTACACCTAACTTCCAATAGCAGGGGGTACAATACTCCCACCTCAGACGCATGCCCCACTCCTTCTCCCTCGTTCTTGCTGATCCATAGGGGCGGCGGATCCCATGGCACACGTCTGGGTCTTGGGAGCTGCTATACATTGACAAAGCTTTAAGTAGCATCGCATAAAGGGTAGCTAATTGTTCCTTTTACTGCTAATTTGCATACGGGTCTGGCCATTATTCTTTTGAATCTCACAAATCCCAGGTGTGTGCTTAGTGTACATCATTATGCTGCATGCACGCCTCACGCCGCAGGCTTCCAGTAAGAGTTGCATTCAGGCCCTTTTCTAGGGGCGGGCCAGAGTTGGGGACACGGGTTGCAGCAGGGCCAGCCTTTTAAATCTCACACTTGGGTGGGTGGCTTCAGCCTTTGCACTTCAACATAATTAAAACTACAATCTAACAAGCAGCAGCACTAAAAGCACAGAGGCAGGGGGCATCAGCCCACCCTGCCTGTGTCCTTCTCCCCCCCTCCCCTTTGATGCAGCTAATGGCTTAATGCTCTCCTCGGAGTTTGTTAAGAAGGCTCCAACCTCTCAAATTAGCATCTCTCTGTGAAACTGAGCATGCTTATTCGGCCCCACAACCTTGGACAGTGGGATCCCTTCTGCATAGCACTGGCATGCCAGAATGGGACAGTGTGATCACTTCTGCATAGCACTGGCGCGCCAGAATGGGACAGTGTGATCCCTTCTGCATAGCACTGGCGCGCCAGAATGGGACAGTGTGATCCCTTCTGCATAGCACTGGCGCGCCAGAATGGGACAGTGTGATCCCTTCTGCATAGCACTGGCGCGCCAGAATGGGACAGTGTGATCCCTTCTGCATAGCACTGGCGCGCCAGAATGGGACAGTGTGATCCCTTCTGCATAGCACTGGCGCGCCAGAATGGGACAGTGTGATCCCTTCTGCATAGCACTGGCACGCCAGAATGGGGCAGTGTGATCCCTTCTGCATAGCACTGGCATGCCAGAATGGGACAGTGTGCTCCCTTCTGCATAGCACTGGCGCGCCAGAATGGGGCAGTGTGATCCCTTTTGCGTAGCCCTGGTGCGCCAGAATGGGGCAGTGTGATCACTTCTGCGTAGCACTGGTGCGCCAGAATGGGACAGTGAGATCCCTTCTGCGTAGTACTGGTGTGCCAGAATGGGGCAGTGTGATCACTTCTGCATAGCACTGGCACGCCAGAATGGGACAGTGTGATCCCTTCTGCGCAGCACTGGCGTGCCAGAATGGGACAGTGTGATCCCTTCTGCATAGCACTGGCACGCCAGAATGGGACAGTGTGATCCCTTCTGCGTAGCACTGGCACGCCAGAATGGGGCAGTGTGATCACTTCTGCGTAGCACTGGTGCGCCAGAATGGGACAGGGATGGGACAGTGTGATCCCTTCTGCATAGCACTGGCATGCCAGAATGGGACAGTGTGCTCCCTTCTGCATAGCACTGGCACGCCAGAATGGGGCAGTGTGATCCCTTTTGCGTAGCCCTGGTGCGCCAGAATGGGGCAGTGTGATCACTTCTGCGTAGCACTGGTGCGCCAGAATGGGACAGGGATGGGACAGTGTGATCCCTTCTGCATAGCACTGGCATGCCAGAATGGGACAGTGTGCTCCCTTCTGCATAGCACTGGCACGCCAGAATGGGGCAGTGTGATCCCTTTTGCGTAGCCCTGGTGCGCCAGAATGGGGCAGTGTGATCACTTCTGCGTAGCACTGGTGCGCCAGAATGGGACAGTGAGATCCCTTCTGCGTAGTACTGGTGTGCCAGAATGGGGCAGTGTGATCACTTCTGCATAGCACTGGCACGCCAGAATGGGACAGTGTGATCCCTTCTGCGCAGCACTGGCGTGCCAGAATGGGACAGTGTGATCCCTTCTGCATAGCACTGGCACGCCAGAATGGGACAGTGTGATCCCTTCTGCGTAGCACTGGCACGCCAGAATGGGGCAGTGTGATCACTTCTGCGTAGCACTGGTGCGCCAGAATGGGACAGGGATGGGACAGTGTGATCCCTTCTGCATAGCACTGGCATGCCAGAATGGGACAGTGTGCTCCCTTCTGCATAGCACTGGCACGCCAGAATGGGGCAGTGTGATCCCTTTTGCGTAGCCCTGGTGCGCCAGAATGGGGCAGTGTGATCACTTCTGCGTAGCACTGGTGCGCCAGAATGGGACAGTGAGATCCCTTCTGCGTAGTACTGGTGTGCCAGAATGGGGCAGTGTGATCACTTCTGCATAGCACTGGCACGCCAGAATGGGACAGTGTGATCCCTTCTGCGCAGCACTGGCGTGCCAGAATGGGACAGTGTGATCCCTTCTGCATAGCACTGGCACGCCAGAATGGGACAGTGTGATCCCTTCTGCGTAGCACTGGCACGCCAGAATGGGGCAGTGTGCTCCCTTCTGCGTAGCCCTGGTGCACCAGAATAGGGCAGTGTGATCACTTCTGCGTAGCACTGGCGCGCCAGAATGGGACAGTGTGATCCCTTCTGCGTAGTACTGGTGTGCCAGAATGGGGCCGTGTGATCACTTCTGCGTAGCACTGGCACGCCAGAATGGGACAGTGGGATCCCTTCTGCATAGCACTGGCACGCCAGAATGGGACAGTGTGATCCCTTCTGCGTAGCACTGGCGCACCAGAATGGGACAGTGTGATCACCTCTGCATAGCACTGGCGCGCCAGAATGGGACAGTGTGATCCCGTCTGCATAGCACTGGCACGCCAGAATGCGGCAGTGTGATCCCTTCTGCATAGCAGTGGCGCGCCAGAATGGGGCAGTGTGATCACTTCTGCATAGCACTGGCGCGCCAGAATGGAGCAGTGTGATCCCTTTTGCATAGCACTGGTGCGCCAGAATGGGACAGGGTGATCCCTTCTGCATAGCACTGGCACGCCAGAATGGGGCAGTGTGATCCCTTTTGCATAGCACTGGCACGCCAGAATGGGACAGTGTGATCCCTTCTGCGTAGCAGTGGCGCACCAGAATGGGACAGTGTGATCACCTCTGCATAGCACTGGCACACCAGAATGGGACAGTGTGATCCCTTCTGCGTGGCACTGGCACGCCAGAATGGGACAGTGTGATCCCTTCTGCATGGGACAGTGTGGTCCCTTCTGCGTAGCACTGGTGCACCAGAATGGGGCAGTGTGATCCCTTCTGCGTAGTACTGGTGTGCCAGAATGGGGCAGTGTGATCACTTCTGCGTAGCACTGGCACGCCAGAATGGGACAGTGGGATCCCTTCTGCATAGCACTGGCACGCCAGAATGGGACAGTGTGATCCCTTCTGCGTAGCACTGGCACACCAAAATGGGACAGTGTGATCACCTCTGCATAGCACTCGCGCGCCAGAATGGGACAGTGTGATCCCTTCTGCATAGCAGTGGCGCGCCGGAATGGGACAGTGTGATCCCTTCTGCATAGCACTGGCGTGCCAGAATAGGGCAGTGTGATCCCTTTTGCATAGCACTGGCGCGCCAGAATGGGACAGTGATCCCTTCTGCATAGCACTGGTGCGCCAGAATTGGACAGAGTGATCCCTTCTGCATAGCACTGGCGCGCCAGAATGGGACAGTGGGATCCCTTCTGCATAGCACTGGCATGCCAGAACGGGACAGTGGGATCACTTCTGCATAGCACTGGCACGCCCGAATGGGGCAGCGGGATCACTTCTGCATAGCACTGGCGTGCCAGAATGGGGCAGTGTGATCCCTTTTGCATAGCACTGGCGCGCCAGAATGGGAAAGTGTGATCCCTTCTGCATAGCACAATGGGGGTTCCTGGGTTCATAGTTTATAGAAGGGGCCAGGATTTGGAAATATTGAAGGTTTGAAGGATGAGATAATTCTCCTTAAGCAAATCACTTCTTATGTTTGCTGTTATGTTTACCCAAGAGCAATTTCGTGTGTGTGTTTGTCTGTGTGTTAGGTACTGGAAAAACAATGTATATGCAAAGGTATTAAACAAGCATTAACAAAGGCAACAGTGTTGATTTGTATGCAGTGAAAAGGTTTTCTTTATTACTACTGTAGCTATTGAGGTAACATGCCCCTGTACCTCGCGATTTGCCTAGTGTTATACTCACTTGTCCAAGTTACCATCACTTGATAGGTTTTGCCAGGATATTTTAACATAAACCTGTTACAGGTGTTGTCATCATACAGCAACAAACATGCATCGTTGCTAGGTAGTCATATCAATGTCCAGCTTTTGCCATCAGAAACAGCAAATAGCACAATTTACTAGGCATTTCAATAGGTTGGCATCGTACTTTCATCATATAATTTTAATTTTATATGGCAATGTACCTGAATCTCCATTAATCAGTGTTATTGTTACCCGCTGCTTGAATTCTATTCATTGCCCCCAGAATGGGCAAGGGCGGAGTCGGCGCAGCCAGGATTTCAAACCTGTCACATGGAATTGGTCCATGTCCAAAACAAGCATGTTGCACATGAACTATCCATCCGGCGTCCAGTTGCTTGCAAGAAGTTGACATTGTATGTGCAGAACCCACGCCGTTAGGCAGCTATAGCTGCCACGTGCCTAAGTTCTCATGCTGCTTTTTAGGCATTTCAATCCTATACTCAGGTTCTCTCACCCTATAAAAGATGTTTCCACTAAATGCTTATGCATTCACACCGTTTGGCAGATATTGTTATACTTTGTCTAAGAACCCAGATCATATGGCAACATGACTGCTTCACATCATAGCCCGCCTACTTCTCGGGTCTTCCCATATAGCGTTTTGAAGTAGTTTCATAGCACTCTTTTTACCCGTGTAACCTTACCTAATACAGCTGGGGACTACTTCCTTTTTTCACCGCTGCCTGAATCTTTCCCTTTAGTGCACAATTCTTCCACCAAAGCAATTAGAACGGCCTCTCGGCGCTGTGTTCACCAACTGAAGAGAACTATTGGCCCTTGTTACACTTTCAGTTGAAAGCAAAATTGTTGAAAAAATAGATTACACAGCAGCAATAGACGCTTTTGCAGCAGCAACATCCAGGAGATTCCCCTTCCTTTAGACAATGAACATAAACACGGGGTAATGGAAATGAATTCCTGTTCCTAATACTGTTGGACATATTTTCTTCTTATTAGTTCTAAGTACAAGTTAATAAAACAGTATTTAAATTGCAATGACTTCATGATTTTGGAGAGAGGGTGTAGTGCAGGTAAACAGTAGAGGAGCAATGTGTGGGCATGTTCTGGTGTTTCGCCCTCTGCGGATAGTGTCTAGAAACTGCCCTTGTTCCATTAAAATGATCACTATTTGCGTCTAGATAGCCTGATGCACAGCATGTATCAGTCGTGCCTCGGGTTCACCACGCTGTGCAGTAGCACAGTGTGCTGCACCCCTACCCAGACACCTGCAGAGCTATCTCAGGCCATCATCTTTCGGGGGTCAATGAAACCAGTAGCATCAACTTGGTTAATAGCAGACCTTATTATTTCGGATGCAACCCACTAGGAGAAAAGGCCCAACACACCTCTTGCAAGGAGAACACGTTTTATTTCTACAAAATAGATAAAGACGCGCCAGCAAAGGACTCTGCTGCCAAAATCAGGACAAGCAACACGTTAAAAGGACACACAGCATCAGCTGTGATGTAAGTTACATAGGTTACAAATTGGAGTGGCTGGTTGGTGCGACCCTATACATCGGCTACCTGCTCCATAAGGGATGCCAGGCTATTAGTCCCAGCCCCTCCTGTCCGTCTTCCTCCATGTGTGCTCCTCCCAGGACATCATCGGGCGCAAAGCTGTAGTTCATTATCAGCTAGGAGTAAAAAAAGAATCCATCCTCTATCTCTACTATAACGAGCACCTGGTACTGTAGACGTGGGATAGGAAGATACTTTCGAGGTCACTAGGATTTGCAACCCCAGCTCGATCCCAGACACATCAGGGCCCTTCCAAAGCTCCTCACCTGGGTTTCTTGCTTTGCCCCTCCCAGCACCTCACAGCACAAATCACATGACCTAGTGGTGGGGGCAGCGATTCCTGCTTTCTGATCTTTTCTGATCGACTGGTGATTTAACAGCTTTATGGTCGGCGGTCTGGGACTGGCCAATAACTAAGAATGCAGGGGTCTTGGGATGTGGGCATCTGGACACTAGATTCTAAAGCCGAGACATGGAAAGGTCCGAGGCTTGTGCCCTCCTTCTGTTGGGATAACTTTTCTCAGGGAGCTCTCAGCCCCCTCATGGCCTTGCAGGCCCCATTCCTCCTGGGATAGGAATGCTGACAACATGAGACAATGAAAGGTTTATGAATCTCTATAGCTCTATAGCTCTGGCCTTTCTCACTGCTGCCCATGTTACAATCTATCCTCGCATGCACATACAAAGTTCCGCGTTCCCAACCTGGGCCTAGTGCTAGGCCTCAATTCCAATATGACGGCTATTCCTTAAATGGCGTTTCCCTCCAAATACATTCTATGCCTGCACATGCATTAACTTGCACACACCATGGTGCGGGTTTTAGCAACACACCCCTTCACCCTTTAGCCTCGCCAAGCGTCTACAGCACGCCTTGAGGCCTGTGCCTCACCCTGAACCTCCTCGGAGGATAGGACGATCGCCCCACTTCCCAACATTACCCTCCATCCAATCTTGGGTGCATTCTCGTTTCCTAAACCATAACTCCTCCAAGACTGATATTCTGTACTTTTCTTCAGTACTATTCCGTCTCCTGCTCCCCCGCCACCTATCTCCTCTCGGCACTTCCTTGATTCCTTTTTGTCTGCACTCTCCTAATCTTAGTGTTATTTTGTATTCTTTTTTGTCCCCCCTGCATCTCTGATATTGCTTGTGCATGCCGTCTCTCTTTATAATATTCGAAAAGCCTGTCCTTTTCTCACTTTCATTGCCACTAAACTTCTTATTTCCACCCCGGTTTTCTCGCCTCTTGATTATTGTTTTGTTGCCTTGCTTGGACTCCCGCCTCCAGACATGCCTTCCTCCGCTCCATTTTCAACTCTTCTATTTGTACCCTCTTTCTTCTCCCTGCCCGCTCTCCCATTTCTCCTTCTCTTCAGTCTGTTTGGAATCTCGTCGGCTCTTGCATGCAATGTTTACAAAGGCACACATGCTCTTGCACCACCCTTTCTTTCCTCCTTAATCTCTTTTCATGTTCCTCCTCATTCCCTGCGCTCTGAATCTCTGTTCCTTTTATATGTACCCAAACCCCCTTGTGCGCAGTCTCGTTTCTGCACCTTTTCTCTACCAAACACTGGAACGCTCTACCTCTTTACGTTTGCTCCGCCTCTACACTTTCTATTGTACGTTCATCTCTCAAAGCTCATTTACTTTCTTCTCACGAGTAGTGTTGTTCTCCCTTTTGGTTTTTGAATTGTTTACCTATTTTGTACCACTTATCATTGGTTCAGCACTTTGGCGAAAGAGCTTTCTAAGTAAATAAATTACAAATGATCATTGTTAGTATTTCTGTTGATATTATGGGAACATTGATACGTCTAAAGTTCCTTTGGTATTATTATAATCCTGCCGCAGTGCCCAGAGTTTTCCAGGGCAATGAAGCTTATAAAAGATAAAGGTAATCGGATGTAGGGACAAACAGTATGACAATTGCAGATTGTAATGATGGTTTTAAGAAAAGGTCTAAACCTTCCAGCCATCACCCCTTTGTTTTTTTCTTTGTCACCCCGAGTGGGACGGGTATGCCCAGACGTGGGTCCCGTGCCTGCTGGGCCTAGAGACCCCAAGCTACTCCTCACTGATGAGGCCCAACAAGGCCGAAGCATGTTTGGGGATGCTTGTGGTCTCGTGTAGAAGGGATGTGACCTAGCAGTTCAGGCTGGACTGCCCCTTTTGGGGTGTGGCCAAGCCTGATTTGCATATGGTCTTTCCCCTTCTGTAATGGCTTGGCAGGTGACGAACGATGGTCTGGAGGGCTGCCCAGAGCAATTCCAGAGGTTAGGATTCATTCTAAACCTTCCAGCACACACCTCTGCGTTTTTGCTTTAAGAAAGGATCTCCTGAAATCGTTCCCCAAGACTCCATCGCTTGCAAATGCTGGGCAAAGTGGTAAAAAGGAAAGTCTGCACAGGGCTGCTGCCAGGATCTAAGCTACCCCAGGGCACCCTCCCTTCCTGTGGGGCCACAACTGATGTTTTGTCGATCCAATACTGCAAACTCTTATCTTGCCTAGAATAGCCTTGTTCTAGCATTAGTCTTGAGCCTCAACGCCAGAGCATTTTTTAAAGATCTTAAATGCTGGTGGAAAACACCAGACACGTCATGACTATTTCTGGCATTATCTTGTTCTCGATAAACAAGAGACTCTGAACTGGTCATACGAGATGACTCGACTAATGTTGCAATGGCATTCAATGTGCTGGTGCAGCAGTCCCGTCATCAGCATCTATAGATACAAAACTCTCGTGTAGGGAGGACCTGGACATGACCTGGGGTGCGCGTGTACGTGATTGCACGTTTGTGTGATCACTAAGAGCGGAAGCCTTAAGTACAGAGTCAAGGCTGAGACAGATCATTTTTAAAATCAATGGACCTGAGTTGACAGCTGTTAAGTAAGGTACGACCTAGTTTCAAGAGCAGAATTATACAAATTAACTGGTAACCAACCCAACATCACAAGATCATAGGCAACCCACAGGGAGAACATTATAATTCGCCCATTGAGTGGAGGATGTGGCATCCCGGAAAAGTAGATTTAAACTCCAGCCACAGCATGATTATTTATAATATCCTGCCACAATGTCTGCCAGAAGCCAACGGATGATGTGACTGGTGCCTGTGAAGTGTTCCAGCCAGGGGCGTTGCTAGGGGGGGGCTAAGGGGGCTATAGCCCCTGATCTTTTGGTTGTAGCCCCGGATAGAATCTCAGGAGCTACAGCCAAAAGATTAGCTAGCCCCCAGTCCCGACAGTCCCGACATCAGCTTAGCCCCGGGTCTTTTCCAGACCTAGCACCTCCCCTGGTTCCAGCTGACATCGGGAAACTGGGGACCGTTCCACTGGCACAAGCCTATTGGCATATGCAACGACGGGTTCCCAAGGGCACATCTCCTGCAATATTCAGGGTTTTCTTGAAGCACTGTACTGCTTAACACACAACACGAGTGAGCAATCAAGTCATCACCAGTTATTTAGAACTGATCTTTATGTTAAAACCCACTAAAGAGGTTTTATTCCCATAATTGACACAACAGGGACCATGAAGCATAATGTCAATTTCAAAGAGTTAATCAACGAGAAGATGTGTTTTATTCAAATGTAAATAAATAAATAGCACGTACAATCTATTTATCACAAAGCACATTTATAAACATGTATTTCCCTTCTACTGTCTTACTTAGTGTTGTTCCAATCAGCGCGCTCCAGTATAGCTCATGTGCCAGCTAGTTTCTACCTCAGGGGATCTCTCATTTTACGAAGCACCCGGCCTTCACCCATAACAAATTGATGTTCCTCGGCTATTCTGCTTATTCTAGCTCAGACACTCTTAGACTCAATCAAGCGTCTGATAGAGAAATGACGATACATCTTCATTACACTCACCAGCGCCCTGCAATGCCACAGTCATTAATCAGGATGCAGGCCGTGTGGGCATTGCTCCTCTCCCTCCCGCCAGCCCAGAAAGGTTCTTGCACTTACCCCTGCCATGTCCGCCACTGGCCGTCCTCTGCCCTCACGTCTGTGGATTCCTTGGAAAGTGGAAAGACACGTAACTCCTTTCACGTCACTCAGGAATGTTGCCAGGTACGCCTCCTGCAATGCAGTGTTAGAAAGCAGTAATGGCTGGTATACGTCTCCTCTCTCACATTCCAGGGTTTCTCCCTGTTTTCAACTGAACAATTGGCCCTCATTGGGTGGCATGTTTCAGTCGCATTGTAGCATTTCTGCCGCAGGGTTTTCTACCCGTTAATTCCCTTTCCATTGTTAGAGACCCTAATCTATGACCCAGGGCTGTAACCTGTGGGGAGGGAATTAACTACTAGTATATCCACTTGTGGCGATATATAATTCCACAAGTTTCACATACGTTCTTTTTTTTTCTTTTTCTCAATAGTGCACTGAGGAATTTATTTTTAACTTCTGTCATTAGCACCCCAGGCGGGGGAGTCAGCCAATCAGGTGACTAGCAACATGGGCTTGAACCGCCGGTACAAGCCCGCATTCCAGGCCGGCTGACGGCCGGCTCTCCCCACCACCATCTTCCCTCCACCCTCCGTCCCCGTTTTCTTTTTCTTTATCAACCGCAGGCTCAGCTTCCTCTTAGCTTCCCACGGCCGCCATGGAAAGGGAAGGGGGGCTCCATCAGGAGCCCCCCTTCCCTTTCCATGGCAACCATGTTGGTAAAGGACTTTCCTTCCTACAACGGTATGCACACGGAAATTATTTTTCGTTAGCACTCCGGGGTTGGTGCTTTGGTAACCCAGGGTGTTAATGGGCTTATGTACCCGTTCCACAGGCAAAACCGGGGATAACGGCCCTGGGCCCACGTTAATGGCCTTCGCTTTGCTGGAGCCATTAACCCCCTAAGTGTTGCCCGTGGAACAGGTACATAACGCCACATTATTGCAGGCTGCAGTAGCAGCATAACTCTGAGAGCAGTTTGACGTGACCAGTGCCCATTCTGACAGCGTCTAGCCGTTCTGATGGTGTCAATGGCTAAATGCCCATATTGAAACAAACTCAACCCAAACACTTAGTTGAGTGCTAGTATGATATACAATTACCATTTTCCTCATACAGTTTGATACGTGGTAGGGATCCTATCCAAACACCATTTGCTATATAGGCGCATTATAAATGCCCAATAAAGAAATAAAATAAATAAATATCTTGTTCACATCAATGATTCCCTATTCATCTCTAGAGGTCAGGGGTCTGGGTGGTTTCCTATATTCAATTAAACATTTATTTCAATGTTGCCTCATGTTATCGGCACCCATATGCAGGGTGTTAACCCAACATAAATGTACAGGATTATTATTCGCTGATCCCTCCCGCCCCCCATAAAAATGTACTACTGTCTCGGTTACATTTCTATTAACGGAAGCTGGGGAAATGGCAGTATCACACTACCATTTGCAGCGACATCCTCCCTTGCAGCCTTTTTCTGGTTCAGCTCTGTTCTCTAAGATTGTGAGTGTTGGGCCATTGCTGTACTGTTTGGCCCTTTGGTCTATAACCTACCGGGATAAAGCAAGACATCGAACACGGAATAAATGAGTATCTTGCGCTCTCAGCTTCATTTTTGGAAGGCGAGCAGAAGAGCAAGGGTTGGGGATAGGATACATGATTTTGTGTTCTCGGTTTCTCTCTAGGAAGGCGAGCAGAAGAGCAAGGGTTGGGGATAGGATACATGATTTTGTGTTTGCAGCTTCTCTCTAGGAAGGCGAGCAGAAGAGCAAGGGTTGGGGATAGGATACATGATTTTGTGTTCTCAGCTTCTCTCTAGGAAGGTGAGCAGAACACCAAGAGTTGGGGATAGGATACATGATTTTGTATTCTCAGTTTCTCTCTAGGAAGGCGAGCAGAAGAGCAAGGGTTGGAGGTAGGATACATGATTTTGTGTTCTCGGTTTCTCTCTAGGAAAGTGAGCAGAATTGCAAGGCTTGGGGATAGGACAAATGATTTTGCGTTCTCAGCTTCTCTCTAGGAAGGTGAGCAGAAGAGCAAGGGTTTGGGATAGGATACATGATTTTGTGTTCTCGGTTTCTCTCTAGGAAGGCGAGCAGAAGAGCAAGGGTTGGGGATAGGATACATGATTTTGTGTTCTCGGTTTCTCTCTAGGAAAGTGAGCAGAATAGCAAGGCATGGGGATAGGATAAATTATTTTGCGTTCTCAGTTTCTCTCTAGGAAGGCGAGCAGAAGAGCAAGGGTTGGGGATAAGATTCATGATTTTGCGTTCTCAGCTTCTCTCTAGGAAGGCGAGTAGGAGAGCAAGGGTTGGGGATAGGATTCATGATTTTGTGTTCGCAGCTTCTCTCTAGGAAGGCGAGCAGAAGAGCAAGGGTTGGGGATAGGATACATGATTTTGTGTTCTCAGCTTCTCTCTAGGAAGGTGAGCAGAACACCAAGAGTTGGGGATAGGATACATGATTTTGTATTCTCAGCTTCTCTCTAGGAAGGCGAGCAGAAGAGCAAGGATTGGGGGTAGGATACATGATTTTGTGCTCTCTGTTTCTCTCTAGGAAAGTGAGCAGAATAGCAAGGCATGGGGATAGGATAAATTATTTTGCGTTCTCAGCTTCTCTCTAGGAAGGCGAGCAGAAGAGCAAGGGTTGGGGATAGGATACATGATTTTGTGTTCTCGGTTTCTCTCTAGGAAGGCGAGCAGAAGAGCAAGGGTTGGGGATAGGATACATGATTTTGTGTTCTCGGTTTCTCTCTAGGAAAGTGAGCAGAATAGCAAGGCTTGGGGATAGGATAAATGATTTTGCGTTCTCAGCTTCTCTCTAGGAAGGCGAGCAGAAGAGCAAGGGTTGGGGATAAGATTCATGATTTTGTGTTCGCAGCTTCTCTCTAGGAAGGCGAGCAGAAGAGCAAGGGTTGGGGATAGG
The DNA here is from genome assembly GCF_040938575.1 of Ambystoma mexicanum. Lineage (NCBI taxonomy): Eukaryota > Metazoa > Chordata > Amphibia > Caudata > Ambystomatidae > Ambystoma > Ambystoma mexicanum. Next base: position 651,628,095 of record NC_090935.1, on the reverse strand, counting down.
ATACATGATTTTGTGTTCTCAGCTTCTCTCTAGGAAGGTGAGCAGAACACCAAGGGTTGGGGATAGGATACATGATTTTGTATTCTCAGCTTCTCTCTAGTAAGGCGAGCAGAAGAGCAAGGGTTGGGGATAGGATACATGATTTTGTGTTCTCGGTTTCTCTCCAGGAAAGTGAGCAGAATAGCAAGGCTTGGGGATAGGATAAATGATTTTGCGTTCTCAGCTTCTCTCTAGGAAGGCAAGCAGAAGAGCAAGAGTTGGGGATAGGATACAAGTTTTTGTGTTCGCAGCTTCTCTCTAGGAAGGCGAGCAAAAGAGCAAGGGTTGGGGATAGGATACATGATTTTGTGTTCTCAGCTTCTCTCTAGGAAGGCAAGCAGAAGAGCAACGGTTGGGGATAGGATACATGATTTTGTGTTCTCGGTTTCTCTCTAGAAAAGGGAGCAGAATAGCAAGGCTTGGGGATAGGATAAATGATTTTGTGTTCTCAGCTTCTCTCTAGGAAGGCGAGCAGAAGAGCAAGGGTTGGGGATAGGATACATGATTTTGTGTTCTCAGCTTCACTCTAGGAAGGTGAGCAGAACACCAAGGGTTGGGGATAGGATACATGATTTTGTATTCTCAGCTTCTCTCTAGGAAGGCGAGCAGAAGAGCAAGGGTCGGGGATAGGATACATGATTCTGTGTTCTCGGTTTCTCTCTAGGAAAGTGAGCAGAATAGCAAGGCTTGGGGATAGGATACATGATTTTGCGTTCTCAGCTTCTCTCTAGGAAGGCGAGCAGAAGAGCACGTGTTCGGGATAGGATACATGATTTTGTGTTCTCAGCTTCTCTCTAGGAATGCGAGCAGAAGAGAAAGGGTTGGGGATAGGATACATGATTTTGTGTTCTCGGTTTCTCTCTAGAAAAGGGAGCAGAATAGCAAGGCTTGGGGATAGGATAAATGATTTTGTGTTCTCAGCTTCTCTCTAGGAAGGCGAGCAGAAGAGCAAGGGTTGGAGATAGGATACATGATTTTGTGTTTACAGCTTCTCTCTAGGAAGGCGAGCAGAAGAGCAAGGGTTGGGGATAGGATACATGATTTTGCGTTCTCGGTTTCTCTCTAGGAAATTGAGCAGAATAGCAAGGCTTGGGGATAGGATACATGATTTTGTGTTCTCATTGAAGCTCCTCCCTGCGCCACCCTGAGCGCCATACTCGCTACTCGAACCAGCCGTCTCCTAGTCAAATGATCAGTCTCCCACCACACACCCACAAAACCAGGGACGTCATTTCACCAAAATGCCTGGGGTAGCAGAAGTGACACCACACTACCCTTGACCCCCTTATGACAACACAGGAAGTGATGTCATTTGACCCCTCCCTGAAGTGATATCGCAGGAAGCGGTGGAACACGACCTTTAACCCGATGACAAAACAGGAAGTGGCATCACATAGCATTTTACACTTCGAAAAATATGGCTCCGATATCACAATAATGTGATGTACATTGCATGCAAGAATGGATCGCCATATGTATCTTTAACATCAGTGTGTGCCCATATTACCAAATTACTGTGAATGCAAGCAGACGTCCATGACCAAATGATAATGATGTGTTGTTATATAGCATTTACAGTTAAGCGCTTTATATAGAAAAAATATACACCCAAATATACACCCAATATGACCCAACCTGTGTTGGTACTCATTTATCGACCTCAGAAGGACGAAAGGCTGAGTTGAGGCGTTTAAGAACAGACTAAATCAGTGACTCACCCCCTGAAGGGTGCCTGAAATAAACCTTTAATGAGTCTAGCAATTATTGTATAGAATTCCAGAAAGACACATTATTTGGTATTCCTATTCTTTCTTATTTAGGGTCAGTGCTGAAAGTGTTAGACTTGTGGCACTCCTGTTCTTATTTTTCTTTTTTTAAGGGGCCTGAGCAAGAAATCCAGCCACTCCAGAAGTAAAGAGCCACGTGGTGCTGGCCACAGCCCAGGAGCTTGCATTACCAAAAAAGAAAAGTTTCTTTTTTTCATTTTTTTTTCTTTAGCGGTAGCAAAGGAGACCACAGAGGTCGCAAGGGAGACCTCAGAGGTCGCAGTTGCGACCTCTGGCGACCCCTAAATGATGTCCCTGCACAAAACATGCTTTGGATCAAGTGCATGAGCTCAAAGGCTTCAAGGTGGACCAGTAATTCCAAAAAGCGGTCCCCTTGTTACACCTCTGGTAGGCTCAGAAGTTCATGCTACACCAATTAAACCTCCTATCGCCCCTTCAACACCCCCGAGGACCAGTCATGCAAAAAAGGCCCTGCACCCATTGTATTAAATGGATATGTGGTTTCATGCAAGCCTTAGTGCCAGACCAAGTGCTGGGTGTTAACTATTAATATTTGCGAAAATAAAAAAAAGCAGAAAATATGATGCAACAAGACAATGGCCCTCATTACGAGTCTACCTTATTGGCAGACTCACCTTACCGTTACCAGCACCCGATAACTCAGTGTTACCGGGATGTTATGGGTGCTGGCAACGGCGGTAGGTTCCCGTTCCATGGAGTCCTATAAAAATAGGACTCCATGGCACGGGAACTACTGAATCACTGGCACCGTTGCTAGCGGTGCTGGTGGTTCAGTTATTCCTCTGCCGGTAGCTCACTGCCCCTACCACCAGACTCAGAGTGAGCCGGTATGGTAACAATGCCGGAGCCGGTCGTTCCATCATTCTTTCTAGCATTGTTACCGGACCGGCACTCACATAACGACCCCCAATAATATGTAGGTCTGACAAAGCTATCGCCCTGGTGTCATTAAGGCACTCAACATCTTCATGCCTACTTTCTCCTTTTCCGCTTCCTTGCTCGTGACTCCTTCCCACATTCCTGATCTGGTGCAGCCTAAAATGCTGTCTCGGAAAAGAGTCTAGGAAATCTTAAGACTAGTCTACCCTAAAGGGATACCCAGAACGATCTATTGTCTTCACTGTAAGCACGGTGTGAATTCATCAGAGCAGTCCGTATACATTATTAGTACCTGGCGAGGGAGAATCAGAATGGAAGAACCATTCTGATTGGCCCTCGCCGGGGCATTACCCTGCCGAGAATCCCTCGGATTCCACTGCTTTGTCCCCGGCGGGGTTCGTGGCAGCCCCTCAGCCAACGAGGAGGCTCGAAGCGGGGCCATCCTTGCTCCTAGCCTCCACACGGCTGCAGGCCGCCTTCGTCCCCCGCCAGGGATTCTGGAAACTGTTTTTTTTTCCTCCTCCCTCCCCCCCTCACTTACCTTCTAATTTCTTCTTTTTTTTTCGGAAGCGAATGCGCTCGGAACACTTCTGTTCCCAGTGCGTCTGCTCCCGATGGCCGCCATGGAAAGGGAAAACGGACTCAATTTTTCCCTTTCCCGGCGGGCATTTCTTTGGACTTTTTTTTTCTGTTTCGGAACAGAAAAGAGTGCTATTAGCACGCCGGTCTCCCGGGCCGGGGTACTAATAGCAATATGCCCCGAGCAGCGGGGGCCTTACCGAGTCTGGTAATGCCCCGGGGTCTTCGCTTTGCTCGGGCCTATAACTATGGGCCCGGGGCATTACCTGACTCGGTAAGGCTTGCGCTGCGCGGGGCATATTGCTCAAATATAGCATCACTGAAGAATCAATAAGACTGAAATCTGTCCTACACGTGCACATGGTGGTATGGATCCAGAATTGATTTTGTGACTGCTGGTGGATGGATCAGCTTCCCACTGTGATAAGGTTACTAATGGGGGTCCCAGGGCTGGGGTGGGCAATCTTTGTAGAAGAACTGGAAGAGGGAATTCAAAACGTGCTTGTAAAAATTGCTGATAACACAAAAGGTAAGAAGGGTGGTAAATACAGCAGATGTGCAGAATAACTCGAAATTATGAAGTGAGCGTATGAAGGCAGGTTGGTGAAAACGTCATGACGTCTAACAAAGAGTTGTGTGAAGTCGTGCACGCAGGGAATAACACTCTAAAATACGAGTTCACAATAGGCAGGATACAAAGGATCTGGGTGTCTGGGTAGACAATCCGTTGGGCAGAGTAACCAATGGGATTCCACAGCAGGAAGGGAAATGTAGCAGTCGGCTGTGGTGCTGCCCTCGTGATGCTGCTGTCAGCAGCACTGCTGCCACTCAGCTGCTACTGTTGGGAAAGGGCACAGCTCACCTGCAAACCAGTGCCTTTCCCGGGCGGAGTCTTGGGATTGCTGCAGAGGCAACATCCCTACGCAAGCCCTACTAGACACGGGAGACAGTGTCCCAAGCTAACAATGACTTCCCCTTTTTCACACAGAAAGACAATCTCGCTGTGAAGGGTCCAAAAGTCCTGTAAAATCTCATTTTGTTGGGCCCTGCAAGTGAAATCTAGTAGCAACACCCTATTCTGAAAATGAGCACCCGCAGGAGATGTGCCAGCCAATCAGGTGGCCAGGAATGCCGGCTCAATTCAGCAATGAAAGCCTAAATTCCATCCTGGCCCCTCTCCCAAAGGTTGCCGTCTTGTTTTTGATCTTATGGTCCAGCCCCCAAAAATCACCTCCTCGGTCCCACCCCTTACAATCCCACATCCCTGGCCCCAACCCCGACGATTCCTACTGCAGGCCAGATAACTCCTGCTCCCATCCGCCATTCCTCTCGACTCGCAAGATTCCGCAGCTTGGTAATGAGACTCAGTACGAGCTTGCTTTACTATTTTCAGCAGCAATCTTTGTATTTTTTTTTAAAGAAAATTGGAAAACGTGCCACCTGCAAAGGTAATTTGCCTTAAAAAAAGGCCTTTAGAACCCACTATTTCTTCCTGGGGTGGTAACAGTGTTAACTAAGTTGCTCACAAGTAACAGCTCCTCAATGTTCAAGGGCTGTTTGTGCGCTATACAAATGTCAAAATAAATAAATTAATTAATTAATTAATTAATAGAGAGGGGCGGGCTTAGCAGGCCAGTAATGACCCAAATCATTGGAAAAGGCCCTCAGTTTCCTCTAGCCAATCACAGGCTAGACAGCTGTCCATCTAAACAGAAGCCCATCCAAGGTTGGCTTAATGATGTGCATCTTGATGGCTTCACCGCTCAGTTGGCCCCATGTGCCACATCACTTGGGTTCATTATTGACAGCAATCTCTTCTTCCAGAAACATATGAACTACCACTGCACCAGAAGATGTAACCTTCCTCCCACCTGGGGATTTCAGAACCACTGTCTGCACCCTGGTAATCTCACACCTCGATGAAGGGGACACCCTCACAATCCACATTCCGGCCACGCACCTGGCTCCTCTGTGGGCTCTTCAACATCCGCTGCATGCCTCATAAGGGGAAAAAAGACATTTGGCCACATCTCCCCCATCCTACAGAATTACACTGGCGACCCCTCCCATCAAGGATACTCTGCAAAATTGCCTGTGTCACATGCAAGGCATCTACTGCAACTACTACCCAATATCAGGCTACCGAGGGATAAAACTTGCAGGCTCCGGACTAGACTGACATGCAAAGCGAAAACTAGGAAATAGGCCTTTTGCTGCACCACAGCCTACTGGTACACCATCCCACTCACAATCAAGACCACTCCAAAACTCCTGAAGTTCAGGAAGGCACTCAAGCCCCTGCTCTTCAGGGAATACCTAAATATCCAAACTCCCCTTCGACCACCCGTAAGGCCACACATTATGCATACAGCGTTCAATTGCTTCCTAGCTGAGTTTGCACTCTATGCTACACTACGATTCCCTACTGGCCTGGTAGGCCAGCACCCCCAGCCATTAATAACATAGTAGAAATCTTAGCTACGTCATGGTGAGGTGCCTTTTTTCAGCCTTGAATATATTGAAGTACAACCATGTAATTGTTGATTCTATCACTAACTTCTGGCCCATATTTAAGACCTTCCTTGCAGCGTTGAGGAACCTGGATACTTAGCAGGTGCATCACTTGAGGACTTACTTGTCTTGCATTGTCCCTACAAGCTTTCATTAAGCATGGAGTACTTGGAAGAGGTGACATGCAGACAGTACCATAAGAAGTAAGGTGTCTAAAACAGTTATTTACTAACTGTTGGTGTTCCACAAGGCTCTGTCTTGTGTCCTCTCCTCTTTACACTCTACACCTCTGCTCTTGATGCACTAATCTCCTCCTTTGGGTTTTCATACCAACTGTTCGTGGCCACACTCAAAACTTCTTCTCTTTTCCTGAACACTTCTGTGATCTTTCAAAATGTCCAACTATCTCTCTTACATTAAATATTGGATGCGTTTCCACCCTCTGATGTTAAACTCTATCAAAACAGAGGTTATGTACTTCCCTGCCAAATACTCTTTCTCATCTCTTCCCCTGCCTATCCAGTTCCCACCCGACACCCTCCCCTACTTTTCTTCAGCTAGAATCCTCGGCGTCATCTATGACACCTCTCACATCTTTGCTACTTTTATCTCCAAAACTGCAGCACTGGCTCGCCTCAACCTCCTGAATATTAGGAAAATCAGGCATGTCCTTCCTTTTAACATTGGCAAGCATCTCCTAACCACTCCTGTCTTCTCTAAAGTGGACTTCTGTGGCAGCATCCTCTTTGCTCTCCACAACAGTGGTTTCTGTCCCCTCAACAAGATCCTTAACTTCGCTTCTAGGACTCTCTTTGAACCCACCTATTTCCTTCTACCGTCACCAGGGTGGATGACTGACGATGCAAAACAGGGCCAGATTTATATTTCTCCTCCTAATTCACAAATCTATCCACGATAAGACCCCAACCTATCTATCCTCCTCTATACAACTGTACAAGCCTTCCCGTAATCTTTGCATTTCCTCCTTGGCTACCCTTGTGGCTCCTCGTCCTCCCTGGGCTTCCTCTCGCTAACACTCTTTCTCTATTCTTGATCCCCTTGCATGAAATTAACTTCCCCGGACATCTGAGAAACGGTTCACACAGATTTGTTCAAAACCACATTAAAATCCTATGTCCTCACTTCCAAGTTACACTCTTATCCTTCCTCTAACTTGTTTTCCCTTGCCTCTAACCTGCCTCTGTCCCTTACTTTCTACTGCCTTCACCCTAGCACTTCACCCATCATGGTAACATCCCGAGCACAGTTGTCTGTAGCACCTACCTGCACTTCAAAATTTCTAACGTTGGTTGTCCTTAATCTACGTAGGTCCACCCATGTATTGTCCCCTGTGACTGTTCCATTTACTCCCCTCCACAACCTGGTCAGAATGTCGCTCAAACTCACCCCTTTGTAAGAAGATCCCGCCTTCTTGTCAATTCTGACTTTGTTATCTATTGTACGTTCTTTTGAGATCAAAAGAGCATTGTCCCTTCCTGTATATAAAATAAAAATAAATAAAACCAGACTTTGCAGATCATATATTGACGGGGAGGCCGCATAAATAAACCTGCTACTCGAATCCAGGATTTATCCTCTCTAAATCCGCTATTCTCTTTTGATTACAGAAATGGGATGGAACACATGGAAGGGTAGGGGCGGGGTAAGACATCGACCTAGGAGCAGGACACATCCAATAATGTCATGTTTGCTACATTTCCTGGGCTTTACTACTAAAAATAAGATCAAGCATAGTAAGAGTGCTTCTCTACTACATCGAGTGAGAGCGAGAGCAACAGAGCAACTCCTGGCTTTTACGAGACAGCCCAGCACTTTCCAAAATTAGTGATATCACTCTGCCGCTCTGGAGCAACGAGGCAACATAGACTGCGATCCACTCCTGAAATCTAGACATTTAGACCTTGCAAGTCACCATTCAAGAGAGAGAGATCATTTTTATCTAGACTCTGCATATGCCTTCCACTGTTTCAGGGCCACCAGTATCCAGGATATGCATATGTATTAGAGAAACTCCTCCCATCAGGATGCTGGTAGGTATAGCGAAATAGTGCCTCTGCGGAAAGGTGTTAGCACTTGTAATTTATGGGTAAAAGCGCGCTAATTAATAATGACAAATCTGTGTCATCACCTGTCAGATTATGACCCAATACAGACACATATAGTCATGTAGCCACCTGGTGCTATAATATGGTAAGATCCAGAAAACATGTTAAAACCATGGAAACCGTTGGAGAAGTTGTTTGTGACCTAGGAGTGAGCATTGCAAAAGCAGCACGTTGACTAAGGGAGACTCCGAGCCTTGATGTGAAATGTTGGAAGAGAAACAGCAGGCTTGTAAAAAGGCGCCAGGGCCCTGTACTGACCCATTGTTTACAATGGCCCAAACGTATGCCAGTGTTGTGGCATTACAGCCTGGGAGCAGGACTGTAACAGGTTTTATCGACTCATTCCCTTAGCAGAGCAAATGTAAAGAGTAAGGGACGATAACACCACATTCCTCTCCCTTAAGACCGTAATTGCATTATATTGTGAGAAAATCACAAACCGGTTTAACACAAAGGAAAACAGATGAAGAAGTTGCTTGGAACTTTAGAGTAAGCATTGCATAAAGGGCTTTTTGGTTAAGGCAGACACTGCTCTTGAATGTGGCATTTGAAGTCAGTGTAAGATACAAAAATAAACATGGCTGACATAGAAATGGAAATCCAAGGCTCCAATCAGTGCCCCCCTTCAATTTCCATGGCCTGCATTGTGGGTGGTGATGGCGTTAAGTGCAAAACAGCAGTCGAGAGAAAATGGGGGGGACTGCAGGAAGACAGCATCTTCAGAAGGTAAGGAGGTGTGGGAGATGGAGCAAGCAGTGACACACAGGGAAAGAGTGTTGGGAGTGTGAGGGAGTGAGGGCAAGACCAAGTAGCGAAGGTCGGGAGACATGGTAGAAAGCAACTTGGAATGGAGGCTTTGAAATGTAGTTAACACAGCTGATTGGCTGCCCAGTGCTCCCCAGGTGCTAATTAAGCATTAATGGCTCATTTTCCAGGCAAACTAGGTGGTAATGGCCAACAGCCCAAATAAATGGGCCATAGCAGAATGAGGGCCCAGGGACATTGTTACTCAGGCCAACCAAACTCCATGAATCATTAATGTTATTAGCATCCCCAGTCCACAGACCTAGATAATAAGAGCGAGTCATTTGTGTGGAAAAAGTTGGGCCTGGGAAACCAGTATCAGTTTATTCAGGAGTCAGGAGTGCCCTTTTTGTTCATTGTCACGTTTATCTACAGTAGCAGTGGCAACTGCTACTTCATACAATCCATTCCAGTCCTCAAAATGACAGGAACAGGATTTTTAAAATAACATAATAATAATGCATGCAGATTTCCAGAAATATTGCAGGCAGAATTTCCGGAAATCCTCCCCTGTTACTGCCAGCCCAGCAGCATTATCATAGTTAGGCAGAATACTGCATGTGCTAATGGTAATTACTGCACACAGTATTTCCCATAGAAAATCTGCCTAACTCTAAGTGCTGGAAATGGAAAGAATTTACTGGGGGAACCCCCTCATCCTTGGAGGGGCGTTGCTATGCAGGGAGAGGAGAGCAGAGCCAGCACATGGCCCTAGGCGATTTCACACAATACAGTATCTCTTCATAGATCTTAATCCTGGTTATTTGCATAAAATCAAAGAGCATTATGGGAACATAAGAATGGCCACAGTTTTACATTTGAAACATGTCTTACAATAATTCAGTAAGAAACTCTTTTGAGCGAATAAATGGAAGTTGGCTCTGCTTTACTGAATGGTCACACTGCTCACCCTACGAAAGAAATGACTGTACAGTGCAGGCCATATATACCAACTTGGACAGCTTCTGCAAGTGTTCATTGATTTGGCTGTTACTGTATTCAGTTTGCATTTCCGAATCTACTGAAACATGGATTCCTAATGCATGTGATAATTAGGCTTCAGGACAGATCTCTCCGGGAGGATCCTGTTCAGAAGCCGAGTTCCCACAAGCAGCAGAACTCTTCTGAAAGAGCCTTTTCATTGAGGCATGGGTTGAACATCCGTGTGGCTTAAGAGCAGATATCTGAGTGTCATGGGGCAAGCCCCTTGGTCTGGGGACAGACAGGGCAGTGCTCAGTCAAAGGGCCTCATTACACGGTAGACGGTAAGGGTTTACCGGTACCGGTATTTTACCGGTACTGGTAAATCCTTACCGTCTTATTACGAGGTCCCTTTGCGGGTTGGGGAATTTAACGCCTGCTTTTTGCAGGCGTTAAAAACCAACCCGCAAAGGGACCAGTGGAGCTAATTACGGTACCGCAATTTGCGGTACCGTAATTAGCGCCTTCCCCATTCCCATAGAGCCCTATGGGGCAAAAATGGGAATGGGGAAGGGCAATGCTGGAAGGGGGAATTACCGCCCCGCCAACCTTGGAATGGGGCATTTCCCCTTTCCAACAAGGCGGTGCCGGTATTTTACCGGCATGAACCATGTTGCTAATAGCGCCATGGTTCACCGCCTTCCGTGTAATGAGGCCCAAAGTCTTGCAGGAGTGCAGCTCTCTGTCTAGTTCAGCTCCATTTCCTGCACTGAATGAGACCTTAAATGAATAGGAACACGGAACACCTTAATTGACCCCTCCCCACCCCCGTGCTGTGTACTACGCTGCCCAGTTTCAATAATATACTATTGCTGACTTCGTATCATACTTCGTGCCTGTGTACCTCATGTAGGACCATGTTTAAAAGCGAAAGACTTGGTTAACAGTGGCAGTCACTCACACAGCTGAGTCAATCAGCTCTCAGTGTCATGCCAGTATCCCCGAGGCGTGAATGTCAGGCCAACACCTGCTACCCAGAGGCGTCAGGTGTGGAGAGCAACATCGGGAACATTGCCACACTGAATTTCCCATGAGTCCCAGCAGGCTCCCTACACTCACCACAACAAGGAGCTGCTGTTCTCTGAGAGAATAAAGGGCAGGGAAAACTGTAGGTCAGGCACTGGCGGAGCAACCCCTTCCCTGATTGACGTGCACAGGGTGCTGGTTCTGTGCTTTTCACAACACCCATCTACCACACTCCATGGTCCAGATCATGTCATCCTGGAGGAGCTGCCTGTTGAATAATAGGCATGCACAGTGCGCCCCTTCTGTGTGCCTCCCGGCACCCATCTACCGCAGTCCATAGTCCAGATCATGTAATGCTGGGGGAGCTGCCTGTTGTATGATAGACATTCACAGTGCCCACCTCCTGTGTGTCTCCTGGCCCCCACCTAGAGCACTCCATGGTCCAGATCATGTAATGCTGGCGGAGCTGCCTGGTCCATGATAGACAAGCACAGTGTGCCACTTCTGTGTGCCTCCACTTCTGGCACCCATCTACCACACTCCATGGGCAAGATCATGCAGTCCTGGCATAGCCCCCTGTTCCATGATAGACAAGCACAATGTGCACCTTTTGTGGGTCTCCCAGCACCCATCTACCATACTCCATGGTCCAGATCATATAATGCTGACAAACATGCCTGATCCATGATACACAAGCCCAGTGTGCCCCTTCTATGCGTCTCCTGGCACCCATCTACTGTGCTCTATGGACCACATCATGTAATACTGGCAGAACTGTCTGTTCCATGTTAGACAAGCACAGCATGCCCCTTCTGTTGGTCTCCCGGCACCCATCTACCACGGTTCATAGTCCAGATCATGTAATGCTGGCAGAGCTGCCTGTTGTATGATAGACATGCACAGTGCGCCCCCTCTGTGCGTCTCCCGGCACCCATCTACCGCGGCCCATGATCCAGATCATGTAATTCTGGCGGACCAGCCTGTTGTATGATGGGCAAGCACAGTGCGCCTCTTCTGTGCGTCTCCCGGCACTGTGCTCTGTGGACAACATCATGTAATAGTGTGCTTGTGTGACTGGCCGGTGTGTGGTTTGACCTAAACTGGTTGAGTGTATTTATGCTTTCCGCTTTTTCAGAGAGTGTGTGAGGATGAGCCGCCATTACTGCCGCGCAGCTTATAAGCTGATCATGAGGCATGTAAACCAGGTTCGGCAGTGGTAGGAAGCCTTTGTTTGTATACTTGGGGTGTGACAATGTGTACATTGTTGCACTCATCAGGGCACTTTGTCAAAGCACCGAAGCAAAGAAAAGGGGGTAGATAACATTTATGCACTGGTGGGATTTCACCAGAAACAGTGGGGGTAGCAGAAGTGACATCAACCATCCTTCACCTTCCATAAAACATCACAGGAAGTGACATCAGATGGCATCGCTAGACATAAACTCACAAAGCCTGTGACCCTGGTTATATGACAGGGTGTGAGGAAAAGAGTCCGACCATATGTGCAAAAATAAGCCACATAAAAGGTAGAATCATGAGTCACTTGGGGGAGCATATAGGTTCCTGCTAACGACTCCTTAATGACACCCCTACTATCAGTAACTATGCTACAGAGTACCCAGCAACCCGCAAAGATGGATGGTGGGCAATTTCCCCGTGTCTTCCTTACTTACTCAGTAAGTCCTAAGTAAGGAACACGCGGTAAAACAGTTTTGGGCAGAACATTGGACACATATACTATGGAGATACATGGGATGTTGTGTTATGTTGATCTATACAGCGCACCGCTACCATTTGCATGGTTTCCAGGCGCTCACGTGGCTCTGTAAGAAAGTGGGTGGGTTAGGTCAGGGAGGGAAGAGGCATATGATAGAGGATGTGCTCTTCTGTTGGGGGACGTACAGGTGGATTCATCTGAAAAACACTATTGCACCTATGACTCTACCCAAGAGCATGCTAGACCAAAAATATGCTCCATGCAACTGTGGGCCAATATTACTAACCAGGGAGAAACTCAGAATAAAAGGTATGCATCCCATGAATAATAAGGAAACCATACTACAGATATCTGCACATGATGGAGCATAATCTGCTTCAGCTCTATCAGCGTGTCCCCCACTAGCATCTGCAGCACCAGGTAAAGGGGAAATAATCCCCAGGATGGGCCCCGTATCCAGCTCACCAGTCACCCCGTGTCTTCATGAGCCCGAGTGATACGTGGCTACCATTATCAAGTCTTCTCCTAAGAAGTCCTTCGTTTAACATGCGCACATCATAAGATCTGTCTTTTCCTGCCACAGATCTCATGTGATTAAATCGTGTTTGGCTTTTGTTTTTCCATAGCTTCCCCTTCCTGTGAATTTATTCTATGTAAAATCCCTAGGTATGTAAATGAATGCACTATTTTAGTGGAGTCTCACTCATATTTCATGTTTAATTGTTCTGCCTATTTCCTTGCTGTAAAAAGCATTACTTGCGTTTCACATACTGGGATTTTAAATCCCCATTTTTACGACCATTTTTCCATCCGTTGGATAGTGTTTTCTAAGGCCTTCTGTATTTTTTCCTGGACCATATTATACAGTCACCCTTAAAGAATCCTGTTTTGCACAGCTTTTTCAATTAAATTTATTGAGTCGTTAATTTTAACATTAAAAAGAGGGCTAAATATCCTGCGTTACATTGTCCCATTATCCGTTACATATTCCCATGAAAGCGTCTCACTGCGTTTGACTTGGAACCTGTCTTCAAGGAAGCTCCATATCTACCGGTATATCTTCCCTTCTGTGTTCATGTTATGCAGTTTATATAAGAGATCCTCTCTCCATACCTTGACATATGTTATGTCTATGAATAATTAGCTTATTATTTCTTTATTACTAAGCCTGACCTTCTTTATCCATAGTTACGCTTAGAGCTTGTGCCTCTGTGGCTCTGTTTTGTCTAAAGCCACTCTGTACCTTATTAAGGTACCCTCCAACCTCAGCGTGTTAGACATTTGCTAATTCACTGCATGATTGTACAGGTAACTGGAGTTAAGGATATGGGTCGGTATGAGGAGCAGATATCCCCTCTTTTTCCTGGTATCAATACAGGTACAATAAAAGCTCCTTGCCACTTTTGAGTCCATTTTCCAGGTTCTCTTATTTGGTTATATAACTTCAGCATCACTGTCTTGCTAACCCCTAGTATTGCAATGTGTCATCTTCTCCTGGGCTTGTCTGGTGCACAGTGTCATGTTGACCGGACACCATAAAAGTTGTGGTGGGTTGAAAAATAGAAATTAATTCTTCTATCTTAAATGTGAGAGTAGAATAGTCCATTTTGGCAAACAAGCACACATGCCGCAGCACAGCCCAGTAGTCAACCCTGGGAGTTTGCACTGCATGTATGCAAATTAGCTCAAAAGCATACTTTTTTGCTCCATGTCTTTGTCGTATAGGGCAGCACTATTTTACGCACAGCCTGATCATCCCAAGACACATCTCGAGGATGCAGACACCTACATGCGTGTTTCATCATCATAGGGCATCATCAGTGTGGCGCAGTCTGACTTCCATGTGATTTGAGCATTGGAGCAAAACCATGTGACCTGCCATAAACAAATGTGCATGCATTTGTGCCTTTATCAAAATCCTGATAATGTGGAGCATCATTGATTATTGTGTGGGATGCCATGTGGTCCACTGCACTTCCTGCATTTCTCTGTTTGTTTGTTCTTTATAAACCGTCCAAGGTACAACCCGGTGTCAGAGCGCTGTACAGAAGGTCATGCAGCCAGATGTTTAGCGAAATAGTAACATGTGTGTAGTGTATAGTGATGCTGGTCTCTAAACACCACGGAAGTGCAGCATCCCTTCCACATGGAAGGGTTGTGGGAGGGAGGATGTCCTAAGAGGCTGGAGTGGAGAAGGTGAACGCCAATCATCACTACTAGACCAGGGTTGTCTCAGAGGCCATTGGAGGGTAGATTGGGATGTGCCGGCATGCCAAGGAAGTTGGAGGAAGGAGGGATGTCAGGACAAAACTCACCAGGTCCTTATCCAAACCAGGGGAGAAAACAGAAAGGCGGCAGTTGTGGGCTAGCAAAGGGGTGTTAGTTGCCTTGCATGAACATGGTAGAGGGGAGATGGACCATCACAGGTCTGAGCATGTGGTTACTCTTCTGGGATACCCAAAGGCTTCCAACAAAGAGAAAAGCTGTAGACTTATTTGCTGAGGCGAGCATGACCAATGTGCGTAAGCTAGCCATGTAACCGTCAATTCCCAAAAGGTCATAGTCCATGGAGGTTGTGGGCCGGAAGGCTGGCTCCCAGAAGGGCACCTTAGCTAGCAGTTAAGTTAGATGCCAGTGGTTTAGCTAGGGAAGCAAGGGGGGGTGGGGGCATACACAAAGTGGACATGGCTAGCAGATAAACCGGTGCACCATCAGTGCCGAGGGGGGGATACGTGAGGGAGGGCATGAGGAAGGTTGAGCACTAGGAAACGAGGTGTGAGTAGAAGCCAGGATAGGAATTGTGTTTGGTGGAGGAGGCCAGATACTGTTGAGAATAATTCAGCAATCATGAGAATCTTCCATTTTATTTAACTCCATGGATAACACTGCATCTACAGAACTTCATTTCAGTAACGATGTTCGTTTTGCTACTTTCCTAACCCGCCATCCAGCACTTCCCCAAATATTCTAGGACTGATGTTAAATGAGTAGATACTACCATTTGCAGAATATGGTAAGAGTGCTCTTTGGAAGGTCAGGTAATCACATATTTTCTAGTGCAGTATTGTCACATGGAACCAGTTATATCCATGGCTGGAATCGATGAAGGATGAACCTCTTTCCCAGCCAGAAGCTGAGGGATAATCTGAAAGGATTTCATATATTTATTAACTCACAACCCATCCCTTCACATTCCTTATAGAAACCATTCACTGAAGGGTATACATCAGGCGGGCACACAGTGTATGCCCAGTGTTCCTCCTGGTGCTTCTTTTATGCCATCAGAGTGATCATTGTTCATAATATCACCCCAGAGTGAAGATGTGGCTTCACAGGTATTTTACGCTGGTGACTGTAAATAGTTATTGCCATGAAAAATCCATCTTCACTTATGACACACTCTCACAATACACAGTAATGTTTATTAAACTAGTGATTCCTTAAAAGTACATTGGTAGTCACTTCGCTCTTCTTAACTAGGCTCACGAGATGTGTCCTGCATAATGCAGCACAGCTCATCCAAGAACTCAGCAAATTCGACCACATCACACCGGCCCTGTTCAAATTGGACTGGATCCCACAGCATGCCTGTATCATCTTCAAATCCTGCTGCATCATCTACAAGCCTGTCACATGAAGTCCCCAAGCTACCTCACTGAGAAACTCAGCATCTCTGGAGGCTTACGATCCTCTGCAAGTAAGGACATCTGCAGACTTGAACTCTGCCAGTCCTGAAAGGAAAAAAACAGAAGTCAGGCATTCTCGTTCTACACACCAAGACTCAGGAATCTCATTCCCACCAACATCAGACTCACCCCCACGCCTTAGGAAGGAACTCAAGATCCTCGTGTTCAACTAATGGCTCCTCCCTAACACCTAAGTCCACAAACCCTGCACTCCCTACCCCACCTGAGACTGGTCGACGTGATTGCTCCTAGCCCCCTTGCTAACACATTGCCTGCCCTCCCGCTCCCCTGCTGTTAGCTCCTCGCTCGCACGTTGCTCTGCTGCCCTCACCACGTTCTTCCCCCTATGATTGTAAAGCGTTCCATTGCTTCCTGAAACTTCCATAAATACCCTATTAATAATAATAATAATAATAATAATAATATGTGGAAGATCAGGTACAACTCACTGTGGTGCATTGTGCCTGATCTATCATATATTCACTGCATTTGTCGTCAAGAGTTTCGTTCCATTTTTTAATGGGGGGCAAATCTCCCAAATTGCCATTGTACACCCTGCCAACCCCCATTACCCTAAAATGTGCCCTAGCGCTTCACCCACCCCTAGAAATTGCAGCAAAAACTACGGCAAAACCACTGTTCACCAAATGAAGTGAAACAGCAATGATTAGTGTGATATGGTCCTTAAAATGTGAATTATTCACACTCTGTTTATAATCCTAATCAATCACAAATCCTACTACATATAAGATTATAGACATGTAGGTCTCAGGTCTGGGGACATATTCCAACATGGGCTTCTGAGTGACATCTAATAGCCCATGAGAGCCCAGCTCAGGGTGGCTGTGACGTCACTTGCAACTCCCCAGTGGTACACACCCTGGAGCTGAAATCTGCCCATCTATAATTTGATGCTGTATATGGCCCTAGTGCAGCCATGTTCCAGCCCCCGCGCTGTCCCCGCATTGCAGAGGGGTGGAGAGAGGTGGCATGACGGAACTATGTAAAACACAGCAATACCAGATTCCCCCTCTCCTGACCCCGCGGAAACCCAAGAATGACAGAGAAAATGCTGCAGACCCAAGTCATGCTGTCAAAACAATTATGAATTCAATAATTCTCTGCTATGACATCACAGCAGCAGGAGGCAGCATTCAGACAGAGACGTAGGTGATGATGGCCGATGACAAGGGACTGTATCTGGCATATTGGTCCAGTATCTGCTCAGGCTATAATGATAGTAAATGACTTTAGAAAGATTGATTCGTTTGCATGCACTCCTGTTTCAGGCCATATTACGAGGAGGCGGTATGAATACCGCTGGCAGTAACTGTCAGTTACCATTGGCTTTTGATTACATTCCCATTAGAAATGGGAAATATTAGCCACCAGTCAAATGAAGAATGTATCAAGTATGAATTGTACAATGGCATGTGATGATGAGGGAGTGGCTTGTGTTTTGGGGTCCACATGCCAACATGTGAAACTTAACTATTGAAGGACCGGCTGTATTTTTACTGCCAGCGGTAGTTACTCCAAGCTGCAGTTTCCTCGAGCAGTATTGTGCAGATGAAAGAAAGGCAGACCCATGTATTCCACCAGCTGTATTTTTACTGCCAGCAGTACTTAGGACCGGTGGTACTGTCTTACCACTGGCGTCAATGTGTAATAGCAGCACCGGCAAAGGTATTGCCGCTGGAGATTTAATTTATTAGGAGTAATATACCACTAGGTTTATCTTGTCTGTACTTAGGCCTATCACTGCCTTTCCTGCTTCAGTGTTTGTGTTCTGATGACGGGAAAGGGAACATATGTAATTCCAATCTGTGTTTACTGAGGGGCTCCATTTTCATAATTTGCCCCCCTCTTTTACCTTTTTTTCAACAGACCATATGCACTTATTTTCATATTTGAGGTTTTATTCCATTTAAATTTTTCCATTATGATGAATGGATCTATGAAATTCCGAAAATAAATGTGATGTACACCTTACAAATCACTGATGTGGCACATTCAGGCTATCAGGGCGAAACTACTCTCCATCCCACTAAGTTCTGTGATATGGTCAGCTTGCTCGGTGTTGTGAATTCACGAGTATATGCTGTATTTTGCAACTGCACGCAGAATGTTATCATGGCGGCGTCCATCTTGTGTGCGTTCTTACACTGCATTTTTAGAGAGTGCCTGTGCTCCTCCACATAGTCAAAGATGACTGCCTCACATGTGAAAGTGCCAGACGGCCAAATCTCGTTGCACTTGCCACAAGATCTGCGTGAGCATACATTTATGTTGTTGGACTAACAATCCTGTAGTCTATGAATTTTTTGGTTATTCTGCATGTGTTTCTTATACATTTCACTGCATATAACAAAACAGGTGGACACACAAGGTCATTATCGATCATTTGGTCAAACAACTCAGAAGAATGGCCCATTCCATGGCTTTATTCATACCTTGATGTATGCGTCTCCGCGTCTCCCACGTTTCACATTCCATACATGCTCTTCTTTGCAGAGTAGGGTTTCAGCAATACGAAAGGTGACCCCAGAGGGGCTTTGAGTGTTTTTGATGTAATCTTGGATATGTCTTCATAAGCTCTTTTATTCATAGATCAGTTTTTTCAGTCTGTGTTAAGGTCCCTGGGTGAACTAAGGTATCCTACATTTCTAGTTCAGCATTTTGAAAAATAAGTTTCCACTCTATGTTGTTGTGTTCGAACACCTGCACTTTCTGTGTATATGGTCGTGCTGCACAGTTGCCAAGAATGATGTTGTTTAATAAACATTAGTACTCGGTGAGGGGGGTGTGGTGGCCTCCCAGCCAATGAGGAGGCTCAGATCGAGGTCTATACCACACAGTACAGACCCTGCTCTGAACCTCCTTAGAGAGGGAGGCCGTCATCTTCCCTCGCCGAGAATCAGATAAGTACGCTCTCCCTCACATTCCCTTCCCCACAGAACCCTGTTCCACATACCCAATCTCCCCATCCCCACCGCACTTACTTTGGGCTGAATTGTCCCTCGCCAGGAACAGTACCGTTCCTGGCGCATCTCTGACTCGAGAGCAGCTGCCATGGAAAGGAAGAAGGGAATAAGTGTAGTTCCCTTCTCCCCGATCAATGGCAGCCATCTTTTTTTGTAGTTTTTTTCTCGACCTGACAAACGGTTAACACGCCAATTCTCAACTAGAGAAAAAAATACTATTAGTACCCTGTTACAACGTGCTTGGGTACTAATTGCAATATGACCCTCGGAGGGGGCATTACCAGTCAAGTAATACCTCGGGCATCAGTTACTTTGCCCCCCTGCTCTGCTTATATTGCTTAAGTAATCACCAACGTATTGTTTTAGAGATCTGGTTTTACCTCGGTGTTTGGACTGAGTGCACCAGTATACCTCTTAGACTTTTCTTTTCCTAAAGGCTAGTAGTTATGTTTTTACCACACTGGGGGCTCTTTAGTCTAGGTGCCAGTTTTTTTAAATCCTTTTGCAGGCTTCTGAATTGTGTTGATATTGTGTAGTAACACAGACTACTTTGTACATTTCCGTCTGTTTAGCTGAAGGGACAAGTAGCTATTTTCTGTAGCTATTTTCTGTCCGTGTAGCAAGCCCTTTTAAAGGACTCTTCACCTTTCTTCTAGGGAATGTCTGATTCTGTGCAGCAGTCGGGTTTCCCCATGCATTTTCTTTTAAGCTGCAAGAATTGGGCACAGGGTAGATCTTCCCTCAATGGCCGAATAGTCCAATGGGGCAAAGACTAATGTTCCAGCCTGGGTTCCATATATTGTGTATGGAGCAATCCCCAGCAAAGAGGGATGCAGTGAGTGTGCAATGTGACATGTACATTCTCACCGCTATATGAGCTTGTACTGTCGCTTAAATAGGTTTTAAGTCCAATTGAGGCGTCCTCCCCTTATTCGGAGTTCAATTGGTATTTAACCATTAAAATAGCTTTGAAAGAATTGGGCCGCAATATTATTCAGTCAGTATAATGTCATGGTTAACCACCCACTCTCGTGATTATTAGTACCTGGAATGAGATTTAGAGTTACATGTTCTACAGAGCAGTGGAGTGTACAGGGGATCCGCGCTACCCCATGCCCAGCCATGCCGGTCCCTTATTACATCATAGGGTTTCCTCAAGTGAGCAATGGAGTGAATGAGACACACCACCATGGTAAGCCAGCATGCTAAGCCATGCCGGTCCCTTACAGCATCATGGGTTTCCTCAATAAGAGCAATGGAGTGTACAGGGGATCCGCGCTACCCCATGCCCAGCCATGCCGGTCCCTTATTACATCATAGGGTTTCCTCAAGTGAGCAATGGAGTGAATGAGACACACCACCATGGTAAGCCACCATGCTAAGCCATGCCGGTCCCTTACAGCATCATGGGTTTCCTCAATAAGAGCAATGGAGTGTACAGGGGATCCGCGCTACCCCATGCCCAGCCATGCCGGTCCCTTATTACATCATAGGGTTTCCTCAAGTGAGCAATGGAGTGAATGAGACACACCACCATGGTAAGCCAGCATGCTAAGCCATGCCGGTCCCTTACAGCATCAGGGGTTTCCTCAATAAGAGCAATGGAGTGTACAGGGGATCCGCGCTACCCCATGCCCAGCCATGCCGGTCCCTTATTACATCATAGGGTTTCCTCAAGTGAACAATGGAGTGAATGAGACACGCCACCATGGTAAGCCACCATGCTAAGCCATGCCGGTCCCTTACAGCAACATGGGTTTCCTCAATAAGAGCAATGGAGTGTACAGGGGGCACGCCCCCATGCCCAGCCATGCCGGTCCCTTATTACATCATAGGGTTTCCTCAAGTGAACAATGGAGTGAATGAGACACACCACCATGGTAAGCCAGCATGCTAAGCCATGCCGGTCCCTTACAGCATCATGGTTTTCCTCAATAAGAGCAATGGAGTGTACAGGGGGAACGCCCCCATGCCCAGCCATGCCGGTCCCTTATTACATCATAGGGTTTCCTCAAGTGAGCAATGGAGTGAATGAGACACACCACCATGGTAAGCCAGCATGCTAAGCCATGCCGGTCCCTTACAGCATCAGGGGTTTCCTCAATAAGAGCAATGGAGTGTACAGGGGGCACGCCCCCATGCCCAGCCATGCCGGTCCCTTATTACATCATAGGGTTTCCTCAAGTGAGTAATGGAGTGAATGAGACACACCACCATGGTAAGCCAGCATGCTAAGCCATGCCGGTCCCTTACAGCATCATGGGTTTCCTCAATAAGAGCAATGGAGTGTACAGGGGATCCGCGCTACCCCATGCCCAGCCATGCCGGTCCCTTATTACATCATAGGGTTTCCTCAAGTGAGCAATGGAGTGAATGAGACACACCACCATGGTAAGCCAGCATGCTAAGCCATGCCGGTCCCTTACAGCATCATGGGTTTCCTCAATAAGAGCAATGGAGTGTACAGGGGATCCGCGCTACCCCATGCCCAGCCATGCCGGTCCCTTATTACATCATAGGGTTTCCTCAAGTGAGCAATGGAGTGAATGAGACACACCACCATGGTAAGCCAGCATGCTAAGCCATGCCGGTCCCTTACAGCATCATGGGTTTCCTCAATAAGAGCAATGGAGTGTACAGGGGATCCGCGCTACCCCATGCCCAGCCATGCCGGTCCCTTATTACATCATAGGGTTTCCTCAAGTGAGCAATGGAGTGAATGAGACACACCACCATGGTAAGCCACCATGCTAAGCCATGCCGGTCCCTTACAGCATCATGGGTTTCCTCAATAAGAGCAATGGAGTGTACAGGGGGCACGCCCCCATGCCCAGCCATGCCGGTCCCTTATTACATCATAGGGTTTCCTCAAGTGAGCAATGGAGTGAATGAGACACACCACCATGGTAAGCCACCATGCTAAGCCATGCCGGTCCCTTACAGCATCATGGGTTTCCTCAATAAGAGCAATGGAGTGTACAGGGGATCCGCGCTACCCCATGCCCAGCCATGCCGGTCCCTTATTACATCATAGGGTTTCCTCAAGTGAGCAATGGAGTGAATGAGACACACCACCATGGTAAGCCAGCATGCTAAGCCATGCCGGTCCCTTACAGCATCATGGGTTTCCTCAATAAGAGCAGTGGAGTGTACAGGGGGCACGCCCCCATGCCCAGCCATGCCGGTCCCTTATTACATCATAGGGTTTCCTCAAGTGAGCAATGGAGTGAATGAGACACACCACCATGGTAAGCCAGCATGCTAAGCCATGCCGGTCCCTTACAGCATCATGGGTTTCCTCAATAAGAGCAATGGAGTGTACAGGGGGCACGCCCCCATGCCCAGCCATGCCGGTCCCTTATTACATTATAGGGTTTCCTCAAGTGAACAATGGAGTGAATGAGACACACCACCATGGTAAGCCAGCATGCTAAGCCATGCCGGTCCCTTACAGCATCATGGGTTTCCTCAATAAGAGCAATGGAGTGTACAGGGGGCACGCCCCCATGCCCAGCCATGCCGGTCCCTTATTACATCATAGGGTTTCCTCAAGTGAGCAATGGAGTGAATGAGACACACCACCATGGTAAGCCAGCATGCTAAGCCATGCCGGTCCCTTACAGCATCATGGGTTTCCTCAATAAGAGCAATGGAGTGTACAGGGGATCCGCGCTACCCCATGCCCAGCCATGCCGGTCCCTTATTACATCATAGGGTTTCCTCAAGTGAGCAATGGAGTGAATGAGACACACCACCATGGTAAGCCAGCATGCTAAGCCATGCCGGTCCCTTACAGCATCATGGGTTTCCTCAATAAGAGCAATGGAGTGTACAGGGGATCCGCGCTACCCCATGCCCAGCCATGCCGGTCCCTTATTACATCATAGGGTTTCCTCAAGTGAGCAATGGAGTGAATGAGACACACCACCATGGTAAGCCAGCATGCTAAGCCATGCCGGTCCCTTACAGCATCATGGGTTTCCTCAATAAGAGCAATGGAGTGTACAGGGGATCCGCGCTACCCCATGCCCAGCCATGCCGGTCCCTTATTACATCATAGGGTTTCCTCAAGTGAGCAATGGAGTGAATGAGACACACCACCATGGTAAGCCAGCATGCTAAGCCATGCCGGTCCCTTACAGCATCATGGGTTTCCTCAATAAGAGCAATGGAGTGTACAGGGGGCACGCCCCCATGCCCAGCCATGCCGGTCCCTTATTACATCATAGGGT
This sequence comes from Ambystoma mexicanum, assembly GCF_040938575.1. NCBI lineage: Eukaryota > Metazoa > Chordata > Amphibia > Caudata > Ambystomatidae > Ambystoma > Ambystoma mexicanum. The sequence continues at coordinate 651,604,783 of NC_090935.1, read as the reverse complement.
TTCCTCAAGTGAACAATGGAGTGAATGAGACACACCACCATGGTAAGCCAGCATGCTAAGCCATGCCGGTCCCTTACAGCATCATGGGTTTCCTCAATAAGAGCAATGGAGTGTACAGGGGGCACGCCCCCATGCCCAGCCATGCCGGTCCCTTATTACATCATAGGGTTTCCTCAAGTGAACAATGGAGTGAATGAGACACGCCACCATGGTAAGCCACCATGCTAAGCCATGCCGGTCCCTTACAGCAACATGGGTTTCCTCAATAAGAGCAATGGAGTGTACAGGGGATCCGCGCTACCCCATGCCCAGCCATGCCGGTCCCTTATTACATCATAGGGTTTCCTCAAGTGAGCAATGGAGTGAATGAGACACACCACCATGGTAAGCCAGCATGCTAAGCCATGCCGGTCCCTTACAGCATCATGGGTTTCCTCAATAAGAGCAATGGAGTGTACAGGGGATCCGCGCTACCCCATGCCCAGCCATGCCGGTCCCTTATTACATCATAGGGTTTCCTCAAGTGAGCAATGGAGTGAATGAGACACACCACCATGGTAAGCCAGCATGCTAAGCCATGCCGGTCCCTTACAGCATCATGGGTTTCCTCAATAAGAGCAATGGAGTGTACAGGGGGCACGCCCCCATGCCCAGCCATGCCGGTCCCTTATTACATCATAGGGTTTCCTCAAGTGAACAATGGAGTGAATGAGACACACCACCATGGTAAGCCACCATGCTAAGCCATGCCGGTCCCTTACAGCATCAGGGGTTTCCTCAATAAGAGCAATGGAGTGTACAGGGGACAAGCCCCCATGCCCAGCCATGCCGGTCCCTTATTACATCATAGGGTTTCCTCAAGTGAACAATGGAGTGAATGAGACACACCACCATGGTAAGCCACCATGCTAAGCCATGCCGGTCCCTTACAGCAACATGGGTTTCCTCAATAAGAGCAATGGAGTGTACAGGGGGCACGCCCCCATGCCCAGCCTCTCCAGGGGACATTCCTGCTTCTCCAGTGAACTTCTTAATTATTTAGATAGCACATGTATTAGGCCTACAACATTAGAATGAAATAGTTTGCTTGGTGTGAATAAAAAAAACAAATCCTTAACCGATAGATAGCTAATAGCTTTGATAAAGGACTTTTCTGAATCACTAACAATACTTGTTTTTGATACAGAAAGTACGAGTGTAAATCCATAAAGGAAATGTCCCATAGTGCAGTAGCACCCCAGGGGTCATTGGGCCTCCCAGCCAATCCGCAAGCTCGGAATGAAGCCATGATTGGCTGGTGTCCCGCCAACACTCCGAGTTTGCTGCACGTCGTGACGCACCTCCTGCTGCCATGCAATTTCCTGCTCACCTGCAATCGTTTCCCCTCTTTCTTCCAACCTACGGGCCTTTTCTCCCACACCAATTCTTCCCCTTCCTTGTGTTACCAAAAGAAGTGAGGAAGGATTCCCACATTGTCCAATCACCTAGTTCTCCCCCAAACCCGCAACGACATGGCCATCCACCGTACTTCTATTCTGCATACACCTGGAGCAGCTCCCTCCAGGGATGTCATTTGGGGGTCACCAGGGTTCACTCCTGCAACCCCTGTAGTCTCCCTTGCTACCCCTGAATATATTTTTTTTTAAAATGGAAGCTCCTGGGCTGTGGCCAGCACCATGTGGCTCTTTGTTTCTGGAGAGGCGGGATTTCTTGCTCAGACCTCTTTAAAAAAACAGGGGGTTTCACAAGTGTAACACTTTGAGCAGTGACCCTAAATAAGAAAGAACAGGAATAACAACGAATTTGTCTTTCTGGAATTCTATATAATAATAGCTAGACTCATTAAAGGTTTATTTCAGGCACCCTTCAGGGGGCGAGTCACTGATTTAATCTGTTCTTAAACACCTCAAATTCACAATGCAGATTAAACCCTCCAAAAAGCATTTAGAGTAGAATAAGCATCCATTTTGGACTATGTATTTTGCTTTTCGCAAGTTGCAGTTATAGCATGTTTTTTTCTTCCGTTGTCTCTGTTATGATCATCACAAGACATTCCATCTCGGTGTCCTCGGTCACTCGACAAAATCCTTGTACCTAAAAGCTTGTGTACAGTGTAGAAATGTTTGACCATAACACATAAAGTGGCCCTTGATTTCATTGTGCCACAATTAATGCTTTGATGCAATGTGTCTATCTTTCCTATCTCCCTGGCATGCTGTTCAGGATATTTGCTTGCATGTATGAGGTAACTAGTGCCTAGAGTACGGTATGCCGTGGGGGAGCGCTGCTTTCCCGGCACTACTCGAAATTATTTAAAACACAGTTATGAATCTCTCCCATTGGTATGTATTTTGCCAACCTCTGAAGCCTGAAATGTAGATCCACGCAGACTTGACATGTGGAAAACTTTGCCCCAGACCTGCAGATGAACTGGCCTGATGTTGAATCTCAGTTACCAGTTTAATGGTATCCACTAGAGTGTAATTTGCTTTCTTACTTTGAGAACGTTCAGACATGTAATCGCTCATTTTACTATAGCCGTTCAGATAGCTCAGTGGGTGGGTTGTGCGCTCGCTGCTGTGATGTGTGTGATCTGACGGTTGCAGGTTTGAATCCCAGCAAAGCCATCTCAGCCTTTCATCCTTCTGAGGTCGATAAATGAGTACCAACATATGTTGGGTGATTTTGTAGGTATATATGTGCTATATAATAATACATCACTATCATTTGGGTGCTATATAATAACACATCATTATCACTTGGACGTCTGCTTGCTTTTACGGTAATATGGGCCGATACTAACAATACATATGGTGATTCATTCTTGTAAGAAATGTATATCACATTACAGTGATATCGTAACCATATTTGTAGTAATGTACTTAGGAACAACGCTGCGTGATGCCACTTCCAGTTTTGCAAAGGGGTGGAAAATTGTGTTCCCTCGCTTCCTATGATGTCACTTCGGGGTTGCGCCAAATGACATCACTTCCTCTGATGTCATTTGAGGTCAAGAGTCGTACTATGTCACTTCCGCTACACTTGGCATTTTGGTGAAATGACGTCCCTGCTTCCCTTTCCATTATTTCATGTTATATTGCATGTTCTTTGCTGTTTGCCAATGATAGCCAGTATGCTAATCGCCCACTACCCTCGGTAATGCCCTCACTCTGCTCTCGCCAGTGCCTCAGGAGGCGAGCATCTACCAGCTGGTATGGCCTGTCTTGGATGCCATTATCGCCATAGTAACATAATGTAACAAGAAGAAAAAACAATGGCTTAAATTGAAGTACCACACCCAGTGCAGAAATGTGCCCACCCCCAACTTTGGCCCTGCATATTTGGGAAGGTGGTTGTGCCATACATTTGTAGCCCGTGAATCGAAAGATTTGACCACTGGTGCATGTCAGCTTTCCCGAAAGCACTGGATTTAGCTAAGCTCTGGCAGCTCTGGAATGAGTGCAGCACTGTGTTTGAGGAACATCTATGGGAGGTTCGAGGGCGTCTTGGCAGCTCTGGAATGAGTGCAGCAGCGTGTTTGAGGGGAGAGGGCGTCTTGGCAGCTCTGGAATGAGTGCAGTGTGTGTTTGAGGAACATCTATGGGAGAGGGTGTCTTGGCAGCTCTGGAAGGAATCCTGCAGTGTGTCTATGGGAGGTTCAAGCTGCTTTTTCTGTTGGGTTCTGCTACACATAATTGCAATGTCTTCAGTGAAAATGAAAGCAGCCCTGTAAGGAATGTGCTGCATATTGTGATTGGGGGGGAGCGATGACAGAACACTAGTCATTGGTTGGGGAAGCCTTTCACAACACACACACTGCATTCCGGGATTGGCACTCTTGGAATGCTGTGCCTCCTCATTAGGGTCCCTCACAACCACCCTTGAGCGCCTCTGTGCAATGTAGAAAGTCTTGTATTGGCGTCAATGCTAGGACATAAAAGCGCAGCCCAATGGTACTGTCTTGACTGTGTCGTTTCGGAAGAGTTGCTACTTACTAGCCAGAATCTCACTTACCATGAAACAAAACACGGAAGATCAGTACTTAGCTGGTTTAAAATATGTGTTCATTTATTGGGGATGCATCATGCACTTAAAGCGGGCTTGCCACTTCAGGCACCGCACGGATCATTTGGGGAAGAAAGGGTAAGGTGGGCAAGGGCAAGTCCAAAGGGGCAACAGGGAGGGGTAATGACACAAAACCATCCAAAGTAACCGAATAGGAGCTGCACTGACTACCCCTTCAAGCATATATCACAATGAAGGCAGCCTCATCAGCTACCTAGCAGCCACACCCAAACACCACACTACCTGGTTGAGAAGCTCACCCTCTCCAGAGGCCAGTGCACCAACAGAAGCCAAGACATAGCCAGACTGGGAACGAAGAAACTGGAAACTGGGAAAGAGGCCCTTTCTAGCCAAGCACCCTGTCCCTGAGACAAGTTACCAACATAGATCATACTGGCCCCTTCCATTCTTCACTTCAGGAAGGGCCCAAAGACCATCTCACCAATCTCTGATCACTATACTAAACCCTGCTTCTCCCCCTTTGAAACACCTCTTCCCCGCTTCCGTTACCCATCCCAGCCACTTAGCTACCCCACACCCTACTTGTGAACCCCATGGATGCATTCCCTATGAACAGTGCCCCATAGTTTTCCAGCTAGGTTTGTACTTTTTAAATCCCAAACATACTATCACTGTGCACGCATTTTGTATTGCAAAAACTGCAATACACAGTTTGTATTCTCTTGTAATAGCCACGTTGTCATGTATTCTCCAGGCAGTTGCCATACAATCGCCTCATCCCATTTGGTTAATGTATCAGAGTCAGAGTCGGGGTACACGGAAACATTGCTTTGATAGGTCCCTTATTTTGTGTCCGTTTTAGGATTTCAAGTCACAAAGGAAGGTTGTCTGGTTTTAGGGCAGTTTGAGTCATACCTGGGTGGTCGTGGGGTCCCGCTGTCAGCGCTCATTCCGTCAATGTATCCTGTATTCACCCCAGCTGTTGAAGGCTGGTTTGGCCAGACCAGTTTTCTAGAGTTTGCTGAAATTCACTGGGGACTTTTACTCCAAGGATCCTGTCGCGGTGTTCCTACTGGGTGGACTTTGCATGGTGGATTGATAATGTATTGTTCTTTGATCTAAGGGTACTGGCCGGCACGCAGATATGGTGGAACCTCCTTCCAGATGCCTTGGGGACTGTGAATAGGACTATGAGGTTTGCACCCTTTCATTCGAGACAATAGAAGCCCTGGAAGCATCTCCATGCATGTGAATTAGTTCCCTGTTGGTTTTTCTTTATTGTACGTCGTGTCTGAATACATTTTTATCCTCTAAAACAAACTCACCATTCAACAGGATAAACAGCCCAAGGGTGGATGGTAATGCGATTGAGCAACCCCCTCCCCATACACATCAAACATCAGAATGCTACTGCTCTCCAAACAGCCAGGCTCCCCTCTGGACACAGATACCTCAAGTGCCCGCGACACAAGCCACCTAGGAACAGAACCCACACAGTGCCTGGTACCTTAGAGCTGCATGCATAAACACACCAGCAAAGCTAGCTTGAACTTGCCTTCTGCCCACTAACCAAACCCAGGTCCAATCTCTTTCTGTGTCCATGTTGCCGAGATAGCATGTAAATAGCAGTGGAGCACGGTATAATACTCAAAACATAACATCATGCATTTGTTTAAATAATTACCCCAGGGGCCGTCCGCCAAATCGCAATATTGTGGATTGATACATATTGAGTTTTCCCATTTTCAGCTGTTCCCAGGTGCAGTTGAGTCTGTTTGGTGCCTGCTATAACTACTCAAAAAAATTCAAATTCAAAATTCAGTCCCTCTACAAGCTAACGTATTTTTGTAGTGTAAATGTGTTGCGCAATAAGCCTTAGTTATAGCTGCTGAGTGTCTGTTATTCTATCGTCACCCTCCCAGAAATCCACGTCCTCTCAATGGGACATCCAAACATCTATAAAGGTAAATTACTAAGTCTTCGGTGTCTGTTGCTTACTTAACGAATACATGCTCTTCTGGAAAAGTGTGTGTGTGTGTGTGTGGGGGGGTGTGTGTGGGGTGTGTGTGTGTGTGTGGGGGGGGTTGGGAGGTTGAAGGGCAGATTGCAAATTGAAGATGAGCATTTCTGTCTGCACTTACTTGTACAAAGTCAACTGTAAGAAACTACTGATTGGCCCAAGGGCAAGGGTTTGCTCCTGTTACTGATGAGCCAAAGGGCAATGGCTTGCTCCATTGACTGATCAGCCCAAGGGCAATGGCTTTCTCCAGTTGCTTATCCACCCAATGGCAACGGCTTGCTCCATTTGCTGATCAATCCAAGGGCAATGGCTTGCTTCAGTCTATCGACCCAAGGGCAATGGCTTGCTGCAGTTGCTGATTACCCTAATGGTAACGGCTTGCTCCAGTTCCTGATTAGCCCAAGTGTAATGGCTTGCGCCACTTGCTGATCAACCAAGGGCAATGGCTTGCTCTAGTTGCTGATCAGCCTAATGGTAATAGCTTGCTCCTGTTGCTGATCAGCGCAATGCAACAGCTTGCTCCAGTTTCTGGTTAGCCCAAGGGCAATGGCTTGCTCCAGTTGCTGATCAGCCCAATGGAAACGGCTTGCTCCAGTTGCTGATCAACCCAAGGACAATGGCTTGCTCCAGTTCCTGGTTAGTGTAATGGTAACGGCTTGCTCCAGTTGCTGATCAGCCCAAGTGTAATGGCTTGCTCCTGTTGCTGATCAGCCTAATGGTAGCAGCTTGTTCCAGTTGCTGATCAACCCAAGGGCAATGGCTTGCTCTAGTTGCTTCTTAGCCTAATGGCAATGGCTTTCTCCAGTTGCTGATCTGCCCAATTGTAATGGCTTGCTCCAGTTGCTGGTCAGCGCAATGGCAACAGCTTGCTCCAGTTGCTGGTCAGCCTAAGGGCAATGGCTTGCTCCAGTTGCTGATCAGCTCAAATGGCAATGGCCTGCTCCAGTTGCTGATCAGCCCAAGTGCAATGGCTTGTTCCAGTTGCTGATCAACTCAAGGGCAATGGCTTGCTCCCGCTGCTGATCAGCCTAATGGTAATGGCTGTTCTGATCAACCCAAAGGCAAATGGCTGGCTCCAGTTGCAGATCAGCCTATTGGTAATGGCTTGCTCCAGTTGCTGATCAGACCAAGTTCCATGGTTTGCGCCAGCTGGATTTGGTTCTGGCGGATCTCTACTCATGTCTTGAAAGTACTTGTTCCAACCAACCTCTCCCTGGTCCTTTGACCGTATCACTCAAGAGAGATAGAGCTGGAGATCTAGAGCTCATGCGTAGGAACTCCATCCAAGTTCCTACTCAGATACTGCATTCTGTCAATACTTTATATTTGCCATATCACTCTTTCTTCTAAATTAATGTAATTTTACATCCATACAGGTCGAAATCATTCCATCATAACTCATTTCACAGCATCCGTATAGTCCAGGGGACTTCAAGAGTCCTTGCAATATGATTGCCACCGTCTGACACTTGTGCTGCGATTAACACAGTTTATCACAGCACTGCTCATTCCCAACACACCCTAGAAATATATCCTTGGCTCAAACACTCTGGGGCTCAATAAGTGTCTGGTGTTAGTGGTAAATAGATGATATTTGAAAGTATCACCTGTTTTACTGCTTTGCCTGATTTAGGGCTTGGGAATTCATACCCTTCAAAATCTCCTGCTTGTGAGTGGAGGTGAGACAAGTGGCAGCTTTGGCAGTGAAGCCTGGCGGTATTGCTGCATGCAGTAAAGTCGCCTAGCCCCAATGGAGTCCAGTGGTTCTCCAGAAATAGGAGGTATTTTAACTCTCAATCATGCGATAATTGTTATTTACCAACTGCGGTAACATTAATAGATGTACGCAGTATTAACATAGCTAATACCATCAAACTCATAGCGGGGCCCTATGTCTAGACCAGGATTGTACAACTCCAGGCCTCGAGGGACGACTCCTGATGGGTTTTCAGGATATCCCTCATTAACATTCATGAGGAAAAAGTTGCATACGTTTACAATCATTGAATGCAAATTTACCTCATGAATATTAATGAGAGGTATCCTGAAAACCCATCATGGATTATCTCTCGAGGCCTGGAGTTGGACAACCCTGGTCTAGACAGTTAGGTTCATCTGCTGCCTAATAAAGTGACTACCAACAGGCCTTTTCTGCCACCCATGGTCTGCCAGACCTCCTTCACCAGGAGCTCAGCAGTACTTGTTGGCCCTACCACCCAGCTGTCCTGGCAACATCCAGGAAATGTCTAAAACCAGTGGTCTTTCTTGGGAGTATTTCACCAGCAGTGACCTCCAAGTTCTGCTGTTCGTTTCCTACTGTCTAAGTATGCATTGTAATGTGGTCTTGTAAAGTGCCATGCTGCCATGTATTGAGCTTGCTGCATGTGGCCCTGTATGAAAATAGGGAGGGTGTTGCTAGTGGCATAGAAAGAGAAAGAGAGAGAGGCAGATGGGAAACCTGTTGTGTTGTTGGGTTGGTTCTATGTGTTTGGTGGTGAGACTTGGGAATATGTTTACCTGGAAGGGAAAACGCACGATGCGATAAATTGCAGCACTCTGAGTGTGGGTTACCTGCTGGTGTAGGGGGGGGGGGCTCAGTGCTAAAGAAGTGAGTTTCATCATACCGCCATTAATGTTGAATTGGTCATTGATAGGCTTGGGGTAAGAAGTGTGGGGGAATTTGTGTGTGTAGTGCAAGGTGCTAGGAGATTTGACAGCCGAGTAGGCTAATCGGGGAAAATATGTGTTAGACGACTAAGGGTTACATGTAGTGCAGGAGCTTTGGGTACTATCCAGGAGTGAGGTAGTTGACACCAAAGTGGGTAATTAATTAGGGCATTCTGTTAACCATGTGTGGTAGTGTTTGATCAACTTCCTTTCGGTGGCATAGTGACTATCTCCAAATAGTCTTTGTTGGAAGGCTGCATGAGGGGTTCCCGTTTAAGCTTGGCATTGTTACTGTTACTAAGGTATTGTTGCTGGATTAAAGTATTCCTGATAGCTGGTAATGGGTGAAATTCATTGTTACGGATTCAAGGCCTCTACCATGGATGGCACTGTGGGCGGCGCATAGCGTTTTGAAGTGAATCCTTGTTTCTTCAGAGGCAATGGAGTATACAGGGGGCTGGTGCGGTGGGGTTGTATCATTCAAGCTGCCATGTTTTGCAGCATGTGGAGTAGGTATCCTCCAAGTTCAAGGCAGAAGCGGTGGGTGTAATCAAGTCTTGATACTACGGGTTTGATAAATGCCATGGTACTGTGCATGAAAGACTGGTAGGGTACGATGAGTCAGATCATACGGAACTGGAAGACACAGCTTCTCACAATGGTTTCAACCTGCGTTTCCAGTGTGAGATCACTGTCCATCAGGATTACGAGATTTCTGATGGTTGTCATGGGGAGGGAGGGCGGAGGTACCCATTTCATCCAGCCCGGTGATTGGTGTGGGGTTTGGCGGTGGTCAGCTCATAAGCTTTGCTTTGTTTATGTTGAGTTTAATCCTGTTTTTAGTCATCAAAAGTGTTCATTGTGGAGACGTGTATGAGCTTGTAAAGGCTTTGTGTCTCTTCTGCGTAGTTGAAGTATGTGAGGCCTGAGTTGTTAATAGGTTCCAGTAGCAGGGTCATGTGGATGCTGAAGAGAGGAGCCGAAAGACTGGGTCCTTGGACCATCACATATCATCTTGCAAGGTTGCGCCTTGAAATGGGCCATGCTCATTGGTCCAGATCTCTTTGTCAGGAATGGAGGGATCCACTACACATTGATCCCTTTTACTCGAAAGTACTCTCCTTTCTTAGTAATTGTAATTGGTTAATATTAACGAGTTTAATACCCAGAGGTTTCTAAGCGCGAACCGGGGATCGAACCTGTGTTGCTATGCGTGGACGAGCGTGTTGCCCCTGAGCTATCCTCCCAAGATGAGTAGGATCTTGAGGCTGATGGTGTCAAAAGCAGCTGATATGTCCAGCAGAATGGGTGCACTGTGTGAATTGATACCTGTGTTGTTTCTTAGGTTTCCCCGTGTTGATCATAGAGTGGATTGTGTTCCTTTCATTGTCCTGAAACTGTGCAGTGATTCAGGGAGAAGGTTGCTGTTGTCAATGAATGTAGTTGAATTTCTCAAGGAGTTATGTCTTGCATCTCTGAGCCACTTCGACCAGCGGAATATAAACTGCCTTTCAAGAACGTACCATTGCATGTTTCTCGTGAATGCTCATTGCACTCCCTATGCTTGCCCTTCACTGCCTGTTTCCTAGACTTGACTTGCATCTTATAAATCTAAGCTTAGAGTCTCTTTATGTGCAAGAATTCGATTTTTGGGGAAACGTGCGGGATTGACAGTGTAATGCACCAGGAAGTGCAAACACCCACTAAAAGAAGATGCATATTTCCGAGTCTCCCTTTGACCTGTGACTTCAATGTTCAAAGCCCCATTAGGGTAAATGGATGTTCACTTATCTGTATAACATGGCTGCCCAGTGTGGATTTCTGACAGGCAGTAGCGGCAAAACTAAACTGAATAGCCCCTTCCAGAACACTCCCTCATTTAGGACAGTGAGCCTTCCTCTCGTGCTGCCCTTTTCTGGCTCTGCCTGCCCCTGACCTCCCACGGGAGGCAGCTCCCATCGGACTGAAAATCAATGACGGCCAACAAGCTTCCGCAGCTTGGCGGCCATTTTGACTAAGCCCCCTTCCTCCACAACCCTTGGGAACTCGAGCATTTTAGCCACAGATCCAGGGGTAGGCGGGCAGGTCATGGAGAGTTTTTTGTTTTCTTCAAATGGCTGTGATGAGGGGTTTTAGATAAAACATTATATCTAGGCTGATGCCGGTGTGCAATACCTTCCTCATTTGGTCAATAATACGCCTAAATCATGAATAGTGGTCAGTGGCCAAGGCAAAACTAAGAGAAGTATCACTTATTTAACCCTATCCTCGTAATCTGCCTTAAAACCGTGCATGCACCTGATCACTGTTGAACGACTTGTATAAATGCAACCTGATCTGATCTCTGCCCCTTTTGTTGACAGGAATCCGCACGTGGGACACCAACCTAATAGACTGCAATCTGGACCAAGAACTTAAGCTCTTCGTGTCGCGTCACTCTGCAAGATTTTCTCCTGATGTTCGAGGTAAGGCTTCTTCGTTTTTCTTTCAAAGCTGCAAGGCAGAGAAACATGTCTTGTAGGAAATAATCATTTCAGGAATTCCCAATTAAGTTGAGCAAAATGTGGTTTTAAAATGTAGTGTTTCACACAAAAAAGAACATTCAATAGTAGGAGTCTATGGCTGGTCAGTGGCTCTGCAGCAGTGGGTCTGCCCTACATTTGACTCCAACTTTAGTAAAAATAGTAACAGTTTCAAAAAGCAGAACATATGAGCGGCAAAATGGGTGCCCTGGGCGGATTGGGGTCAGTTTTTGAGTGGATTCTGGTCCTCTCGTCAGGGGCATCATTTGTGGGTTGCCAGGGGTAGCAGCCGCCCCCCGGCTTCCTCTCTGCTACCACTAGACCTATCCTTGCTACTCCTGGGCCACTGCACAAAGAGGAAGTGCCAAGAGCAGATATCTGTGTTGTGCCTGAAAAAGTTTTTTGTAAATGCAGCTAAATGTGCCACCGCTTTTTTCACCTGGAATCTCATTAGCTGCAGAAATGATAGGGATGCAGGAAAAACCATCAAGCTGCCATCACTATCAGGGTGGCAGTCCATTAGTGAAGAATGCCTGAAAGGTTGGGGTCAGAGACGGGGCAGTCTATGCAGCTCATACCTAGTAATATAGCAACAGGAAGGGTATGGGGGCCAGGTCTAGCTAGCCGGGGATGGGTAAGGGCAGCCTGCAGTACTCAGTGGCAGCATGGCATGAACACACATCTCATCAGTGTTTCTCGCTGTCTGCTTTGCACATCCAGTGAGCCACTGGGCCTGCGATGAGAGGGCTGTGCCCCAGTGGCTTCTGCCACCAATCCTGCCTGGGCACTGTGTGACCTGACCCAGATCTGCCAGACCTGCATCACATGCACACAGTAGATAGATGCAAGGTGAGATAAATAATTGACATGACTTTGCCCTCTGCCTTTCAAATAAAACATCCATTGCTTCTTCAAGCAAAAAAGATATATATTTGGAAGTGTAGGTCAAGGGCAACACACTTGCTTTGGGAACAAGAGGATGCAGTGCGATAGGGGTTCAGTTCCTGTTCCAGTGCTTAGAAGTTGGAGGAGGCTGGCATTAAGCAAGATTTATAGGACCACAGAAAAGAATAAAATGTGCCTTTTTGAGAGGGAGCGTCATGGAGCTGCTGCGGTTTATATTTTGAAATTAGAAAAAACTGCATTTACTGCGACCTGCAACACATCCTTCCCCTCTATCTCCCATCTAACAAAAATAACTGTGGGTTACTTTCCGAATAAGCAAAACAGAAAGGTGATGGCTGCACGATTTCAAATCATTCATAATCCCTGGCACAGCTCTGGGCAACTCTCCAGACCATTGTTTTTCAGCCTGCCTGGACACTACAGAAGGAGAAAGACCATTCGCAAATTAGGCTTGGCCCCACCCAAAAAGAGGCAGCCCAGCTCTAACTGCTTGGTCACATCCCTTCTGCACGAGAACACAAGCATCCCCAGACATGTGCCAGCCTCATTGGGCATCATGAGCGAGCAGTAGACTCGGTCTTTAGGCCCAGCAGGCTTTTCTAGGGGTGATGTTGCGGAGCTGCTGCTTACATTTTAAAATAAAAAAAACCTGCAATTACTGTGACCTGCAACAGATCCTCCAACATTTACCCCCGTCTCCCATCTAACAAAAAGAAATGCGGGTTACTTACCACATCAGCAAAACAGAAAGTTGTAGCGGGGTGGTTTTAAATAATTCATAACCACTGGCACAGCTCTGGGCAACCCTCCAGACCATCGCGTTGTTCAGCCTGCCAAACCACTACAGGAGGAGAAGACCATATGCAAATCAGGCTTGGTGCCACCTCTCCCTATTATTATCTAAGTATGCCATGGTAGTCCCGCATGACAAGGGATCTTTTGTGTGCTGGAATGCAGTCTGGTGGTTCTGTGATAGTCAATTGTGGACTGACAGACCCACAGAAATGTTCTATAACTAGGAAGCAGTGCAGTCCGAGGCACACCTCAGCTGTGGGGCAGTCGGTATGTCATTGATTTTCTTGGAGTCAGACTGCATCCCTTGGCGGTCAAAGATGTAGACGAAGAATTCCACCATAGGCTTGAAATATTTGATCTTCTCGTGGGGCAGAGTAAGTCATTGTCATGGTGGCATTGGAAGACAGCCCGCTTATGTTGACAACGCAGTGGAGGCCGGTATGTGTGCTCTGTATTGCGTTCTGAAATACTTTGGTAGCAGAAGAGATGCTAAAGGTTAGTCGTGTCTACCTTCTGAGCCCTGCATGTGGGGAAATCATGGTCACCAGCCTGGAGATGTTGTCTAGCTTTAGATGGTGGTATCCAGAATTTAGGTCGATTGTTAAGGAGAATCAAGCACCACTTAAGTCTGTAATGACATTATCAGTCGTGGGTGTGGTGTATCATTCTTATCGAATGGCTTTATCTGGCAATCACATATCGACGCATATTTGCACCTGTGCAGACTGTTTGGACTTGTGTGTGACGATGACTGTAAAAACCCAGTTGGCAGGCCTGGATACTTTCTCTGTGCTCCCTTCCTTGTCCAACTTGTATCCTCCACTTTTGGCCTCATGTGGAAGGAGACACGTCTGTGCCGAACGCAGACTCATTCAACAGAGGAGTCCACATGTAGCTTGACTGGCTTCCCTTTTAGGCACCCTATGGCAGAGAAAAGAGACTTTAACTCTGTGCGTAGATCTTCTTGGTCATACTGGTGTAGCAGGATGTGAAATAGATCAGGGCCAGCAACTATGCAGCCTTGCAGCTGAGGAGAATCTGAATATTGACTTCTGTGACGAAGACTGACTCTTTCCGTTATGTCGGCACCATGTGATATGACATTAATACCCCTTTCAGAGGGAATAGCATTGTGTTGCCCTATGTGAAGATGTGGACCTTTGCTCCAAGCAAGTTTGAGGGATGATAAGGTTGAACTTTGAGATTGATAACATGCTTACAAATTTACCATTGTAGATCACGACTGATACTAATAGCGTGTTGTGTACCTTGCATTGTGTTGGCTTTGCCCTGTTACTCCCCGACTTTTGGCATATGTTTTGCACAAAGACCTCATCGTCATTGGAGTTGTGTTTATTGGTTTCTGTTTCTTCCTCTGTGGATGGTTAGATCTCCTGTAAATAAGCCTGTGTGTGGTGTGCTGAGGCCTTCATACTTGCTTGAAATGGTTCAGCATCCTACAATTTCGGCAGACATAAACCTTAGTCAGGCATTCGTGCAGGTGGTGGTGGCTGCCGGTATAGTGGCAGTACGAATCGCGTAAGATGGTTGTGTCTGCTTTTTAAACTGGCAGGTGCTTGTGGGAGCTGTCAGAGAGGTGGAGCTTGGCTGGGCATCCTGATTTGCCCTGCCTCATATCCTGTTCATGGTCTACGACATGTGCAGGCTTTGTCGGCGGTCCGTCAAAAAACCTGTCCATGACAGTGGTATGTGAGGCGGCCAGACCATGGTTTCACACCATCTCAAATTATTTGTAGCGAGATTACTTGCTCACGGAGTAAGTTCTACAAAGTATCATTAAGGTGCCGCCTTGGAGCAGTTGTGCTCGGATCTCGTTGTTTATGTCAATCAATTCACAGGACTTGGCAAGGGGGCGTACCCTGACTTGAAATGCATCTAGGGACCCACAAGGTCCCTGGGTCGCTTGGTGCAGGACAAACCTTTCATAATTTGGATTGATTCAAGGCTGGAAGTGCATGGACAGGGCATTGTGGCAGACATGTAGTCATCATCACTCATGTTCAAAAGGGGGTGAACGTGTCATGGACATCGCCAATCAGGACAAGTAATGTGGACCTTTTCTTTCTCGGATCAGTTTCCCTCATGACCCTGAAGTAACTGTTCAGGCAGTCCAGTCACCTGGTCCACCGAGGCCCTTGGGATGAGGCATCGTGGACGATATCAAATGGGGGCAGAGAAGGTTGGCCTTGGTGTGCTATGCCGGCAGCAACAGTATTGCAGCTGTGGGAGCATTGCCTTCGGGGCTGACATTTCATGCAGGCCTTTTGTGCATCACATGAGGAGATAGGGGGAAAATGGAGGACGCTGGCCTTGTGGTCCTATGTCCTGAGGAAGGACTGTCCTCGCATTAACGAAGTGCCTAAATCACTGTGTCAGTACGGTGTGCTGAGCAAAGGATGGTGAGGCACCACTCACCATTGTATTGTATTGTATTGTATTTGTTATTTACATAGCGCTCTTTCCCCACTTGTGTGGCCTCAATGCCACACAATTCTTTCCTTGGTTGGAACGCCCTTGGTGACTGTAGTCAGTGTGGTTGGAGATTCTAAGGAGATTAGCTTAGATGCGTGTGTGCATGTTGCCGTTCTAAGACTTAGGTGGCTGGCAAGGCTCAACTAGGCAGCCCAGTAGAAGTCAGACACGTGGGTGGGTGCTCTTGAGGGTTGGAGATAGATTGCTATTGTTGCTGATGGTCTATGTGAGGCCAGTTATACCAAGTTCCTTTCGGGTGGTGGTCGCTGTATGCTAGTGGCAGAGGTGTTGGGGTACGTCTGGATGGCTATGTGTGAAACTAGCCCGAATGTGCTTAGCCGTAGACGTGTTTTATCATGCATGGATGATTGGCCGTGCCTGCAGCCTGTGTCCACACTAGTGGTGTGAGTTATACATACCGTAGGCTGCGAGATTGCTTACTATAGAAAATATCCATTGACTTTATGAAAATTCTATTTTGCTGAGCTTCTGGCATGCATAGTGTTGTCTGGACTTTGCAAGTTCGAATCCCATGTCATGATCGACTAAGTCATTCAACCCTCAGATGTTAATAAATTGAGTACCATAAAATGAAATTAGGTAATAATAACACCAGCTATTACAACACGTAGTATCAGGAGAAATCTGGTATGAAGCGTTATCTAATAACACAAATATTATCATCTGGTTTGGACCACTCCCATTTATAACAATGACCAAGCAGGCCGAAAAAGCATGTAATATTATGACCTTTTAAAAACATAACATCAAGCGATATACACACTTTAGCAATGCCCATATCTGGATAGAGGTACATTGCATTACATATGCAACATAATCACCACCCACATAGCGCCTTGCAAATAAAGTAATAGCACAAGGCTTGAGCGCACAGTCTCTGTTCACAGAAAGGGAGGCAGCAGTGCAAGCACAGCTAACAGCACATGATGATTAAACAAAGCACAATGGCACACATTTGCTAAGGATCACACACATACACACATACACCTGCAACAATATAAAAACAGGGATGTATGGGCACACACAGCAGTCTAGCAAGGCAAGAAGAGGCAATGCTTGAGAATTCATTCAGTACATTAGACCATTCATGCTCTTTGGAATGTAAAGCAGGCGTAAGAAGCACGCTTGGCGCATGCGCACATTAGAAACCATCATAGCCATGAATGCATTTGCACACCTCTAGGGGATGGCCCCGTAGGGGATCCCTCCCAAAACCTATGCACCTGAAAAAACAGCTTGAAGTCAATAGCCGTGTCATTGCCACACTCTGCAGTGCCCCTCAAAGTAAAGGAATCTCAAGGAATCCCCCGACGCATATCAACCAATCATGAGACAGCGACCACACGGGAACGGCGAAGCGGCACCAAGAACACACCCCATAGCGGAAGCAAGTATCCTGGATGCAAGGCCGTTAGGCTCCGAAACAGTTTGATTCGGCAAGCCACGCATCACAAAACACCATAAATCAATACATCGGTAAGGTTTACCTGGGACTGCAGGTAGAACCCCTGTTATATAAAAAATAGCTCTGCTCACACAAGGAGTCACACACAGATAACTGGAAAATGCAGGCCTTTGTTTTCAACAAAAGAATACTGGCCACAGGGTCAAACACCAGGCTGCCCAAACACAAGAGATAATCAAATCCGAGACTTCATCGTGGACCAAGAGCAATCTCCGCATTTCCACCCAACCCTACCATAGAACCACGGCAGTCATAACCTTAGCACTCCCCAAGTCTCGAGTATGACGAATACCTTTTCCTAGGCCTTCCTGTATGCCAGCTGAACCGTCTCCAAGGAGGCAAAAACTGAGCAGAAATAGTTCTCCTGAGACAGGAAAGATGGAAACACACACCCCTAACCCTCCAGACACACCACTGGTTCCCAATCAAATGCAGAGTCCAGTTAAACATTCTGTGCATCACCAATCGCACCTTCCATGGCAGTGGCTCAGAATCCCCCACAAACAAGTTCCTCTCATGCTGACGGTGAGAAAACTTCCATCCAGCAAGAGAGCTCCCATGACTGGTCCCCTTCAACCATAAATGCAAAGGATAGCTATCAGTCCCAGTCCCTATAACATGGGGGTTGTCCTCCCCTCTATAAGTTTGAAAGGTGTACGAGAATAATTCAGTGTACACTGGTTATTTAGACCTTAAATGGGAACACATATCATTCTGGGCAACCATTGAGAAGCGCAACATGCTTACTGGTGCTAAACATATGACTCAAACGATATATGCAAAATGAATTTTTCATTTTTCATTTAGTTTGCTAGTATTAGCTTTTTTTTTAAAAAAGTTTTTTTGTTGCAGGAAAAATAAGTTGGTTCTTTTCATAACAGTCCATGATATCCATTCATGTAATAACATACATAGTTGCAAGTTTCACTGTATCAAAAGGAAACTGTACTTAGTGACAATAGATGTGAGTTAAACATTTCTACATATGACCAACATCTTGAAAATCAAAGTATCCCATGTCATTGGGGATCAAGAACACACTGTGAGAATGTGAAGTAAGGAGACAGATGAATCTGTGTCTCCTGTGCCCGGCTGAAGTCTGACCTTATATTCGGTCTACGTCTAGATACGATGTTAGGGATTTAGGAGCCAGCACAAAAGAAAGCCCGTGGAATAGTCTGGGTGAGTGTGCTGTTGACGTTTCGGCAGGATAGGTTGATAGCCTTCTTCTTGGGCCAAAAACAAGGGTCAGAAGACTCTGTGAGAAAAAGAGAAAGCATGGAAGTGACCATGAAGACATGGGTCAATGTATAAAGCAGCAGCAGGGTGCTGGAATGGGTCGATACCTAGTATCCAATACTAAAAACACAGGTCCTAGGACAGGTTCCAAAGGAGGGGGTCCACTCACCACTGGTCGTGCTTCCAGTGAGCGCAGATGAACGCAATGGCTTCCAAAATGTGGCAAGTGAGGAAGCAGGTAGACGTTGCGTGGGTAGAAGGGGTAGCCAGGGCGGTGTGAGGCGGCCCTTGTGCGTGGCTGGTGCGGAGGCCCTGCAGCGATGGACAGGGTCCGAAGGAAGTCCACGGAAGGTGACACCTTAGGAACACTGGGAAAGAGTAAAAAATATAAAAAATATAGCAGTTTAGCGTCACTGCTGACAAAATAGGTGTGTGAAACTAGCAAAGTAGTGAAGAGAGTGTGGGAGCACTCGTGCAAGAGAAGTGGTTTACCTGTGTCAGATTGTAAGACCACATGATGCGTAGGCACGGGGAGTCCAAATGGAGAATCACCGAGAGGAAAAAGTTTTTATCTTCAAGGTTGGGGAGCTCATGGGTGAATTTCGGCCCGTGAGCTCTGTAAAAAAAGTTGGAAAAACAAACAGCAAAAAAGAAGGGGAATCAATGTAAATTGGGCAGCTCAGGCTAGGAGTAATGCAGGGTTGCATGAGATGTAAAGCAGAATGCTGCCTTGCTCTATAGTAGGAGCAGGGGCACGTACCTGATGCTGTTGCCGGCATGTGGCAACGAGGTATAGGCGTCTCAAAATGGTGCCTGTGCTGGCTCTAAGGTGAAGAGCTCAGTATGTGCACTGCGAGGCAACACGTCACCGCGCATGCGCCAGAGATTAGTGTCTCTTGGCGATGGTAATGACGTGGCATGAGGGCGAGCAGGTATTGGCTGGCTGCTCGAGGGGCTCGGTGTCATCGAGGGAGAGAAGCCTCCGTAGGAGGCATTGTAGTGGCAGGGCTGCCGAAGTTGCGTATGTGCCGGAGTGCACGGAGTAAAAGTGCTAGTGAGCAAGATTGTAGGTCTGGCTGAAGAGGAAAGGGCCATGTGGGGGAGTCACGCAGTGGGTGTGATGGATGTAGCAGTCTAAAGAGGGACGAAGGCCAGGCTGAGCAGTGGGTGAGTCTGTAGATCGAGTGCTGCGGACCTTCACTACTGCACATAAAATATGCGGGATGCGAACCAGTCTTGTGTGACTGCCTGAGCCAATAAATAAGGCCTGGGAAAGAATGGCATGTTTGCACAGTGGTGAGCAAACTGCCGGCTAGAGCCCTGCTTCATCACAGTGGGCATTAATGTTAGTCTACCGGTAGTGCAAGTGCAAAGAGTACCAAAGCATACCTATATCTGGAGCTGTGAAAAACCGACAGGGACTGTTGCACATAGTGTGTGCGGGATGTGGGCCAGTCATGTATAACTGCCTCAGAGAAGGTAAGGCACAATAACGCGTTTGTAAATAAATTACCGATTGAAGCTCTGCATAATCGGAGTGGGCAGTTGTGTTAATCTGTCAGTGGTGCAAGTGTAAAAGTATAGAAAACAACACAACACCAGTCCCAGTCCCAGCAACCAAACTATGGAACTCCATATCCAGCGACTCTGTGCTTTGGAAGACGCCATGAACTTCTGTAAATCCTATAAAAACCTGGCTGTTCACCAGATCTCAATAAACGAAGTACAATCGATCCTCGAAATCCAAAGGCCGGCCCCAATTGAGCCAATCTCAACCACACTCCCCACTACACTTTCAGCACTCGAAGATCTCGTCTTGAGCACAACAGCACAGGCGTGATCACTTCCGAGACTGGACTCAATCAGGGCAGTCTTGTCCATTTATTTCACATAACCAACATGAGACATCAACCCCACCCCTCATCGTCCATACCGGGGCCCTCCCAGTAAACCTGAGTTGGTAGAGAATCATTCTCTATATCGACGATTGGGTCCTCCCCTCTGGATATACCGATACCCTAAAGCTCACCAGCAGTAACCACCAACAACATAAGAGCACACCGGAACCAGGTACTTCTGCATGGACATATCAAAACCACAGTATTCACCCATGCCTCTCCATCTCCTTCCACCAACCTTGTCCTCCCAACCCTTTTCTTCTAGGACCATGTGGTAAAAGTCTGCCAAAATGGTAAAGGCTTCGCTTCATAAGGCCACTGTGCCCAGAGACCACCTACTCAATCTCGCCATAGTCAGAAAACTGGACACACCGTACCACAACAACAATCAAATCAGAGATTAGCACAGCATTCAGTGCAAAGACCTTAACAACACTGCTTTCATAGCACCTATTGGGCAATCAATTCACAGCATTTGTTATTTATTGTTTTCATTTTGAAATTTGTTTACATTCATTGTGATTAACATGTACTATTTGGGTATGCATTCTTGTATTTTAGTTGATATGAAGGTTCCATGTGTTAATATCCCCGCAAAAATATCGCCATACAAAAATAGCGCCATATTATTGGGGCGATATTAAGGCATGGAACCTGCGGGGGACACCCCTGCAACCCCTGAATTATTTTTAAAGGAGGGGGGGACACCCCCGCAACCCCTGCTCCCAAAAACCCCAAAAATTATCCCCCCCAAAATATTGCCTATGGCCGTCACAGACGACCATATATACGTCGATATTTTTGGTGGGGATAATATGTAGTGATGCCGATATGAATTGTCTAAGACCGAAAATGGTACACAATTGTGTTCCATCTTAAGATGGATGTCGTTCGGGTGTTGGTTGGTGATTTGTTGTGTTTCATGTGAACAACTTGTGTCCCTCCCTCTTGATGTCACCGTTAGCATATACAATCGTTATAACGAGGCCCCTGATAGGCCAGACATCTAGGAACTGAAGGACACTAAAATCAACAGCGCATAATAGAAACAAAATGGCTCGCAGTTTTGGATTCCTTGTTTTCAAAGCAAAACAGTGGTTCAGTTCAGCAAGACAAATGGAATTCAGCAAGACACATGGGAAATACAATTTCTTGTGCTTAGTGGCAGCGTAAAAAAAAGACTGAGGGAGCAGGGATGGAATGCAGTACAACAGCACACAAATCTAGGATAGAGCAACAAGGAAAGGAAATGGTTGGACGCGCGGGAGGTTAGAGGCAGAATGAATGGGCAAAGAACCCCGTTTATAAACAAGAGAGAGTTGGGTCCGCACCACTTCCTCCTAAACAAATTGAAATGAAGTTAACTGATGTAAAAGCACAGTTTTGAAATATCAAGGTTTCATATGATTTTATGTTACATTGAAGCATCAGGATTGTGACGTTTTAAGGGCTCTGATTAGTGGGGCGTTCTGTGCTAGCCTGGTACTGATGGCGGGGGAGTATCAGCAACAGGAGGGAGCATTTTGTTAGCTCAGATGCAATTGTAAAATGACTGGGGAAAATATGAGTGGTCGATGAAAAAGGCTCGAATAAACCAGCAAATTTTTGAGACATCAAAAACTGTCACAGTGTAGAAAGGAAACTAAGATGGCCACCAGCTGTGCTTTATTATAGACTTCAAGATGCCGAAGGGTTATCCTGACATCAATCTCATGTGATTAGAAGGACTGTACTGGAAATCTTTCCCTGGTGTTTAGGGTATATTCCGGCAGTACGTGACTCTATGCAGGACCACAAGCTGCATAAATGTACATCTCAACGGACGCGCACGAAACACATCTCAGCTCCACATGCTTCCAAGTAGGGCTGTCACTAGATCTGGAAAAGATCCAGGGCTACGCTAATGTCAGGACTCGGGGCTAGCAAGTCCTTTGGCTGTAGCCCGTGAGCTTCTATCTGGGGCTACAACCAAAAGGCTCAGGGCTATAGCCCCTTCAGCACCACCCTAGCAAGGCCTCTGCTTTCAAGGACAACGAGGAAGTGGTAATTGTATTTCCAGAGTAACCACTGCTTCATTTAATAATACCGAAGATAGCTGCCTAGGAATATATTGCAATCACGCTTTGTCGAAATATGCAGCTTGCCCCCAATCAATCCGTTTCCTTTTCTGGCCATTGCATTTCTCCTGGAGGGGAGCAAAGGGTTTTTCTTTCACCTGGGCAATCATGGTGATGCCCCATGGAGCATGAAGAACTGAGGTAAAGTGTGTGAGCGAGGGTGGCCAGTCGCCTCATCTCTCACATGGTCTGCAGGGAATGGGCCCAAGAATGTCTTGCTGGAGGGGCTGCTCTAAGGCAAGCACATGACTGTCCCAGATCCTACACTTCAACAAGAACAGAGGGCAGCCTAGTCTTCTGATAGCAGTCTGTGCTGATGCCCTTATCCTACCCGGAACAAAGGCTCTCACAGAAATCTACCAACCAGATCTAAAGCTGCATTATCACACTTTAACCTGCTGTTCAAAGAGCTTTTGAAAGTCTCAGCACTGGAGACTGCATATAGCAACTGTCAAAGCCTCACATACATTGGAGCTGTACAAATGGTTATATATGTCCTGCAATTAACAAACATGTCTTTATTAGTGTGAACATTGTGACCAGTCAAAACAAAAGAGTCCATTATTCGCTTAAAATAGTTTCTTAATGAATCACTATATGACACGTTTACCATTTAAGATTGTGGACATTATTATGTTCCCATAATGCTCTTTACTTTTATGCAAATCACCAGGATTGGGTTATATAAAGAGATAATTTGTTGCTGGTGGGGCCATGCCCCTTGGCCCCACCCACTCCTTCCCACACACCTACCCCTTCAAAGAGGTGACAGTTCCCCCTGTAAATGTTTTCCATTTCCAGCACTGGTCTAGGCAGGAAATCCAAAGACACTAGACCTATGTGGATCAGAATGCTTTGACTTGATGAAGCTGCAGCCTTGTATTTTTCCTTCATCTTGGAATGTTCTATTTTTGTATGACCTCTCAGTAAAATAATAACAAGCAAAGATTTGCCAGACCTCTGCCAGCATGACAATGGGAATAAAAGGCAAAAGAAGGGCACACCCTCACGCTGTGTTATAGATTTGTCGGCAGCCATTTTAGCCTCAGCTGTCTCCTCCTTCTCTTGGTGGCCTGCATTAATCTGGTTATGTGTGAGATTGGATTTAAAGTCCATTAGCAAGAGCGTCTAGACATCTGTTAACATCCACACGATCTCTCCAGCTGCAAGGATTGTGGGGTAATTGAGTTAGATCTTCCTTTTGTGACTGTTTAGAATTTCCTAATTAGATATGCCTTTTTTTGATGAGAATCCCCCATGAATAAAAATCAAGCCTCTTTGTTCCCTCGCCTCGTCTCTGCGTGACTCCGCCAGGCATTGCTCAGCATAAATCACGGCTGTTAAGGAAGCGAGGACACGCGTCATATTTGCCTCTAGCAGGGATATTCATGTGCCTTGGGTGGGTACCGAAAAATTTTCATTCTTTGCCGCCATTTTTTTTCCCTTTTTTTGTCCTAGAATCTTATTTTGTTCCCAAAGAACCTTGATGCGTGATTCCAGCGGAACAGTATGTGGCTTGGGGGCGCATCGCCATCTCAATGAGAAAGCGGTAATGAATACATTTTGTTTCTAACCTGCTCACAGCATTTAAGAAATGGAAGTGCTGGTCTGCAGATGGCTGACAGGTCCTACTGGGAAATGGACCTCGAGGGTAATTAGAAAGGGTAACCTAAGCAACAGCGGCCTGGTAACACACGTTAATATGCTAATCCTGATGGCGTTCACTTCCCCCATGCTGCAATGACAATGCTTTCTGGAACACTTGAAATGATCAGTAAAGAACGAGCCCAAGAATTAAGAACAATGAAAGAAAGAATCACAGCAACTAACCCTCCAGAAGCAACGATGTGGATGGCACAGTAAAGGGAGCTAGCTCTGCGTGAGGTCTGCAGAATTCACCCATTTTCTTCTAGACTGTGCTCTGTGTTTACCTGCCAAGGAAGCATTTTGGATAAATTAATGCTTACGCTTCATTTAAATGAAAAGGGCGTAGTATTCACATTGCAGAGTTATGAGAACACTTTATTTGAGAGCATTATTTTAAAATATGAACATAATTTGGTTCTACATATACTGTAGTTTAGTCATGAGTAGAATATATATGCATGTGTGGTTTACTTATGTAAGCGCATAAGGTTAGTACTGGTTGGCAAAATAGGCTTGACGGTGTATTGAGTGCATCGTGCTCGCCTTGGAAGCAAGACGACACCGAGCAACACGGGTTCGATCCCCATGTCTGCGCTTAGAAACCTCTGGGTACTAAGCGCGTTATAAATAACCTATCATATCATATCTATGTGATCACCTCGAGAAAATAAAATGTGAAACCGAAAATACTGAATGCTTTTTTTCTCTCACATATTTCCCCGCAATTATATGCGAGAGGGAGACCCCCGCACCCTCTCTACTGCCCTTATATTTAGTATTATCTTATCTCCTCCACATATAATTGCGTTGTAATATGTTTTTCGAAATTCAGTATTTTCGTGTTCGAAATTTTCTTCGGCTCGGTAATTGACGGATACCGTTTTAAGCGACTTAGCTGCTGTTATGCGCACCTGGTCATTCATCCAGGCGTACATCTAGCAAACAAGTGTCGTCAGTGATATGATATTTTACTTACATCGCGTCTATACACAAGTGTTTCAAGGCGCGACAAGGCAGGGGAACGGGAACAATGGGGACAAGACAACGATCTTACTAGGCCCAGTGACATTGAGATTGCGCACGTGCAGGGGAGAGGTAAGGGGAAAAGTGCAAGGGGAAGGGGAGGAGGAGCAAGTGCAGGACATAGGATCTAAACATTAAAAAAACACAAAAAAGACAAGAAGTGCGGGCAGCAGGTGGCAGTACAGGGGTAAGTGCAGATAGGGAGTGCTAGATAGTAAAGGTAGGGGACTGTAGGGTTGCAGATACAGCCCCAAGTGCAGGTTCAGAGGGTAGCCAGGTAAACCAGTGCAGTATCAGACAGGAGATCAGCAAGGACGAGGAAGAGAGAAGGCATAGGCAAAGAGGAAAGTCTTGAGCTGCTTCCGGAACCGGAGATGGTTCTGTTCAAGTTTCAGAGCGGCAAGGAGGCTGTTCCAGAGGGAGCCGCCAGCCGAAGAGAGAGATCTGTCCCCAACTCGTTGCTTGGAAAAGCGACTGACCCTCAAGGAGTTGGAGGTGGAGGAGCATGGCGCTCGAGTAGGAAGATACTTCAGAAAAGAAAGCTGGAGATATTTTGGTCCCAGGCCCCAGAAGGCATTGTGGACAATGCAAAGGGTCTTGAACTTAATCCTTGCAGCCACTGGGAGCCAATGGAGAGATTTCAGTGCTGGAGAGATACGATCCCTGGGCTTGAGGCCAAGGACAAGTCTCGCTGAGCAGCGAGCGGGTGGTGGAATACTCTTACTGCACCTTCAGAAGGGGGAAACTGAGGCAGACCTACCTTCAACGGAGCCTAAAGAAAGAGGACCATGATATGGAGGAGGATGTGGTGCTCTGGTCTCCTGCCCTACATTACACATAAAGGGATAGCAGAAAGTGAGCATTCGCTCAACATCACGAAGAGGAGCCACACAGATGGTGCTAATCAACGTCTTAGTCCGTTGGCTTCTCCATTCAGTGCGGCAGGTTCCCCATCACAGCCTAAGCGCTTCTGCCTCCACTGGCGCGCTCTAGAGATCACTGAGTTTCGATATGTTTAGTGAATCTATCTAAGGTATACAATGTAGGCTCTCAGACACTGAGGAGTATTTTCTCATGGGAAACCTGGGAACAAGTGAGGGTAGAATGCAGCAGAGAAATAGACTCAATATTCACAATAAAAGCGGCATTAGATCAAGGGTGCATTTTTGCTTGCTGGGGGGAGGAGAGGAGGTACATGCAAAACAAATGGACAATATGCAAGTGTGTGACAAGTATGAGGGTAGGAGGGAAGGGGGAGAGAGGTGGAGGCACGTAACAACTCAACAGCCATACTAGAGAACATTTCTTGCTAGAATGAACAAAGTAGACATTGACAAAAGGGGAGTGAGTCAGGGGATGGGAAGGGGAATGGTTAAGATGGTTGGGCGTTTTTTTTAATGTGCCACTAACACAAATGTTTAAGATGCACAATGGTAGAAGGGGACAAGAGGACCCAGAGGGGCAGACAGACAACATACTTACTGGGTTGGGTGCACTCAGTTTGCATAAGTGCACAGACAGGAAGTGTGAGGGGTAGGGGAAGGGGTAAGTACACCTAGTCCAGGAGGGCCGGGTGAGTGCAGAGGGTTATCTCTTTTGGGAAGTGCAAATGCAGCCAGTAGTGTAGGGGCCCAGAGGCAAGTCCAGGGACTGGTGTGGGTGCCTGGGACCTGTAAGGTTCTGAGGGGATCCAGGAAAACAGTCAGCTAGCTGAGCAGAAGCTAGCAGAAGCTAGCAGAATCCTAGCAGAAGCTAGGATATATGTAGCTAAGCTACATATATCCTAATGAAAGCACCAACAATCAATAAGAATAACGGATTAATTAAGATAAAACATAATAAATAAACTTTGCATTCTGGGACTTGTAGTCCTGAGTCAAGCCATTATAACTCAAGGGCTACAAGTGTCTGTGGAATAGTGTCTCCCGAAATGAAATGGATAACATTTGCATATCCGAGGGATGTTTTTTACTGTCTTTTCGTATTGATTTGTAATACTTCTACGGTTTAGCCCATTTGTAAGCATTCTGATTTTTTAATGAAAGGAAACTGAGGTGCAGGGAGGAGAGACTTACCCACGCTGTGGAAATAAGAACAAGTGGGGGGTCCAGAATTCGAACGCAGGTCTCCAGAGACCACAGTCACCAACCCTAGCTACTAAACCATATGTTCTCGTAAGAAGCGCTTGCCGGCTTATCAGGAAAGCAGGATCATGTCTAACTTGCCTGAACCCCTGAGAGAGCAGTAGCGCTGGGGAAGAGTCAGGTTGATGGTTGCCTCCCTTCCCAACTGGTTTTGCTTTGTTAGGTCTTCAGATGCTTAAAGCAGCGAATGTCAGTGGGTGGCGGCAGGTGGAACAGTTCCGGGCATATATTGTGCTTAAGGTTTGCTTGGGTTATATATAGCGCCGGCACCATGCAGTTCACTATGAAATCACCAAGTAGACCTTACGCTGGAACCGTACCCCAAAGGCCTCACTGGAGCTCTCCCCGATAGAAATCTACCCTGAGTTGGACTTTACATTTGAGACTTCAGTTTTAGGAGGGAACTCTCAGATTGAGGACTTGTCATTCCCTCAGAGGGGTTGGGCACTCAGAACCCTACCAAACTTAAAGAGGACTGTTTTTTTATATTAGAGGTTAGGATTGTGCACCAAACAAGACGTAGCATTTACAAAGAAATCCTAACACCTCTCGGACTGACTCCCTAAAGGATCAGGGCTTTAATGCCCAAGAAACCTTTTTTAAGCTGCCCTCCTCATCTGCAACAGACAACACTCACAATAGATTTTTTTAGGAAAAATATATATGTCTGTGTTTTATTACAACAATTCTTATTAAAATTTCTTCAATTTTCTGATGAAATGAAAAAACAGTGTTTAAATTACTATTATAAAACTAACACCAATATTTGAAAATGAAAAAGAAAAGGAAAACAAACACCTAAGAGAATCGTGTGTTAACCCAACTAAATACTGTGAAAACATACAATTAATATATTGAAAACCACTTCAAAACATAAAAAGAAAAATAATTACACACAATTAAATATGCTTCCATACAAAAATGTAACCAACATTAAAATACAAAACATACAATTGTATACTAAACCAACTGGCTGACACTGAGTGTAATATTAGCATCCATATAGATGTAAAATTATGATGTCTAATTTTAGAACCCCTATTTTGGTACTGGGATTCTTTGAATATCTCTAAGTACAATTCAGCTGTCAATGCTTTATTGAACCTGTGACATCATTCTCACAGTTGGCTTGACCCGACATGTTTCATTCCCATTATCCTAAAAAGATTGGTAAACGGGAAATTCTTCAGGGTAATACTTATTAGTCAACAATTGGTATGTCCAAAACTAAATATGTCCAATCAACGATCTGTGCAACTTGATGCAGACTGGAAGGCAGCTCTGTTTTTGGGTAGTTTATAGTTATTATAGAGCAAGAACCTAAAACAGTGGGGAGACAAACAACAGAACTAATCAGTTGTATTGTCCAACAGCTAACTGATTGCTGTAGTAAAAATTCATATCGTCACAACTTACCTCACTGTCAACTTGTAATTAATAGCAGGGGTAGTGGAGCTTATTCTTGTGCACGTAGTCTGTTTTCTATAAAAGCAAAATGACAACACACTACTGGTCAACTAGGATGGTGGTTGCTAGACTTTATTTAAAACTGGTATCATTGTACTATTAAGGTTTTTCACTATTCTCATGTCACCAGACACACTACTCCCATAATTTGTTTTGGGGGTTGTTATGCTTTGGGTATATGACAAAGGACTGCTATTAACTGGCACTCAGAACCGCCATGGTAGCTAAAAAGATATCATTGGGGGGTTGGAAGACAACAGGACCTCCTTTGGAGGCTGATTGGGTGCCGGAAATGTGCAGGATATCGCTGGTGGAGACGGTTTTGTGGAAAAAGAGGACAAACTTGAATCTCTATGAAGAGATCTGGTCCTGCTTTATAGATATTGCTTTATAATGTCACGTGTCTCAAGGGGAGTGGTCACAGGACTGAACTGTATTTGTGTGGACATCTCTATTTTTTTCAGATTGTATGTGTTATGCTGTTCCATTCCAATTTTCAATAAAATGTTATGATTGGAATAAAATAAAAAATAAAAAAATGCTGGTCCATTTAAGTGATTATCCCCCTGTTATACATGAATCGCGCTTTCACAAAATAAAAGATGTAGTCAGACCAATGTGACTGCTTTATTCACTTTTGGTTAAAACGTCTGCACTTCCTTTAGCCACCAAGAGCCTAGAGGGAACGCCGAGTCTGTCCGCGCGGCCTTAGAATCCTGTGCCAGAGCAGGGTTCCAGATTCACCCTCTTTTCCAGGACCATTATCCCAGCTTTGGCTGCATGTATTGTAACTCACATTTGAGCAAATGGATCCTAAGTGTTGGATGCTAGACGTTGTTTGTAATTTAAAGACATTGGGCCTCATTACGGGTCTGACGTTAACGGCGCAGTTTGCCACCAGACCCGTAAATTACCAGCACCTGGCTTCCTGTTAACACCAGGGTATTCCGACCCCAGCAGCCAGGTAGTCAGGCGCCGGTAATTTTGTAATTCCCATTCCCATGGAGTGCCACAGGACTCCATGGGAAGGGGGACCACGGAAGCACCAGCATCATTAACAACGGTGCCGGTGCTTCCGTGAAACACTTTGGCCCGGTGCCGCTTCGCCCGCCAGTTCTCACCCTGGCGGGCGGGACGGCACCCGCCCGCAGAGTCGTACTAATCCGGTCTGGAAACACCAGTCCCGGTAGGCATACCGGCACT
This sequence comes from Ambystoma mexicanum, assembly GCF_040938575.1. Taxonomy (NCBI): domain Eukaryota; kingdom Metazoa; phylum Chordata; class Amphibia; order Caudata; family Ambystomatidae; genus Ambystoma; species Ambystoma mexicanum. The sequence continues at coordinate 651,575,130 of NC_090935.1, read as the reverse complement.
GGTGTGTTTCCGGACCTGCACAGTTGCAATGAGGCCCATTACCTTTTAAGATAAAGAGGGGTGAGTAGATTTCTTTAAAACATATGTTTAGTCATGTAATGAGTTTCCTATTGCGATCTTCATGACATGGACACTTTCATCTCAGAAATATTAAAGATATGGTTCAAATAATTACATTAATGGACACTAATTTAGAGCTGGTGCCCATTTACCGCCAATATTAAAACACCTTGCTTGCCAAAATAGTAAAAAGAATTCAGTCACAGAATAATAAGCCAGTTCAAATAATAAACACCAGTCATAAAAGCAGTCTTCAAATACAAATATATGCTTATCAGGTGTGAGACCTTTCTTTGGTTTAAGCCAGAACACATGTTTAGCATCCTGGTTGCACAAGCAAACCATTATGGTAAAAGACTAACTGACGCATAGGCGAATTTACATTGTAAATCAATAGCCTCTACCCCGCTGCAGAGGTTTCATTCTGACAGCTCCTTCGGAATAATCGTATTCTGGAGTCCGTAGCGCTGCGCCTGAATAGAATGAGCTGAACGATATTGTCATATTTCATGGAGTCCGGCAGGAGCTTCATTTTGGAAATTAGATTACAAACAAAAATACACTGCACTGGCATTCACGGGTAGTCAAAAATAGATTGACTCATCATTTATTTATTCTGTGTTGCGCAGTAAGATGGTTCGGTGTAAGTAAAAAAGGCAACTTGCCTCTCGACAGTGGCCCCGAGGGGACAGGGAGAAGCCATTAAGTGGTTCAGTCTTGAAGCTATCAAATATTCATATGGTCCTTCCAGGGAATGGCTACAATCCTTTCATCGAACCTTTCCTGTGGGGTCAACCCAGCGACAGCTCCTCAAAGAAGAACATGTGATTCGGCTGATCCCCAGAAGTGAAAGGTTGAATTTGCTCAAAGAAATGCGCATAGACGTCCACTGCTCCAGCGGGGAGACCGGGGGTGCCACCCTCCCCCCATGCCTTCAGAAATTGATGCAGAGGAAAGCGTTCCATGTCAATTAGCGGATTACCGTTGCCTCAGCTGAGAACTTCAGCTACTGCTTACAAGAAGAATGGGATTTTGCTTGAATGGGTACCTTGCTAGATTAGTGATAATAGGAATTATTGAATAGGTGAATAGTTGAGTAAACCATGCCAAATTATGCATCCTACCATGGTCCCTTCAAGCGGCTTGGACCTACGTCCAATGCTCTCCGAAGAGTGTAGATGTGAATGTTTTTACTGAATGTAATTGCTTAAATTCAACACTGATGAAGGGTTTGAAACCATTGCATGCACAAAGAACACTAATAGTTCTCAGAGCATTGGACCCAGCGCGAAATCAGCTCAATTTCCTAATGGGTTTTGAGTGATCTATAGCAATCATCATTGTCTTGTCATCAATTCATCAAATACAGAGGTCGAAGTGTACGGGAGCGGTCGAGAGCGGTGTTCCCATACTTTTTGTTTTTAGGTTTTACTGTTCCTATATTTTATTTTAAAAAGAAACCGTTCCGGAATGCTTTCGTTTTAAAATAAAAGTGTAGGAAGAAGTTGAAGCTTGCACTTCAGTGCACTGCACAGCACATTCCATAAATAGCAGGTGTGTCTGTTTGGGGGTTTAGATTGTATGTGGGAGGGGGCGCAGGGGTGGGGTTTGTGGGGTTTGGATTGTGTGTGGGAGGGGGCGCAGGCATGGGGTTTGTGGGGAGCAGGGGAAGACCAGCAGGGAACATAGCTCCACTACTTCTTTTCGTACACTTCGACCACTGGTCAAATATCAACAATGGACGGTTGACGTGGAGTAATAGTTATTCCAAATTCCTCATTTTTCTCTACCTAAACCCTCCTCTTTCTTGCACTGTTTAGCACAGTGGTGGAAGTGAGCGGGTATGGTCAGGAGCAGCATTCCACTACTTTTATTTTTGCTGTTAACAGTTCCACGACTTTTTGTTCTGATTGCCACCATTCCGGAACTGTTCTTTATGAAGTTAAAGCACACTTCTCCACCCAATAGCAGTTACAGCTCAACTGAAATCCGTTTCAACTCAATTGTCTGTCAACCAGCATGGCTGCAACCCTTGATAAATGTGTTGCGCATTGCTCCCTTCCTTTCTACTCTATACCCCGACGCAGTCACAGTTCTACTACTTTTCTTTAGTACACTTCTACCACTGGTTTAGCACAGAAATTTAATTTGTGTGGTTTGAAATGCAAAGGGTTGACACATCTTGATTATCTGAGTAGTTATCAATCTTTTTAGATAACTCTTTCTGGTCCTCGGTGGGTTGTACTCAATATTGGCTCCTCTCCTCATTCCCGATCTAACCAATCCCCTATAGAGTCTTCAGGTATGACTTTCCTTCATGCCTCCTCTGACGATGGTCAATGTAAGAATTGTAATGCCCACTGTTTCACGTATGCTGGCATGCTTGTGCGTGTGTGGGTTAGTGTGTTTGTGTGTATGTGCATATGTGTTTTACAGGGTCGGAGATAATATTCCTGTTTGTCTAGTTAAATAGGGCCCCCAAAGTAAGCCCACTTTTGAACTGGCTTTTAACTTTGGTGACAAGCCATATGAAACTTGTTTTAAAAATACAGTCGTGACTTTTGGATCATTTGGTTTGCTTTTGGCACGGGGGCAGTTGGGGGCGGATAAAGATGGGCCCAAAAAGGTAGGTTTCCATGCACGTTCTCCGGAGACACATCTTTGGTCTGGGCGGACGCCTAGACCACCAGTCGCATGTGTGTGAAACCTTCAGGGGAGCAGGGCATCTGGTGTGACTTGCGACTCTTTTGTGGTTTGTCGCACATCTGTCCATCGGTTTCTTTTGAAAGTCCCCAAAGGTTAGCCAGCATTAGCTAGTGATGTCTGGTTTACCAGTCAGCATGTGGGCAACCTGATTGGCTACTGTGGGTTTGGGTATGCAGATACTGTTCTAGGTGGTTTGCGGGCTCAATCGCCGACTTATTAAATGTCAGCTAGACTGCGTAGTCGAAAAACAGCCAATCAGGCTTGAGAAATTATTTGAATGGCTGCCATTGTGGTAAGTTGTCTTTCGTTGGGTCCTGCAATAACAAAAAGTTAAAAAGGACATATTTCAGCCCTCTGGGGGTCTCCACGATCCTAGGGAAGCAGAAGGGAACCTCGATGTTTGGGATATGGCCCCACAAAGCAAGCAAACAGCCAGGCCCGGCTCTAGGAATTTTCATCTGGGTGGGCCAGGGTTGTGATCAGGGGGCCCACATTCCATTGGGTGTGGGTCTAGGAGTACCCTCAACAAAATGCTGGCGTTGATCCAGATTTCCCAGATCTGTGATCCAGCAAAATATGTCTTCCCAGATAAACTGTACATAGCAAAAGAGAAGCAAGGAAAATAGTGTTGCAACATCAATCTACCTATCTTCCCTTCCCATCTGCTCTCCCCTTTCTGTTATATCTGATCCTCCTTCACCTTTCACCGTCCAGTCACCTTTTTTCAGCTGCCCTAATCACGTTCCCATTTACCTCCCCTCCCACCTATTCAAACCAGCACCCAGCATATCTTTCCTGGACTGGCTTGGGAGAATTAAGGGTGATGCCGCCTCCTCCTCCTCCTCCTCCTCGTGCTGCTCTTCCTCATCCTCCTCTGAGAGGGCTGAGCAGTGAGGTCCACAGTCTTTTTTTTAACCATCTCAGATGGTGTCCGCCCAACAATATCTCCCTGAGCACTGTGGCTACTCCCAGCAGGCCCCAGAAGAGATGCTGTGGTCCCTCCATCTTGTTGTGAAAGATAGACCCCCCACCCAGAATACTGAAGCAAGGAGTAGGAGATTTTGTTTCCTACAAAATTACATGTTTTTCAAACTCCTTTACATTTTAAGAACAGAACATACCATGTCCAATCAATACAGGTAGTCTTGTTGATCTTAACAATATTTTGAGCACAACATATCCTCCTATAACATACAGATGTATACAATCCTCCCTTCACCCACCCATTCCACAACCCCCCCTCCTTTCCAACTGAACCCCTAGAGTAGTCCCATTCGGAATGTCTCCCATCAATGGTTCATGTCCAAAATTACATTTGAATCAAAAAATGTTATTTTTAGTTGCATTTTTGCAGCACAGTTTAATTGAGTTGAAAGTGCTAGGGAGTGCTAGGGCTTTAAGGGCTGCATCGGAAGACAGACAGTGCTGGTTGAGTGGTTTGTGGCGTCCTGGTATCGCTCCTGGTGGGGCGTGCCGGTGTACATCGTTGTTTGGTACATACTGTTTACATACTGGTTATATAATTGCAATTGTCCATGATGACTCTTTGTTTGATGTGTTTACTTTGATTACCTATTGAATGACACAATTGTGTTCAATAAATGGGGCCCGGATATTTTCAAAGTTAGATGTGTGTGTGTCCTAATCCCTGTGCTGCCAATGTATTAAACCATGAGTGAGGCTTTTTGGAATAGCTTATAATGCAAACTGAATCACTTCTAGTGGCACTAAATTTTAACAGATAAGGTATAGTGAAATTAAAAATATATGCCCAGGATCACACACTTTGGTCAAGTGGTATAGCCATATTTTGAGCCTAGATGTAGATGCTTGATCACATCTTCAGAACTGAAGTTAGTACAAATATGTGTTGAAGTTTAGCTTTGAATACCTAAAATAATACTAAATTGTATGCAGATTACTTTAAAAAAATGCACAAGTCACATGAGACACCAACCTGACAATATATTCATCATTGTAGTAAGTACTGGAAAAGTAAAGAGTAAAACACAGGTGAAAATAATCGCCTTTGCTCTTTACATTATCACTACGTGTGTGGAAAAGTGTAAATCACTTCCACGATTAACGATCGAGGGAGCCATCTACAATGGATTCGTTTGGACTCTGCCCGCTTTTTTTTCAGGTATAAAAGTCAGGCAGGTCCCATAGGAATCTATTGGTTTTCCGCCAATGTAAAAATACATGTTGGTGGAATACCAATCAGATTTGCTAGAGGGACCTTGTTAAGTCTGATCTGCTCTACAAAATCCTGCAGCTCATAAAAAGTGGAGCTACATGCATTTAGCGCCACTTCTTCCACTCTGCTTGACCTGAAAATGATGCCCTGTGACTAACTTTATTTTCCCCATCCTGAATGGAAGCCTACAAGCTCCAGCATAGCAATTAATGAGAACTTACAAAAAATCCTATACAGACACAAAGTAAAATGAAATGCATAACAAGGTTATTGTTTCATAGAGCTTGTTCTGTATCCCCTTACTTACTAATCACCCAGCAATCACACTTAAATAGCTTCTTAAAACCCTATTTAATTTTTTTTAAACTGCCACAGCAATGGTCACTGCATTTTTAACATTTCTCATCTCTAATCACTTCATGTTGTAAATAATCTGCCTCTGAGGCACGTTAAAAAGATAAGATCTCAGTGGGTGTGTCTGATCGTCATCGCAGTTAAGATTTCGGGGTACAGAGTAGAGCAGGTGGGGAATTGACATTTATAACCTATTCTGATTGCACTCTTTAGAAAATATTTAAATACTGCTTTTTAGTTATAAAAAATGTCTAAAATTATATACTTTGCCCACAACATTATAGAAAACACTCGGCTTTCTTATTATTTTACGGGTGTTCATGTTTCATTTCCGGCACTGCCTAAACACCCAGCACCCAGGATTTACATCATGCTTTCCAAACAAATCCCACAACACACATGACATATTCTGTTTGCATGCACACTCTGTAACGTTACTCAAACAGAATGAGGGTATCAAGTTAGTACTTATCAGTTCGAATCAAGAAATGTTCAGTCAGAGTAGACTTCCAAACAAAGATACATTCTATTTAGGTTGGAGCCCCACTGGTAAGTATGCATGAGAAGATCTGAAACTGGTCAATACTTGCCAACCTAGCCTTCTCATTTTCAGGTAGGACCAGCTCAGTGAGGTGCAGCTTGATTCCCTAGGCGTAGCAAGCAAGACACCCACATCTGGACATATACACATTTACTTAGGGAGACAAACGGAAGCTAACATGCATTGGCAAAGACCACAGCTTGAGCTTTTGATTAGGCATGGATAGGCATTTGCCAGGCACTGCCATAAGGGTACCACCCGGCCATAAGATGGGAACAGCTGGAAAATGGTGCCAGTAACTGGACATTTGAGGGCATTGCCTGGCAAATGTCTGCTAATACCTATACGCAAGCCAAAACTGCTGGGTTTGTGATTGTTTGTTTAAGACAGGACTTCAGTGCAAATCACAGAGGCATTGACAAATACATTGCTTATAAAATCAACTGGATGAAGACACACATAAAGAGAATTTACTACACCAGGAGCTCATTTACCGAGGCAATTTAGTAATTAAACACTGAAAAGAATGCTTAGCTATAACACTGGCAGGCCCTATACAGCAACACATTTGGTGTTACTTTGTGATAGAGCTTGCTCAAAGAGTTCTTGAAAGGTTAGGTTTTGGTGGTGAGGCATTGACATAGCCATGGCTAGTCGTTAGGTGGGTAAATGACCAGACACACCCATAGGATGTGTGTTTCTCCTCACATTTTATTGCCATCCTATCTGTGTTCCGCAGCATCCGTTCTGTTTTTAGCTAATAGATAAAAAAAGTCTCTGAATCAATTAGAACCACCGTCATTGCTCTGGCTAGCCTTCCATACCAATGTTTGCACATCAGCCTTGGTCCTGTCACTAATGCCAGAAGCCCTTCCCAAACTGCTAGACCACAGGGCCTAAAAATGCATGTGGTTGCTTGTGTTCCAGTGGAGAGGGAACATGCCCTAGCAATTCAGATTGAACTGCACCTTTTGGTGGCAGCACCAAAAGTCATTTGGTAATGGCTTGTCCCCTTCAATAATAGCACAGACATACTACAGAATGATGTCATGGAATGTTGTGCAGAGCAATGGTAGTGGTAATGTTTAATTCAAAGCTTTGCATTTATCACTTTTTGATTTTACTACACTCTCCCCTACAGAATTACATTTTTGTTACTACCAACCTTATCTTTTCACTTATACTCAAGTAGTTAATGCAGCAGAATATATATTTTGAATGTAATTTGTAAGGACCCCCAGTGAGTTGACGCACCTTCTGCAGAAATCTGCGTTCAAGCAACTTTACCTGTCATTTATTGTTTGATATAGTTAACCATTTTATTAAGCATGATGTGAAAAACCACTATATTCCCACAAAAAGTAAACATACTTTAATTGACAGAAACCAACATTGTGATTTTAGGTTTCAGAAAATAGTTTTAGGCAGCCTGCTTGAATAAGGGTGTTACCTCATTTAGAGGTTTGACTGGCCCTCCATCTCCCTGGTCAGTTGTACTTTTATGTCTGTGGGTCATAAATCATTGTCTAGGGCAAGAAAACAAATCCTGGCTGGGCCTCCTGCAATTCAGCTTCTCAGAATGATGTCTCCTTCGGTTGCTGGTGACTGTTTAGAGTGACATCTACTCCCCACTCCCTCGGTTACCAGTGGTGTATAACATCACTGGCATGGCCTCCTTTCTATGGGGGGGGGGCAGAGGCTGGCTCTGGGGGGGCCTGGCCCCCCGGGCCCCACTGCTGGAGCCGGGCCTGCAAACAGCTGCTTTATGTGTGGATCAAGGGCCTGATTGTTGGTCTGCCTGCCTGTGCATTAGAGCCTGTAGTCGACCCGTGGGTCAGCCAAGAACAGGTGCAGGGGTCTTGCCAGATCTGTAAAGACCCGGGGCTACGCTGATGTTAGGACTGTCAGGACTGGGGGCTAGCTAGCCTTTTTGATGGCAACCCCTGAGCTTCTATCCGGGGCTACAACCAAAAGACCTGGTGCTATAGCCCCCTCAGCCCCCCCAGCAATGCCTCTGGGTTGCAGACCCAACCTATACACACCCCAACTCGCAGACAAGGCTCAGACCTCTGGCCCAGGTCCAGGGGTTGGTTAGAAGCCCGCTGACCGAGCCATGCGCTGGCCAGTGGCCCACGAACCAATGGTGGGGTACTGTGTACAATGCGCTTGGCTGGAGTGTAGGCCCAGGGGCACCTTGTGGGCTTGGTGAAACCCGGGCATAGTGGCCACTGGCATTTCTGCATACTCTGACCAGTGACAAACGGGCCCATAATGGAGATAAAGTAGACACAGACCCAGTAGCTGCTTTGGTTGGCGTGAATGCGCCTGCAGCATGAACGAAGGCCATGTCCAGGGTAATGAACCAGTGCCCTTGGCAGCATGCTGTGCCCAAAGGCTGTTTCAGGTGGCTTGGTGGGGCCTGGGGCATGACCGAAGGCCATTGATTTGTCAAGGTGGCCCTGAAATGGAGGGAAAGTGACCAACAGCAATTTCTTGCGTCTTGGTGGAGTATGGGGCCTGGTGGCTCTGGGGTATGACCAAAGGCCATGCAATTGTCAACATGGCCACTGTCCATGGCTGCAACCCACTCAATGAGGGTAAAGTGGCCACTGGGCGATACTGCAGTGAAGAAAATGTGTTTGATGGTGGCATGGTCATGCTTGTTGTACAATAGCAGTGTCACAGTTGAGCTTGTTTTAAAACCATAACTGACAATTTGTGTGTTTTGTTTTCTTGCTCAACATCCTTTGAAAGCGTTTTCTACTGTACTTTACAGGATTTTATTAAGCCAACTTAACCATACTGTTGTTTTAACAAGGTTTCTACACTGAATTGAAATGTTTGTATTGTTATAGTATATCTACAGTACCTTCGGCCCTGCAAGCCACCCAGAGTAGCCACTGGGCATGACCAGTGGCCAGATTCCCTGGCCACCTTACCCCCATTGCAGGTCCATAGGTCACTGGATATGGCCTGGGTCCCTTTGTCTTCGTTGCAGGTCTGTTGGCCACTGGGCATGGCCAGTGGCCAGATCCTATGGCCACTTTACCCCCATTGCAGGTTTGTTGGCCACTGGACATGGCCCAGGTGGATCTGTGCGCCACCACTGGCTCCTAGCCCAAGAATGCAGGTCTGAGTCTAAACGCCAGGTCTGAGACATATTCATGGCCTGTGGGCCCACAGGTCAACCCATGGACCTGAATTCGCTGTTCCATGGACCTGCAAACAGGTCTGCAAACCCTGTCAAAAAAAGCTGGTTTCCTCTTTTTTGGGCCATATTCCACATCTCTGGGTCTGCAGCTTCCATACGATCATGGGTACCCCCAGAGGGCTAATATATGCCCACGTTCAACTTTTTGTAAACACGGGGTCCTCAGAACTCTACTAAAAGTCAACAAGCCACAAAGGCGGCATTTTGACAAAAATGTCCAAGCCCCCAACCAGATTCCACATCACGCATTACATAGTCCACAAATGGGTCTGTGAACCACCCGGAAGGATCAAAACCAAAGTAGCCAATCAAGTGGCCAATATGCTCCACGTAGCCCGGATATCACTAATTGATCTGGCCTACTTTTAGCCACTGTTCAAAGGAACCACTGGATAGACATGCTGGGATGTCATAAGTGATAACATGCATTGGCATGAAACTTTCCACATGAGATATATACCCAATGCTGCATTTCTTTGGAAAGTTTCCTGCAGTTTCTTTGATGGGAGAGAAAGATACGGGGAGAGCGGTCCCAAACCATACGTTGTTTCTTCCATTCTCTTTAGCCACATTTCTGCTCTCACCCACAGCCTGATTGAACTGCTGGATGGGTCCATGCCAAACCGTCGCGAGAGAATCATGACTAATCTGACTTATCCCAGGCTGTTCCCTGAGGAAAAGGCCTACTGGGCAAAGCAGTATGATCCTGTATATCATTCAAAAAATGACAAACAACTGTGCTTAAAGGTAGACTATAGTTAAGTTCCCCTTGGAAATTCTATTCGAAACATAGAAATTCAATGAGAAATCATCCTCATAGGGACATTAATAAGTGGTTATTTATTTTATATAATTGGTTATTTATAAAGCACTTAATACCAGGAGGTTTCTAAGTGCAGACCCAGGGATCGAACCTGTGTTGCATCCGCGTCGCTTTGCTTCCAAGGCGAGCGCGTTGCCCCTGAGCTATCCCCTCCGAGACATTATGGTTGCATAGCAAAGCACGAACATAGAAATCACGCACTATGGTTAGTGAAGGAACTGCAAACGTACCACCGCCAGGGTAAACCAACGTCACTCGGCCGCGGCCATGTTCATGATGCCTCTCTGTGTGGCGGTTCCCCTGGTATCCACACAGGGAGATTTTGTCTCCTAGCGTTGGCCTTGTTTGCCGCATTGTAAGCTAGGTCACCCGGTGGTCTTGTCGGTTGTTAGAGGGATTTATTCTCTTGAAGGGCTTGGGACCATGTCTTGTAACTCCTGTGTATCTCAGTCGTCTTCTAAGGGCCTCTGGAATCCTGGTGTGGAGACATTATTTGTCGGGACTGCAGACTGCTTTATAGAAGCCGCTGGAGTAGGCTTTACAAGCTAGGAAGTTTGCCCGGATGCGCTTGAGTTTGCTGCCCTGACTTTTGTGTCTGGCAAGGCGGTCCTCTAACCATTTATTGACTTGCTTTACATATGGATTATGTTTCTTGCCAGCTGCCAAGGCCCTTCATGAGAGACTTGGGAAGAGGGCTGAGGCAGTCTTCTGGAATGTCTGACCGGGATTCTAGAACTACCAGACTAGAGAAGTGCTGGGCACAGATCTCCTGCTCCATGCCATGGTTAATATGGTATTATAATCCTACACTGCCAGTGAGGAATAATGATGACATCATGATCAATCCCAAGGCTTACAGTGAAGATGTATGGGAAGCAGGACCACCCAGAGCAACAGAGGTTCGAATCCCGGATCTGTGCTTAGAAACTAAACTCAGGTATGGCATTAGGCTCGTTATAAAAAAACAAATCAATAAATGACACCAGGGCACCTGCGTTGCCATGTTAAACCACAATACCATTTATCTATTATATATAGATTCCTATTGGCTGCATTCTCGGATTTCCATTGGGTGAGGCTTAGAATGTGAGGTTGTTTTTTTATCTTGTGCAGAGGGGCACAGGCATGACAGTGTGTGGCCAGTTGCTCGGATCAGACATAGAGTTGGATTGATTTGCACATGGCTGACCCTCTCTGTAACGGCACAGATGAGCAACAGAGCATAGGATATCATGTCCAGAGGTTTTCCAACTATAATGAGGCATTAACAATAGAAATGTGTTGATTTATAGAGCGCTTCAAGACTGAGTCCTCCAGCATCAAAGTGCTTTAGTAATCAATGGCACGATTAGCATCCACTCGTGGTACTCAGTGCATCACCTGGTGGGCGAGGGGTGGTATCGAACCCTCTCGACATTCACTCAAGCATTTCACCCACATTTGTTTGTTCCGTATGGTGTCTCCTTTTAGAGTGGGTAGATCCACACAAGGCCCTTTGCACTCTCTGGTGCACTAGTAGTCACCACTTGACTTAACTGGCCCAATTTAGCCACATTGAGTCTTGCCCAGGGGGGCTTGGTCTACCACTTTGGACCAGGATGCTTTCTTATAGGGTGATTAACCCCACTTGCATAGGTGTGTACCCCTTTTGTCTTTTGTAATGGTTGGGTGAACTGGAAATAGCACACTCCCGGTGCTTCACACACTTACATCACAATCTTTGTTCTCATTCAGTCCTGGAAGGCTCTGTTGAAGAAGTCCAATCCAGCACCGCTGGCGGTGGATGTTAGAGATGAGCGAACTGAGATGCACGTCACAACCTAACCTCAATTCTCCAACAGCATCTGACCCAAGCTTAATGTCAAGCCATGATATCGCCCTGGCAGCACATGCCCATCTGCCAAACCAAATCCCTCCATTACTCATAATCTAGAATCTTAAAGGGCAACTCCTTCAGTTACGGCCAGGGTCACCTCTGAAAAAGTGTTGGCAAAGCCAACAGTGTTTGGCTTTTGTGTGGGTATCGGATGGTCATATGGTAGGCGCTGGAATAATGGTCCTACCTGGCCATAATATGACAACAGCTGGAACATTGTGTGATTGCAGGGCTTGAGGCAATGGATGGGTAAGCAGCCAAACAACAACCACAAGGTGTGTGTCCCTCCTCACGTGTCATCTCCCTCTTTGCTATAGTACAGTGTTTGTTTGTTTGTTTATTTCTAATGCGCTCCAGACCCGTAGGTAGAAGGGCGCAGCAGGTAGGATAATGCAAAGCTTACAAAGTTGCAAATTATACAAGATACAGTAATATTATACAAGTTATACAAGGTACAATAATAATATACAAATTATACAAGACCGGAGTCGTAAAAGTCAGTGAATTGCATAAAGGATGGTACAGGTAACATATCATAATTCAACAGGAGAAAAGGGACCAATGTCGGGTGTCGTGCCTGGGAATAGACTGGGCCGGTGACTAGTGGTTGTTAGAGATAAAATGTTGGATGGCGTTCCTTCTAAATAGTGGGTAAGGTTGATCTGCTCTTAAGTCGTTAGGTAGTAGATTCCAGGTTTTAGCAGCCTTCACAGGGAAGCCATTGCCACCAATCGTACATTCGTTTTGCCTTAAAAGTGACACTTAAGCGCCACGAAATGCCCAAAACTAAAGATTCTCACGTATACTGTGTTATGTGTGCTTACCGTTCACATTCTTTCTTTCTCATGCTTATTCTCTTCTGCTTTTCAATATTTTACTCTTTAATTAGCCATTTCTTTTTAGCTTTCTTTCGCTTTCTTATGCTCTGTAATTTGCTTGCGCTTATGCTCATTTTTTCCTTTGCGGTTTTTCTTTTATCTTTCATTTCCTCTTTATTTCGTTCATTTGTTCTGCTTTTACTTGTTTTCTTTTACGTTCATGCTTTCTTTTCTTTCACCCTTTCATTCGCTACTTTGCTTAACAGTTTCTTTCAAGCTTTTGGGGGTTATTTTGCATTATCTTTCGTTCCTACTTTCTTTTTGGTTTCAATCTTTGACTCATTCTTTTGGTCTTTTGTCATTTCATTGGCTGTATTATTCTTTCATTCCCTATGCCTCCCCACGTGCTATTTTGCTCTTTTTTTCCCCATCAAAGTATATTCGAATTATAGTGTTTATTTTGGAAATTGTAGATTTTGTAGCAACATTCTTAGCATTCCAACCTGCAATAGGGTGGAGACTTTTCGTATAATGATTTACACACACACGTCATCCGTTCGTATTTGTTATCATGCCTCCTTCCTTCTAGCATCAGTAGATGGATACCTGGTCTCTGTTGTTTGGTGGGTCTGTAGTTTCTCTCTCTGCTAACCACCAGCCTCCCACTACAGAAACCAATGTTAAATATCTTTTTTATTTATTTATTAGTTGTATTTAGTTTTCAAAACAAAGGTTTACAACTTAAAGCAAACACAGTGTTACAGATAATTCACAAAGAATGTTAAATATCTCACTGCAGAAGGTTTGGGCAAAACATTCAAATTCATCTCTGTTTGTTACTCCAGCAAAATGTGTAATGTGTCTTAATAAAGGTATTTAATAACAGAACAATGTATTCAAAGCCCCGTCCATTCCCGTCAGCGAGTCCACCAAATGGAACTCATAGTAGCCCCTGGCAGTCAAAGACCCACTCGACATTGTGGCTTCACTCACCGCCAGTACCAACAGAGAAAGCACCCCCCTCCCCAAACCCCCTCCTTCAGTGAGGTCCTGCCTTGCGAATCCTTCATCCCTAATGCTAATTGTAAATGCTTCCTAACTCTAGAGCCCACCCCCACCTCACCTTGGTCTAGTGGAACTCATCAACCACCCTAACATTACTTGGGCAGATCATAGGGAGCAGTTGCTCTCCACCCCAAGACTCAAGCACTACCTCCCCAAATCATGATCAGCCTGCTGTCAGACACCACTATAGCATGTAAACGATCACATCCTTCATGTGAACAATTCCTTACTCGAGGATCATGGCGACGTTCATGCTTTCTCATCCTGCATTACTTTTGGCCACCTGCAGCGTGGTCAATCACAAAGCTCTGTGGACTGGCCTCACCGGACACCAGGGCATCGGAGAAACGCTGCTTATGTGGTTCTCCTCCTTCCCTCTGGACAGACACCAATTCAAGTGGACATCTCCAGATCCCCCTCTCTCCCAAGTCTTGGTAGTTTTTTCAACACTATCAAAATATACGCACAGAAATTCTGTGTCCGCCAGAAAAATCAGTGGGTCCGCAGTATGCAGATGATATGGAAATGGTCTGAGCCATGTCCGCCCGCACAGATATTGGGAGCTAAAAACATGCCTTGGCATCATCAATCAAGGATTGCTGCCATCTGCCTTGATTCGATTCCACAAAAAATGTCCCAGATAGTCTCACAGAGCCCAACATAGAATCATGGCTTCACTCTATGCAGCTAGAATGTTTCCCCCAAACACTGACTTCCTGTGCCACATCCATTTTCTTCAATGAAAAAAAGTTGACAGCGTGGATCCAACTTCATTTATACATGAAACCCTGCATGACAAATGTTACTTAAGAACTGTGGTGTTGTCACACATTGATGGCAGCAACACGCCCCGCTCTGGACTCCATGACTGCACTCACCCTCTGAAGCCCACAGACATTGCTGTCATCTGCCTCCTTATGGGGTTTATAAAACGTGATCACGTCACCCTCAACTGATCGGCCTTCATAGGCTTTCCTTGATTTTCTTGCATGCTTTTAAAATAATTACCATTTGAATGCCCAGCAGGAATTCAGGCTACCAGGCTCACAGGTTTGTCATTGCGGGCCAATCCCCTGTCACAAAGAGACATGCCTGGATTCTGGGACATGAAATCTCCCGCCACGCCAGAGATATGCCTGGATTCTGGGCCTTGAAACCTCTCGCCACACCAGAGATATGCCTGGATTCAGGGACATGAAACCTCCCACCACACCAGAGATATGCCTGGATTCTGGGACATGAAACCTCCCGCCACGCCAGAGATATGCTTGGATTCTGGGACATGAAACCTCACGCCATGCCAGATATATGCCTGGACTCTGGGACATGAAACCTCCCGCCACGCCAGAGATATGCCTGGATTCTGGAACATGAAACCTCCCGCCACGCCAGAGATATGCCTGGATTCTGGTACTTGCAACCTCACACCACACCAGAGATATGCCTGGATTATGGGACTTAAAACCTCACGCCACACCAGAGATATGCCTGGATTCTGGGACTTGAAACCTCTTGCCACACCAGAGATATGCCTGGATTCTGGGACTTGAAACCTCCCGCCACACCAGAGATATGCCTGGATTCTGGTACATGAAACCTCCCGCCATGCCAGAGATATGGCTGGATTTTGGGACATGAATCCTTACACCACTTCAGAGATAAGCTGGATTCTGGGACTTGAAACCTCCCACCACATCGGAGATATGCCTGGATTCTGGGACATGAAACATCCCGCCACACCAGAGATATGCCTGGATTCTGGTACATGAAACCTCCCGCCATGCCAGAGGTATGGCTGGATTTTGGGACATGAATCCTTACACCACTTCAGAGATAAGCTGGATTCTGGGACTTGAAACCTCCCACCACATCGGAGATATGCCTGGATTCTGGGACATGAAACATCCCGCCACACCAGCGATATGCCTGGATTCTGGGCCTTGAAACCTCCCGCTACATCAGAGATATGCCTGGATTCTGGGACTTGAAACCTCCCGCCACACCAAAGAAGAGACACCCAGCCAGGCTCCTCTAGCTGCCCTTCTGTGTCACATCCCCAAACCCTGGAACTCCCTCCAGGCGGGCAAAGGAACCACTCAATCCTCTTCAGGAAACAGTCGCTAAGAACTCCAGCACCAACCGGTAGTCCACCTGCCTATGCCGAATCTTACTAAAGTACACACAAGCCAAGAACATTTCTGACAATCCTGGGCATCCCCTTATGACTGTGCCTGTCTCGCCAACGTAAGACTCCTACCCATCTAACCCTTTGCTACCCACGTCCACCTTCTATGTACAGCACTCTGTAGCCTCTCAGGAGGAGGTTGGTGTGCCATAAAAGCCCCTAATAAAATGAAATAAATGATCCCGGGCTAGAGATGGCCCACTGAAAAGCTTTTGAACAACTTTGCGATGCCCATCTGCCATTTCTTCTTGGGCACTGTAGCGATTCAGGGGTGGTTCATATGATCTGATTTATTCTGCAGCTGAGAGCTGATTGCCTCCCGGCTTCGCTTCTCGCTCAGTTATGAAAATATAAACTGTCACAAACACCACATGAGATCAAATTGATGAACATACTTAAAATGATTGCCAAATATCGATTTTGAGGATTCTTATTTCTTCCATTAACAGTTCCTTTGTCGCTTCTTGAGTCCGCTTGTCACTTCTCAAGCCTCACACTGGCATTTAATAAAAAACTCATCTGGTTAAAGGGTTGACATTTTGATTTCCCCCTGGCAGTTGGGCCTAGCATTCACTGTGAGTCCTGGTCCCCGCGGTGAGTGGAGTAATTGACTATTTCTTGCAATTTCACATTTCCTGGGCTCCACCTCCCTATATGCCTCTCCTCCCATACATACACACACACTCACACACAGCGGGACCACCCGTCTCATGGCTGAGCCTAATTAGAGCAATGTTTAAATCCCACCCCTCGCACGACTATGTAAATGCCACGTCTGGGGACTGCGTTCTGGTGGGCAACATTAGCATTCAACCTTCAGAGCAGATGTTGACTGGAAGGCATTTCCGTGCTCTGGCAGTTGTGTTGTACCGGTGGCGCACGGCCTATATTTACATATTATCTCACTTAAGCAGTGCCGGCTGTGTTTCCCGCCAATACTCTTTCCTGGTAAATCGATCTTTATTCCTCAGCTTGACTGAAGAGGCACTTGTCTGAAACGAGCAAATTACTTGCTTTGTAATGATTTCAATTTGCCAGTGATCTGGGCCTGCCAGAGTGATCCGAGAAGCAATGCAGTCACCCTGGCAGGAAAGACTAGGGGGAAAGATTGACCCCTGCCTCTCCACCATTTTTGGCAATGAGACAAGGCACCTATCCGTTTATTTTCTGAGATGACATAAGCTGTTAGACATTGAGATGGCATTTAATTAATGGAAATGTGAATATTTCTTTCATAAACACACTCAACACCCTCTGTAGGCACAGAGACATCAGACTATGAAGAGTTCCCCTCTATGCAGGTTCAAATATCAGTCAAAAGTGTGAGAGCCCCTCCACTGAGAACAAATAAACCTGTTACGTGGGACGGTGCCGACTCGGGAGAAGAGGATACCATCACGTTTTAGTTCTCTGTGGCGTATCAGAAGAGAAAAATCCTTTTACCTAGCCGTCTGGTCCCTCCCACCAGGACAGTCCAGCACTGAAATGCCCGGCGACTCTCCTTGAGCAAAATTACCACCACCAACTCCAGGAAATTGTTTCTGCCTTGTTGACCGGCATCAGTGCGCCGCAGCATGAAAGGGTGTCTCTGTGTGTCAGGCAGATCACATATCTCATCACTGCTAACACATTGTCCTCCAGAGTCTATTAAGCAGCCCTACAATCATCCCAATTTGTAATGCAAATACTTTGTCTCATTAATGAACAAGCGCTTTTTCCGTGACCTAGTCACTGCCTGCTCACCTTATAATTATGGCCTGGATTCCCTCAGGTTCAAGGCAGGCTCGGATCACCGAAAAACCAAATTGTGAAGAAGCTGGAGACCCTGATGGATGCAGTACCAGGTGACATCGTGGACATCTCATGACCCAGCAGCTATTGCCTAATTAAGAACAGGATAATGATTGGTTGCGGGTTCTGATAGCACTCCGGTGCTTGAATCCTCTTACTAGGAATCAGTATTGTGGGATCCTCATGTGCAATGCTTGAGAATGGGTTATTGACTAAAAGAATCAGCATTTAGTACAAGGGACTGGGCCCAAACAGCACAATAGAGCCTGGCTGGTGTACCTGGTCCCTCTGCCCGGCAGTGTGGCTAAGCATCGGTCAGCCCATCTCTGTAGGACAGCTTCTTCTTCTGTTGCCCATTGCATTCTGACAGGGAGTCATGAAAAGAGACAAGGGACCTAAGTTGCATGTGCAAAAGGGTGAGCATCAGCTGTTGTGCTCTAACTTTGATCTGCTTGAAGAACCAATGAAAACCTTTGAAAAATTCAAAAAAGTTGCCCCATTGAAGAAGGAGGACTGCTTTGTATCACCGACAGGTAGATCTAGAGGCTGCAGAACAATACCAGTAACGAGCAAATTCCCTCCTTAGCGTCCAACTTACACTGTCTTTGTGAATCAAAGCCTTTTCAAAATGGTGTTCTTTTGCTTCCCATGACCTTTATATAATCCACATTACCACGAGTAACTTTTTTTATGTTCTCCACTTTCCCCAAACTTAGGACCCAGTTCTGAGCCCTCTCATGGCTCCTGACCCAGTCAAACTCGTTTCTGGGTGTGGTGATGTAGTGCGCGATATGGGTGGCATTTCTGCACCATACTGTGTCTCGGCCCATGCATCAATGTAATTGGCCATTAATGTTCATTTTGTAGCCAGTCACGTGGAGGTGTGGGCGGAGTTACTGGGACTCCCGGAAATCCCGGAGACTCTGAGAAGAGCATAGAAACCCTGAGTCTCTGGGCTAAACCCGGAGACTTGCCAAGTCTGGTAGGAGGGTTTTGCCTTATAAAGAAGCAGTCATAGCATGACTGACCGCTCTCGTAGGGGCATAAGATGGCATTGCTGGCAGCTCTGCCAACAGCCCCATTCGTTCTCTTCCTCCGTACCCTTACAGTTTAACTGCGGGGCAGTAGATGATCATTCAGAAAATTTGCCTACAATAGTGAGCCACTGCGGGGACCATCCTTCTGTCACTTCAGATTGCAGTGGTACGCTGCCATCAGGTGTCAATAGTGGAGAAAGTCTAGTTTCAGCTTCTTTGAGCTGAGACTCTATTTGTTGCTCCACAGCGCATATTCTGCCCAGAAGGGCTACCTTCTAACCCAGTAAATAAACAGCTGTATATGCCCGTGCTCCGAAGATGTAAGGCCTCCCTGCCTCCTCCAGCTCTCTCATCCACCACCAGTACCTGGTCCTGATTTCCACAAGTGCCAGATGCATTTCAAGCGGGGACCCGCTAGTGTCAAGACGTCTTGCTATACACTGTAGTATCGCCTTCTCCTTCACCCAACATGACACTTTCATGAGCTACAAAGCACTTTGCAGTCAACCTCCAGCTTGGAGCACAGGGGTTCAATTCAGCTGACATTCCACGTAAGTGTAGAGGGACACCCAAGAGGTAAAGCATAGTTGCAGGCTCTTTGAGCTGCGGCACAGGGGAGACTCTGAGAGGCTAAGCTCTGTGGGCTGTTTGCCGTAGGAGTGGTGCACCATTGCCTCTAGCGTAAAAGGGAAGAGAACTGCAGAGGCCAGGCTCTACATCTGGTGTATCATGCAGGAGAGGAAGCTAGGCCTGGCACTGAAACAAGAATGGTAGGAGGAAGAAGCATAAGGCAGGCCTCTGCAACAGGGACGTCATTTCACCAAAATGCCAGGGGTAGCGGAAGTGACATCACCCGACCCTTGACCCTCTGATGACATCACAGGAAGTGATGTCATTAGACCCCGCCCCAAAGTGATATAGCGGGTAGCGATGGTACACAACATTTCACCCGTTGAAAAAACAGGAAGTGGCATCACATAGCATTGTAAACTATGAAAAATATAGTTATGAAATCACTATATGATGTACATTCATACAAGAATGGATCGCCATATGTATCATTAAGTTCAGTGTTTATTGGCCCGTATTACCAAATGACTGTGTATGCAAGCAGACGTCCATGACCAAATGATAAGTGTAAGTGCTATATAATAACACATCATTAAGCGCTTTATATAGAAAAAATATACACCCAATATCACCCAACCTGTGTTGGTACTCATTTATCGACCTCAGAAGGATGAACGGCTTAGGCTTAGTGAGGCGTTTAAGAACAGACTAAATCAGTGACTCACCCCCTGAAGTGTGCCTGAAATAAACATTTAATGAGGCCAGCAATTACTGTATAGAATTCCAGAAAGACACATTATTTGGTATACCTATTCTTTCTTATTTAGGGTCAGTGCTGAAAGTGTTAGAAGAAAAATAAGAACAAGTGCCTCAAGTCTTTTTTTTAAGGGGCCTGAACAAGAAAGCCAGCCACCCCAGAAGTAAAGAGCCACAGCCCAGGAGCTTGCATAACTTTTTAAAAAAAAAAAAAAAAAAAATTTTTTTTTTTTTTTTAGTAGAGGTCGCAAGGGACACCACAGAGGTCGCAAGGGACACCACAGAGGTCGCAGTTGCGACCCCTGGCGACCCCCAAATGACGTCCCTGCTCTGCAACCCATCAACCCTAAAAACAGGACAAATCCTCCCTCTGCTAAAGAAACCCACTTCTGGATCCCAACAACCTAGGTAACTATCGCCCCATCACCCCTAGGTAAGATCATTGAGAAAGCGGTAGCTGCACAACTGCAGCAACATGTTGTCACCAACAATCTCCTCCAAACCTACCAATCCGGATTAAAACCCAGATGCAGCACGGAGACAGCAACCATACAGGTGGTCATCAACACCCTCAACATCCTTGAAGATGGCCACCCTGCCTCCTGGTTTTACTCGATTTCTCAGCCATTTTCGACACAGTAGACCATCATGCGCTTATAGACTCCCTACATCAGTGCATGGGGATCAGCAACCTTGTCCTACACTGGTTCAGGTCCTATCTTGCCAACCGTAAGTAGTTTGTTCAGATGGACTCCTCTAGATTGCCAATGCTACCCGTTACCTGTGAAGTCCCGCTGAGTTCCAATCTCTCCCAAGTGATCTTCAATCTATACATGGAGCTGCTGGGTGCCCTCCCGGCCACACACAACATCCACCAAAATGCTGATGACACGCAGCTGTAACTCAAGATCGACTCCATCAAGGACATCCATAGGCTCAAAACCTTCCTCTCGCTGATCCAGTCTTGGATGTCCAGTGCATGCTTCAATCTCAACCCCTCCAAGAACGTATTCCTACTCCTCACCAACAACAACGAACACCCAGACATACAGACCTGGCTATCAGCGATGAGGGCTTCATACCCAAGCTCACCTCTTGTGCCAAGTCCCTCGGGTTCCACATTAACCAACACCTCTCCTTCAAGACACACATAGCTAAGAAAACACAGACAGCTTGGTATCAGCTCTGCCTCCTGCGAAAATTGAAGCTGTTCCTCCCTCCGGACAGCTTTAGATTCACCATTCAAGCACTGGTCCTATACCACCTGAATGGGGGCAATGCACTCCTAAAATGCCTTCCGTCATCCTCCCTTGTGCCCCTGAGAAGGGTGCTACGTGAAGCTGCATGCCTCATCAAGGGTCTATGCAGATAGAATCACACCACTCGGCCCTCATGGACCTTTACTGGCTCCCATTGCATGCACAAATCACCCTCAAGTCTTGCTGCATCATCCATAAGGCAGTCAGCCTCAAATCAGCCAGCTACCTCGCAGAGAAACTCTGCATCTCCGGCGGGCAGTGCATCACCAGAAGCCAGGACATGTGCAGACTTGAAATCCGCTGCTGCAAAAAGGAAAGGACCAGAAAATGAGCCTTCTCTGCCTATGCCCAAAGACTATGGAACCTCGTCCCCTGTTTGCATCTGACTCGCCCCCACGCTCCTACAATTCAGAAAAGAATTCAAGACGCACCTCTTCAAGGAGTCTCTCCTCCTCAACACCTAGGCCATCACATTGCCCCTCGCGCCACCTGACTCGCTAGACGTCGCCCGTCCATCTCCTCCCTGCCACCCAGTACAGCTGTACCCCTACTCTGTCCTCCACTATATCCTACGCCCCGCTGTATCTGTTCTATTGTTACCACTGAAAAGTGCTCCGTTATGCGTCTGTACTGTTGTACACCTCTGTAAAGCGCTCCGTTGCTTCTCGAAGCTGGGTCTGCGCTCAATAAACACCACAATAATACTAATAATAATAATATTAATAATAATAATAATAATAATTTAAAATAGAGTTAATGGAGAGAATACAGAGGCCGGGTTCTGCAGTCAATGAGACAAAAGAGACACTTAGAGTGCAGCCTTTGAAGCCAGATAATCAGGAGACCCAGATATGAGAGATTGTGCAGCTAGTGTGTGAGGTCAAGTCAGTAGACAGGCCAAGCATTGCAGCCAGTGCTACTGCGAAGATGAGTACAGGCTGTGCCAGAAGTGAGACAGGGTGAAAGAGTTTGCAAGTTTGCTGTGCGGCCATTGCTAGAGTGTCCTGCCAGTCATGGCCTCTTGGGAGAGGGGCATACAGGTTGTAATGTGATGTAATGTAAAGTGGACATCTATAGCAGTCATCCAGAGTTGGTTGCTCGGAGGGAGAGCAAGTATCCTCTTTGCAGATTCCGGTTGAAGCTCGATACCAATATGAGGGCATCTTTGCTGGGTCGAAGTGTTTGCAATGACAGGTAAATGTCCTCGTCATGGATTCAGGGCCCCTGCTGTGAAAGGCACTGTGGGTGGTGCATGGAGTTTGAAGTGAATCCTCCCATGGATTGGGAGCAAGTGGATTGTGCAGAGTGCTGTGGGGATGTCCTTGCATCCCTTGAGCCTTAGGATCAGTGTAGCTGTCCTGGTTTTGGACTCTGTAGTGTGCTGTAGATATTCTGGGAGCCGAAGGCAACGGTTCTTGGTGGTGTAGCTACTACCGGTGGAATAATTGTAATGGTCCTGTGTGTGACGGGCAATTAGGGAATGATGTGTAGGTTAATACAGAGTTGGAGTAAGCTACTCTTTATGATGGCTATAACCTGTGGTTCTGTTGTAATTTCCATAGTTCATTGTGATTGCAAACATCCTCACAGTGGAAGTAGGCATTGAGCAAGAGCCCAGTGTGTCCGGCTAATAGATTGGTATTGGGTTAGATGGTATTCTACAGCAGATCAAACCCTCTGTTTTGGTTGGTTTGGGTTTAAATCTCGTTGTAGTCATCAACGAGTTCACATGTGCAAGGTATGGGCTGAGATCCGGTGACTTTGATTTTAGATCATGTGTGGGTTCGTAAATTATTTGCCTGCCTCCTGAGTAGTTGAATCATACGAGTTCTGAGTTATTAATACAATCCAGTATTGGGGTGATATATATGTTGACGAGAGGAGATGAGAGTCTGGATTCTTGGGTTACTCCACATGCAAGGTTGCGGGAATGTGATATGAAAGGGGCTATGGTAAGGAAACAGGCAGTGCAGGCAAAGCAGAATAGGTCAATTCCCTTTTCTCCAATGTCCTCTGGGCTTTTTCGTAGGGTCTTGTTAGTGATGGTTTTGAAGGCAGTTGAGGTGTCCGGTAGGATGAGTCCTCGGGTGAGTCATTGTTTGGTTCTTGTTTCGGATGTCCGATATGGAGCATAGTATCGATACTGTACCATTAGTTTGCCTGCACCTGCGTTGTGACTTCTGGAGGAGTTTTAAAAAAATGTATTCTTGTAGGAGATGACCAATAATTTTCCGAGGATTTCGGCAATGAAGCGTGTGTTGGAGACTGGGACACAGTTTGCTGGGTCGTTTGGTTAGGCTGCTTAATTTTTAAGGAGGGGTTTGATGAAGGCTGTTTTGAAGGAGAAAGGGGCCGTCCCTTGCTCAATGCTATAAACTCTGGTGCCAGTCACTCAGGTATTATTTTGTAGATTTTAGGGGGCACAGGTCTTTGCTCAGAATGTGCTGTTTTGCTGGGGTGCACTGTGGAGAGCCATGAATGGTGAATGGGCAAAAGGCTACTAAATGCCAGGGTTGGAATTTCTATCGGTCGACTTCTCCAGTTGGGTGTGGTGCAGTTGCTCCTGTCCAGTTTGAATTCGATATATAGTGTTTTGTTGCTGAAGTGTACCACAATGGAGTTGCAGAGTTTTTTTGTTGGTGCTGGGGCAATGTTGCTGGCTGCCGGATTTTTGAATTCTGGGAATTCTTCCTTCTGACCGTGTTGAGCTGATTCCATACCCCATGAGGAATGTACTTTTTTTGCTTTGATAGTTTCCAGGCCAGTTTGTCTGCAAGGTCGTTTTTTTCACCATAGTTTCTCCAGCTTTCCTTTTTCATTTTTGATGCGATTAAACCTGAGTAAATCCTTTGTCGACTTACACCTTTTGTTAGACAGTGGATGCTTATTTTGCTTCTGGGCTCTCCAGGCTGGTGTTTATGTAGCTGCGGATCGTGTTGCGTTGGTCACCCGGTGTTCTGATCTAAATTCCGGTTGTGTGAACCGTCTCCAGTTCGATGTCTTTATATGGCCTGGTTAACGTTGGGGTCCTTTGGATGATGTTGTGAGCGCTGTTGGTCAGTGGAGATGGTGAACTGGAAGGACTTGTGCCAGGCCTCTCTGCACATAGTACCACCACAGAGAGGTGCATGCAGGCCGTACTCTGCAGCCAGTGCAAAAAGACAGGGTCCAATGCAAGTGCTTCCATGTGTTAATATCCCCGCAAAAATCTCACCATAAAAAGATTTCGCCATATTTTTGCGACAATATTCACCCATGGATCCCCCGCAACCCCTGGTCCCATTTAGCCCATAAATTATCCCCACTAATAATATCACCTATGGCCTTACCACATGACCGTATGTATGGCGATATTACTGGTGGGGATAATATTACCTGATACCATGCAAGGCTCCATCTGTTAACATCCCCGCAAAAATGCAACCAGTGCCAGAGGTCAGAGGACCCTGCAGGTGAGGTTCTGCAGCAAGTGCCAAAAGGAAGAGTGGCATGAATTTCAGGCTGACCGCTCCGTGCAACAGAGGAGAGGACTATGCAGGTCTAGATCAGCAGTCAGTGCCGCAGAGCAGGTGGGCCTGCAGGCCCCGCTGCACAGCTAGTGCCACAGGGAATCAGGGCATGCAGTTCATGCTGACCGCTCAGTGCAACAGCGGAGAGGACTATGCAGGCCTAGGTCAGCAGTCAGTGCCGAGGAGCAGGTGGGCCTGCAGGCCCCGCTGCACAGCTAGTGCCGCAAGGAATCAGGGTATGCAGTTCATGCTGACCGCTCAGTGCAACAGAGGAGAGGACTATGCAGGCCTAGGTCAGCAGTCAGTGCCGAGGAGCAGGTGGGCCTGCAGGCCCCGCTGCACAGCTAGTGCCACAAGGAATCAGGGCATGCAGTTCATGCTGACCGCTCAGTGCAACAGAGGAGAGGACTATGCAGGCCTAGGTCAGCAGTCAGTGCCGAGGAGCAGGTGGGCCTGCAGGCCCCGCGGCACAGCTAGTGCCGCAAGGAATCAGGGCATGCAGTTCATGCTGACCGCTCAGTGCAACAGAGGAGAGGACTATGCAGGCCTAGGTCAGCAGTCAGTGCCGAGGAGCAGGTGGGCCTGCAGGCCCCGCTGCACAGCTAGTGCCACAAGGAATCAGGGCATGCAGTTCATGCTGACCACTCAGTGCAACAGAGGAGAGGACTATGCAGGCCTAGGTCAGTAGTCAGTGCCGAGGAGCAGGTGGGCCTGCAGGCCCCGCTGCACAGCTAGTGCCACAAGGAATCAGGGCATGCAGTTCATGCTGACCGCTCAGTGCAACAGAGGAGAGGACTATGCAGGCCTAGGTCAGCAGTCAGTGCCGAGGAGCAGGTGGGCCTGCAGGCCCCGCTGCACAGCTAGTGCCACAAGGAATCAGGGCATGCAGTTCATGCTGCCCACTCAGTGCAACAGAGGAGAGGACTATGCAGGCCTAGGACAGCAGCCAGTGCCGCAGATCAGGTGGGCCTGCAGGCCCCGCTGCACTGCTAGCGCCACAAGGAATCAGGGCATGCAGTTCATGCTGACCGCTCAGTGCAACAGAGGAGAGGGCTATGCAGGCCTAGATCAGCAGTCAGTGCCGCAGAGCAGGTGGGCCTGCAGGCCCCGCTGCACTGCTAGCGCCACAAGGAATCAGGGCATGCAGTTCATGCTGACCGCTCAGTGCAACAGAGGAGAGGGCTATGCAGGCCTAGATCAGCAGTCAGTGCCGCAGAGCAGGTGGGCCTGCAGGCCCCGCTGCACTGCTGGTGCCACAAGGAATCAGGGCATGCAGTTCATGCTGACCGCTCAGCGCAACAGAGGATAGGACTATGCAGGCCTAGATCAGCAGTCAGGGCCGCAGAGCAGGTGGGCCTGCAGGCCCCGCTGCACTGCTGGTGCCACAAGGAATCAGGGCATGCAGTTCATGCTGACCGCTCAGCGCAACAGAGGATAGGACTATGCAGGCCTAGATCAGCAGTCAGGGCCGCAGAGCAGGTGGGCCTGCAGGCCCCGCTGCACTGCTGGTGCCACAAGGAATCAGGGCATGCAGTTCATGCTGACCGCTCAGCGCAACAGAGGATAGGACTATGCAGGCCTAGATCAGCAGTCAGGGCCGCAGAGCAGGTGGGCCTGCAGGCCCCGCTGCACTGCTAGTGCCACAAGGAATCAGGGCATGCAATTCATGCTGACCGCTCAGTGCAACAGAGGAAAGGACTATACAGGTCTAGATCAGCAGTCAGTGCAGAGGAGCAGGTGGGCCTGCAGGCCCCACTGCACAGCTAGTGACACAAGGGAGAGGGGCAGGCAGTTCATGCTGACCGCTCAGCGCAACAGAGGATAGGACTATGCAGGCCTAGATCAGCAGTCAGGGCCGCAGAGCAGGTGGGCCTGCAGGCCCCGCTGCACTGCTGGTGCCACAAGGAATCAGGGCATGCAGTTCATGCTGACCGCTCAGCGCAACAGAGGATAGGACTATGCAGGCCTAGATCAGCAGTCAGTGCCGCAGAGCAGGTGGGCCTGCAGGCCCCGCTGCACTGCTGGTGCCACAAGGAATCAGGGCATGCAGTTCATGCTGACCGCTCAGCGCAACAGAGGATAGGACTATGCAGGCCTAGATCAGCAGTCAGTGCCGCAGAGCAAGTGGGCCTGCAGGCCCCGCTGCACTGCTAGTGCCACAAGGAATCAGGGCATGCAATTCATGCTGACCGCTCAGTGCAACAGAGGAAAGGACTATACAGGCCTAGATCAGCAGCCAGTGCCACACGCCAGGTGGGCCTGCAGGCCCCACTGCACTGCTAGTGACACAAGGGAGAGGGGCGGGCAGTTCATGCTGCAACAGTATAGAGAAATATCAGGCTGGCTGGGTAGTTTAGCCAGTGTTAAAGGGAGAGAGTATACAGGCCAGGTTCTATAGCCCACTCAACTGGAGCATACAAGCCAGATGCTGCAGCATTGAGACAGTGGAGTGGAGGCCAGAGTGTAGGATCATCTTCCAGGGAATACGCCCACTAAATATACCTTTATTTACCCTTATTGGGGCATTTGGATGCTGTGTGGTCTCAGGATTTAGCTTGCTTTAACATTGCATGTTAGCCTTTGCTTTTTTTGAGCTGTAGTTTTTTTGCATGTTTGCTCTTTATGTCACACAACATTTAAAGATGTAACAGTTTCGCACTTCACATCTGAATTTCTTCTGAATTTCTTCTTTTTCCTTTTGACAATGAACAGCCACTAGACTGCAGTCACAATGCAAATCTCAAATATCGCCAGAGAATGTCAGGCACATGCATTAAATTCTCTGCTTCTAATATAATAATAATGCAATTTTGTATAGCCCTTCATGCAAGACACTACCAGATTCTAAGCACTGTAATAAGGTATTAACCCATTTTGAATGGTACTTGATTTTTTATTTTTTATTTTACATTTGTAGAGCACTCTAAACCCACAGGAATCAAGGGCGCTGGTTGCAGGATTAAATAACAGCAGTTAGGTTCTTAGTCAAGGTGAGTAGATCAACCGAGGAAGGGACCCTGGGAGAAGAGCAGTGTCTTAAGGTGTTTGCGAAAGGTCCAGTGTGATTGTTCTGATCTTAGTGCTACGGGCAGTGAATTCCAGTTCTTGGTGGCGATGGCCGGGAAACTCATCCCACCCGCTCTCTTTAGTCTGGATCTTGGTGTGACACGCCGGTGAGCATAAGAGGAGCGGGTGGGTTTTGAAGATTGCCCTTTTTTGAGTTTTTGAGAAAAGTCGGGGGGCAGAGTTAGATAGGCATTTGTGGGTGATGGCTAATGTTTTGAAGATAATGAGCTCAGGAATGGGTAGCCATTGGGCGTTTCTTGGCAGCTGAGATGTGCTCGCGCCTCGAGATGTTTAGAGCAGCCCTAGGTGCATTCTTCTGAATGACCTAGTGTTTATTGATGTTACGTGTGGAGGTTCTAGCAAATAGGACATTACAATAGTCCAGGCTGGATCCAATAAGCTCACGGGTGATGGCGAGGCAGGTGTCGGTGGAAAGGAATGGTCTGCTTAGGTTAGGATTGATTAGCTTTGTGGTGTGTGCAGCTGAGGATGCAATGGCATTGACCTGCCGTGTTAGAGACAGGGTGGCAGATAGGTAAACGCCCAAGGTCTTCACAACTCTGGATACTGGAATAGAGATGCCATGAATGGTGAAGGTACTTTCATTCTTTATCGACCTCAAAAGAATTAAAGGCTAAGTGGGCCCAGCCCCGGGATTCAACCTATCAAAGTGTAATGTCAGAAACCAATGCTTTACCGGTGTTGCTACCCACCGTAAACCCAACCATGCATATGAGGGGCCTGGGGAAGTAGCACGTGTGGAACTTTCAGTTAGATGTCTTTGGCAAATCCCATGCAGTCCTTGCTGGCCTCTTGTGTGGCTATGGTGCACTACCACAAGTCATCATGCTGCGATGGCTTCTACACCATGTGAAGGAAGGTACAGGAATGAAAGCTTTGAAGCAGGGCAAAGCTGTTGCTGAGTAACGTGGCCGGTTATGAAACGCCATGCAGGGCTGTTGCTAGGTCTGGAAAAGACCACGGGCTAAGCTAATGTCGGGTCTGGTGGGATTCGGGGCTAGCTATATCCGTTTGGTTGTAGCCCCTGAGCTTCTATCCGGGACTATATCCGACCCAGGCCTCCCTAGCAACGCCTCTGCGCCATAGGGTTAATTTGTGATGTATCTTTTTCCTGCTTTGGCTTTGGATTTCTCACATGGGAATTGAGTGGCATCGAGTAGAATGGTGGAGTGGCGAACAGCGCTGCATGGTGTGTATGAAAAGGGTTGTGTAACCTTTCTGTGGTCATAGCCTGCCCAGAGCCAGCGATGACAAGCCGCAATGCAAAAGTGCCCACTCGCTTCATGGTATGGGCGTCCTCGGCATCTCCATTTAGGTAACACTGGTGTGAGTTCACCCACTCTCTTCCTCCTCGTGACGCCGCGGCTGAATCGATGGCCGTGCCTAGTTGCTTAAGGGACAGGATGTGTGGTGCCCTCCGAGTTGTCACATTCTCCTTTTCAAGTCGTTTTCCATATCTTAGGAGAAATGAAGCAATGGCAAGTCAGCTGGCCCAGCTCCCAAACATGCACTAGCCTGCCCATGATAACTGTACTGAGCCGAGCAGCACTGGACCCCTGCCAGTGCCATAAAGCCTGTACTGGACCAAAACAACATTCCACGTATACCTCTTTTTAGAGTCGAAAATGCTATAGTTCCATCTACTGCAATGCAGCAGACCAGGTCCAAAGGCCAAACATAAAAATTCAAGGCAATGATGACGCCCCCTCGGTGGCCACCTGTCTTGGTCACCTAGAAATCATGGACAGGAGAGGTAGGTACCTCCAACACAATCTCCTGCAAGATCTATGGTGGAGAGGATTTACCCAAATATTCCACAACTCGCGTTCAGACACACAAAGGCAGAATCACAAACCATACACAGGTAGATGAGACAAACACAAGCAAACACAAATGGTGTACACATATCCCTACTCCTCAAAGTAGCGGACAGAATCAGCACACCACAGTCCAACTAGCAGTGCTCTATTGCCCTCGCAGTCACCAATATGCTATAACTGCATGACCCAAATGCCCAACTGGCATTTTCCATGTTGGCAAGAAGGGGGAGCCAGACAGGCAATGAACTAGAAGCACTTGTGTACAGGCGCATAATAAATGACTTACCACATCATATCCTATCACTAGAGCATCACCTTTAAAGGTCAATACACTGCCCCGCCCACTTTCAGAGGGTGTACTAGAAAACATGGACAAACAGAATTGGACCTACCCCTCTTGTTCCAAGGGAAATTCTAAACCAGTTCTTAAAGATGCTAAATTCCAAGGCACGCCTGCGTGTTCCTTCCCTGCCATGAAGTGGTAGTTATTAAGCATGGAGTTTGAAAATAGGATAAGTTGCGCTTCCCTGGCTCTCTTCTGCAGGTCACTGCCCCGAAGGACATCTGAATGGGACATACAGCACTTCAAATGGAGCGCCCCTCCTGTTTTACCACTCCTGCCCCTTCAGAGCACACATTGTAAAATGCACTCTGAATGAGATGAAGGATTGCCAAACCTTCCCCATCACACAGCATCAAACGCATGCAGAACGGTTTCTTCTGTAATGCCCCATGTAGCGTATGCAACTGCGCGTTATATACATAGGGTCTGGATGTATAGAACAACATTTTCTAAATCCAGGGGCAAAGCTTTTAGGGTCCAAGACATCTTAAGTTACTAACTAGCCCTGGGTCATTGGTCAAGTCAGGCTGATTCTTGTGAGGTTGTGAGCTTGCTCTCCTCAGACATTGATTTCTGACAAAGGCATGTTTTGTCCACGTGATGTGGTACGCCAGCAAAGGGATAAGCAGGGTAGGCCTCGAGAGGATAGCTCAGGGGCAACGTGCTTGCCTTGGAAACAAGCTGAGGCGCGTTATAAATAACCAATCATATCAAGTGTGCACGACTGCTTAAGTTAGGACACAATGGGTACACCAAGCATGGAAATTAAATCTCTCAGTAATCGAATGCATTTTATTACAGGTTAGAATGTATCTCTGTGAATGGAATCTGATGGGTTTTATTTTAATTCTGTGAGTATGTAGCCTTGGCAGGCCTATGAAATATGACAATATATTACCTTTTGTAGGTGACAGAAGAATGTACAATTCTTATATACAATAATGAAAGGACAGCTTATAGCCCTGAAGATGGATAGCATGAAATATCCGGCACGCGTTGGCATCTGAATTTGGAATTTAATTGATTTCTTAATTTCATTTTTTACATTCTTATTATTTAGCTGTACTGTTTGTTTAATTCCTGAAAGGTTTATATACTAGCCTTTGAACTCAAAAGACTGTCTACATCATCAACAATATTGATCCCAAGATTGAGTATTTTGTTTAAATTGCATTTCTCTTTTTTGCGTTGTGAGAATTTGATTAAAATCTTTAATTTGTTGGTGATATGGTCCAGTGAAGGCGTTTTGGAAGGACTTGTGTCAATTAGGAGTGCATGCGGGGTACCCGCTGGAAACAGCAGGCTTTCTTTATTGTTCACAAAGACATGTTACTGGACATTGTAGGACATGACTTCTATATGCTTTTTTTAGATGGTGAATTTGGTACTCAAATATTGTGAATCTGTATTTTATTAGAAACAAAATGATGTTTTTGGATGTGTCAGTACTTGGTAAAAGCTGATGATGATGGTTTCTTCCTGTACCTGCTTTACCCACAGGAACTCTCATTGGGTGTCATTACAATACCGGCGGTAGCCGTGACGGTATAACAGGCAGGGCTGCACCAGTATCATTTTTTTTCTGGTGCCCGGGAATAGCCAATTACCGGGTCATTACGGCCCTGCCAGACCCGGTAATTGCCCATTCCTGGGCACCGGAAAAAAATGCTTCCCATTCCCATTCAAGCCCAAATGGGGAGGCCGGATGCACCGTCTCCATTGTGAATGGTGCCGGTGCATCCGGCATGCTCTGCTCGTGGGTGCCGGTACAGAACTCGTAGTTTGCCGTTACGGTAACAACGGTACAGGCAAGCTTACCGTTACCATTGTTACTGTACCGGCAAACTTGTGTCAAACTTGTACTGAGGCCCATTGCCTTTTCACAAGCTTCCCTTTGCAGACTGTGTTTTCCTGCAAATGAAGGGTATGTGTCGGTTCCAGTGTAAGTGCACGAGGAGGGGATGCATGTCCTATACAATCCTAGCATGCACAAATCAATTGCACTGATAAACGTATCCACTCTGCATTATTGCACGATGTTTCTGGTGGTTATTCATTTAAAAAAAACCTGTGCATTTAATTTGGGCGACACAGAACTTCCCTGCTCGCTGGAGAATGTCCTTAAACAGAAGCTGTTACCTCCGCGTGATGGGCTGGCCACACACTCTTCATATTTGAACTACCACGTCAGGGTCGACTCTGCCCTTCATCCTTCTGAGGCTGATAAATAGAGTACCATTGCATGGGTAAATCGTATCTGCTGTACAGTGCTTAGAGGCAGGAGTCTGGCATGAAGCACTATACCTTAACACAAATTATCTGATTCATATGATTCTTTTAGGATGTCTGTGCATTGGGGACTGAGCGTGTGCACACCCACCCTTACCCTGAGACTGGGCTCAAATTCAGTGCAAGGAAAAGAAAAAGTATGCCTGCATGGCCTTTAGCTCCCAACGGAGTAAGGGAATGATGCAATGATGCCACAGACATCCTATCCTTATGTCCAGTCCTTGAGGCTGTCTGAGTCTGTATATATGGCTCAATGTTGCAAACACTTTAATGTTTGGGTGAGTGCTGTGAAACATGAAATGATCACCAAAGCCGAGTGTGCATTGTGTGCTTAGTTATGCAAGCACGCAAGCCTTTTATTTCAGAGACAGTTGTCGAATCTGATTATCTGTGGTCATTCCTATGCTCCCAAAATGATCTTTGATTTTATGCATAGACTGGGAGCCTCATTTGTGCTATTTTGCCCCTTCTCCTTTCTCATATCATCCGGAAACACACGTTGGTGCTATTTGTCATCTTACCCTTTCTCATAGGAGTATTTTGAAAGAGTGCAATAGGTCTGTAACATACTGTGTCTGTTGGAAGGATAACCTCCAATCAGAAAAAAATGTATATTGTTAGTCTTAGGTTTTCGTAATGTGCTTTCCTCTATAAGATAAGTGCACTGATCTTATTATGACTAAACTATAGAGAGTAATTGGTTATTAGAAATGAACCTTGTACATTTTAAAAAGATCCAAGTTTACAATGTTAGTACAATTATAACATCTCTTGTTCTATATTTAATAGCACGCCAACCCACCCTGCTAACTTCACAAGATATCTGGGTTTCTCCTCTGGTTGCAAAGCTATCATCAATGGCTGGAGTGGCTCTAGGAAGTGTGCACTTGACAACACAACCATTGTCCACATAGAAAGAGACAAAGTCAGACACATAGAGTGAGGCAGAAAGGGAAAGAGAACACAGAAGCAGAGAGCCGAGGAGAGAGAGAGAGAGAGAAGGCTGCCATACATTGAACCCTGTGGGGAAAAGTACCAGTGGAACATGGTAGTAGCTATGTCCATTAAATGGCATAACAAGACTCTGGCCGAGTCATTTGCTGTTAAAAAGCACCATCCATGGAACGCAGATAAAACACTAGATGCTCAGCAGAGAGCATGGGTTTTTGCAGCCCCTCCTACTCTGTACCCGGGTCTTCTCCTTGTGACCAGGGGTGGACTGGTCTATAGGGAACTCTGGAAATTTCCTGGTAGGCCTCTGCACCCGGGTCTTCTTTTGTGTGGTAACCTATTTTATTTCCAAATGTTCTCATAGGAAAGGGGTTGGGCTTGCTGGAAATGTGTAATATGGGACCACTTTGAACATTATTTCTAGGGCCTCTTTTGGTTCCCAGTCCATACCCTGCTTGGGACGTGCGTGGCAAGCCAAGATTTAAAATGAGCCATCTCGTCAAAAATCACCTCACTAATCGGCTTCAGAATTTCATGTACAGGAAAAGACGAGGGGGAGGTGGGCGTTGGCTCCTCAAAGACTCACCGGAAGTACGCAAGCAGGGGAGCCATTTGCACTTTCATAATGACCCTGCTTTCTAGATCCATGCAACACGTTTCCTGCTTCACTTCAAAAGATACATCGCTGACGTGCTTTCTTCTGGCCTATCCTTATGACGTCAGTGGTAGGCAAACAGGATGCATCCTCATCCACCAGTAAGCATATCATCCATCATTCATTTTCAAAATGGCCTCCCTGTATGCCAGTAACTTTCGTTTGCAGATCGTTCCAGTTCATTCTCTTAAAATCGTTGCTCGGAAATGTACTTTAATGCGCATTGATTTTCGTGCCTGACCAAGAAATGTATAGCATCCTATAAAGGGAGAGCCGCAGCAGCGTGCGCTGGGCTGTAATTACTTAACACAATTACAAAAAATGCACCTTTCTGAAACCTGATATCAGAAGGAGAATAAAAAAGGCTGGCCCTGAATGCTCCCTACACCCCTCGGCAGAGGATACCTACAGCCAGTACTGGTCCTGCATGCATAAACCAACCCTCTGGCAGTGGTCATCTCCGGCCAAGCATGAAGTCTGCCACTGCTCCCTCCCAGCCAACTAGGCCTCCTGCCACTGAAGCCTTCCAGAAAACCACACGCGAAGACACGGCTTAAATCTGCCCCTTCCTATTACTGCACCCTTCTGGCCCAATGTTTGATGCCTCTATCCAAAGACTTTCCATGCCGCTTCACCCCTAGTGCAGACCGCACTCCGTACCACTGCGCCCAGGTGGGACACCACCCATTTGGGCAATTACCTTTCCTACCACGGCACCCTTCCAACTAGCCACCATTCCTATTCCAAGTCTTGGTCAAAAAGAAGATTAGATGCACCTCTTGTATGACCCCCTCCCTTCTTGCCCGTATTCTTCCCTACATTGCCACTATGGCAGTTTGGAAAGATGTGTGCC
The DNA here is from genome assembly GCF_040938575.1 of Ambystoma mexicanum. NCBI lineage: Eukaryota > Metazoa > Chordata > Amphibia > Caudata > Ambystomatidae > Ambystoma > Ambystoma mexicanum. The sequence goes on along the minus strand of NC_090935.1, from coordinate 651,540,374 downwards.
TCATTATCTCGCTAAACAACCCCTCCTATTTTCACTTCTAGCCAATCTCCTTCATTTAATCTTCTCTCTGCAACCCACAGCCATCCGAGCTGAGACACTGTGTGATGCCCTTGAACCAGTTCCCTTGTGCACTGCCACATACAACAATAGCATAACTAAAGTGAAAATATTTTACTGCTACGGGCAAAGATGCCTGACAAATGGGACAATATTACTGTGAACCCGTAGGCCCTTTAAGAGAGGTGGCGCTCTATAGGATGGATGGGGATGCCAATCTTACTCTGGCACCAATAATCAGACCGACTCAGGAAGTTTATCTGTTTAGCTGTTTTATTAACAATGATCTAAAACAGGGAAAACAATGGGCATCAACGGACGCCACACAAGGATTCTCAATATTTCACATGAAAAAAAAAAGTATAACGGTTCCATGTCATTTTATCGCAGGATGTTTTTTCGCGGGGTTCTTTAACGTGATTTTTTTAACGAAAAAACCCATCAAATTTTTTTTTAATTATTTTTGGGGGGGTCCCCCCTCCCAACCTCCCATTTTCTTTAATTTGTATTTATTCCCAAACACCCACACCCCATATATATAATTTACTAACCCCCCTAAAAAATGTGATGGGTTTTTTCGAAAAGAAATTTGTGGTAAAAAACCCCGCGAAAAACATCCCGCGATGAAAGGATGTCATACCATTTATAACAAAGATTCGTTATACGTGACGTCATACTACGTAGCAAAATAAGCTAAAACCTACATGAGATTGTGGTTGGCTTAAGGGGAACATCTAGGTATACTTTCTATGGGGTATGGGATCGTGATTGGATCTCTGAGGTCAGGTGGACATCTATGCCCACCCCTAGAGCAAGTCATCTTCCGTGTCATAGAAATTCACGTTTCATTGGCTTTCAACCTATAGGGTTCTTTGCTACATGGCCCTCTACAATTGGATGGCATGCTTGTACCCTTCTGGAATATTCCACTTGCTAGCAGCACGCAAGCTGGTACCCTAGGTGCTGGAGGGTTGGACTTGACCATGTCTCCCCACCCAAATAGCCCAACATCCATCATCACTCCTACTGTCTGCCATTCAATTAGTCCTTTGAACACGGCCTTGCAAAGGATCACTGCGCCTGAGAATAGAAGGGAGTGTGAGCATCGTCTTTTCTTCTGGACTCGGTGTAGCTTACCCAAAGTCTATTTTCATTTGACCATGTGACAGGAGACCGTGTTTTGAGCTTCTTTTTCACATTTAACACTAGCAAATGAATAAAACCTGCCCTTCCAGTGTTTTTCCATTACACCTCAACAGAGACTTGCCTCACCTCTCACGTTAATTGTGTCTTCTCGAATAGATGATCAGTTTCTTGGCTGCTCCAACCATTGACACCGGGCCAGACAAGCCTTCTCGATTCTTCCTTCGCTGTCAGCTATTTTCTTTAACTGCGCCACACTTTCAGCCCTTCTGTTCATGGGGTTCTAGTTTGCTAAAATGCGTTGTGGAACTTCCAGATTCTATACATATATATATATATATATATATTTTGGTGGCACCGTCTGCAGTCTATTCACTACGTATATCATCCTTATGATTACTTAGTCTTACTTGCTTTACTGCATCTGTACAATTATAAAACGGCTTTGCATTTTCTTCAGTGCTCTCCACATGCACAATCTTCATTTTACTCATGAAATGTTGCTCAATTCTTTACTTCACCAGCAGATTCTGTAAGGTCTATGTACTCTCTTCATTGGCATCTCTTCTGGGTGCATCATTTCTGCTTCATGTGATGTCACCAGTCTTCTCTTTCATTCATCTTCACACTTCTTCCGGAACTTAACTTCCTTCAGAAGACTGTAATTTCTTTGCAGGTACATCATATAGGGTTTTCTCAATGGATGCCTTGTTTCAGGGACTCTTCGCATGTCGCAATTTACGGTTTCCAACATATGGGCAATATGGGAGTGGGACTTTCAGAAGAGGCACTTGGCTCCTTCTCTACACTCCCCTGTCTGGTTGATTCATTGATCACTCTCCCATCAGTCTTCATATCTAGACATCCTCATCTGAAAAAGTGCTTTTTTGGAGTCCATATCTTCATTACTCCTTTAAGAGATCCTGCTAATTTTACATGCTCACCAAGTTCTCCAGGTCATGAGACTACATTGTCCATTCGGGCTGTATTAGATCCATCTTCTCACATACTTTTTGTGGTTTCTTGGATACAGGAGCTTCGTTCCCTCGGGTGCATGAATGCTGGCTTCTATATATTTTCTGATTTCTTCATCTGTCAGCTCTTTGGGTCCAAACGCTGACTCGACATTGATCATGATCTTCATTCCTACTGCTTTCTTTGCTGTCTTCTTGCACTGTGTGATTACTATTCTTATCACACAGAATCCGAACATGATCATCACCAACAAGGTTCCAAGGAACTTGAAGATATTCGCCATCCATTTTGGAACCCATGTGAAGATTGATGCAAACCAGCTATCATCTGCAATATCTTCTACTTCATCTTCCATCTTGATGTGCAGGTTTGTCAGCATCGTTATGGCCTCTGTCAGGGTCCCATTCTCTTCATCATGAGAAGTTATGAATGTGCAACATGATTCTACGATTTTGGCACAAACATCTCCATCCATAGGTGTAATCATATCCAAGACATATCTGTTATGAAGAGTCGTCAGTCTTATGGCTCTCAGTTCTTTCTTGATAGCATTGCATCCCTTTATGGTAGTGTTGATCATCTGCAGGAGCTCCCATCTGGTAATATGTAACCATTTGGTATTTGCCATTGTCTGGATCGCTGGCATGAATATTATCGGGAATAGTGCTCAAGTCTGACTGAACAACCTGTGTTCATACGGAATAAAGTTAAAGGCTTCTATCGATTTAGCTGAAAAGTAGTTCTCCCTCTTTGTTCGATCGAGGAATTCAACTGATCTCCTCGTTCTTAGGTGAGCATCTGCTTTTGGAAATTCTCCAATGTACAGGTTACTCTGAGGAATCACCAATGCTGGCACATGGACAGGTACTACAAAACACAACCCTCTCCATTCTTAGGCAACTTCATGTATGCTCTGGATCCGCAGGCCCAGTTGTGGTCCATTATCACTACTGTTCCATCCTTCATTCCTGGTACATCGAAGATTCGACCACACTGCTGATTGTCTCCGACTTTTCTTGTGCCATTGTATCTGAAGCATAGCTCTGCACTAGCCAGAGGCATTATCTGCAATGGGCCTCCTTTGTCCTTAACCCATGTCAGCAACTTTGCAAGCTTCGGCCAGAGAGGTCTGCATCCCTTTTCCACACAATCTATAACTGGTTTGTGATGTCCTGTTACTGCCACTGCTCTCTCTGCATACAACTGTGCCTTCTTTCCCATCCATCTGGAGAAAGTACTCTCCTTGCATCTTCGTATTTCTTCATCATTCTTTCCTTGACAATTGAGCTGTTTATTTATTTCCCTTCTGATTCATGCTCCCTTCATTCCAGGCTGTTTATATCTTATCACATGATCTATGGTGTGTGCTCTTGCTCTTGTCTTCAAATCTTGCACATAATAATTTCTTCTGGAGCTGTCCATTCAGTCACCCTTACCAAGGATGCTGTATGACCCTGGAACTGAACTCTTGTATGGCAGAGTGCAAGGTGTGTCAGGCAATGAGCTGTCTGGACTGCTATTTCAATAGCTATGAATATCTTGGAATTCCCCATAGCATCAGGCAGGAGAGCACAAACATAGCAACTCTCCGTAGGGGTGCTTTTTCCCACCTCTTTCATGTGCTGATACCACATGTTATTCCCCAAATGTGTTGTACTGTCTAGATAATTATTTAACTCATAATCATCTTCCCTTGTACTTCTCTTGTGTCTCCCTCTTGCAAAATTAGCTTGCGCATAATGATAATGGAGTATATCAAAAATGCACCTTCCTACAGGGGGAATCATAAGAACACTTTTCAGAGAAACGGGTGACTTGACTTTACATATGTCACTGGTGTAGGGATAATCACATATGGCCTTGGTCTCTTTGCAACAGGAAATGATGCATAAGTCACTGGAGTGGGAAGCATCAAAGGGACTCCTACCTTTTTGGGACCAATGAAATAGACGGTATGGATTAGCAAAATCAGAAAAACAATAATGAATATTGAGCATGCATATATTATGCACCAGTACCTCAGTCCCCACCACTTACGATTCTCCACCCATCGCTGAGATTGCTCCCTTTCTGGAACTGCATTATTCTCGACAGTCCACATTGTGCCTGTGTACTACTTTAAGGAAGGAAAACACCTTTTAAATCAGGCAACTCTGTCAAATGGTCAGCCAACTGCAAGATCTGCACAAAAGTACTGTAGGGGCGCAATCTGTTAAAAAACAGGGTTTTGCCCTAACTCATTGATAGTGTAACACAAAGAGGCAAAACACATCTGTGTACTCATTCTCTGCAACATGCTTCTCAGTCACTTGTGATCATAGCGAGAACTAAGGGTTATTCAAGAAGACACAAGGACAGAGCAATTTTCTATCTGAGGCTGCCTAGTGGGTAGCTAAAGCTATGACGCGCTGGTGTGCCGCTTATGCAAAACTATACAGGATAAGAAGAAAAAGAATCTATGAAGTCTATCAACTTGGTATTTCTGGATTCAACCATTCTAATAGGTGAATTTTGAATCTTGTCCCTCCTAGACCACTTTCTTTCATTGAAATAGATGTAAATGAAAGTAAACAAAAAGGTTAAAAGGCAACACATATGGCATATAGTCAGTAATCTATTTGAGGCTACAAACCATTTTTATTAGCCCATAGACTTATTGAATTTTCCTAGGGTTTCTCTAGTTAAAAAACTATTGGTAATTGTTTGCAAATAGCAACGCCAATTGTAATAAAAAGAAGACAAAAAAACTCAAAACTTTCTGTAGATGGTTACTATTCTTCAACAGGAAGCTTTAGGAGTCACAGTTGCTCAAAATATAGTAAGGAAATATCTGTCTCCTAGATGTTGTTAAGATACTGCAATAAGCTTGGTTGCCCTAATTTGAACCTATTTAAGTTGTGGGTGATCCCCCATACCACTTCTTCCTACCACGCACCCCCTCGATTCTGACAACAGTAATCCCTAAATTTCAGACGTGCACCACTCTCTTCCGCACGCCCCCTCTTCCACTCGATAATCAAGGCCAAGTAATACATCTGAATGCCTTGAGTGCCAAGACCGTAATGCCAATCCAAGGCATGTCTACAGCCCTTGCCCTGGTATTATGCCAGTCTGGAAAACAAGTACTTGCAAGATTAAAATGAGCCCATAATTAATATTTAGTCATGGCCATGACAAAGCCGGAATATAAGCT